>NC_090265.1:1077893791-1078206291 GCF_040414725.1 Anabrus simplex | reverse complement strand
CAGCTGGAAATTGGCTTACACTGATATCAACATTTCTTCAGCTTGCTTGTGTAATGAACGCCAAAAAAGAAATGGAAAAGCTGAGAAAAGATCAAAAGCTCCTAACTGGGGTAGTACGGAAAACGTAAGCAATTGTAACTGAATCGGCGAGTTGAAAAGGGTACACATTCCAAAATCCTTACTTTTCAGGAGAAAGGAAAAACTGTTTTGTAGCTTAAAAGAAAGGTTTGATCAAAAATGTTTCTATTAGGCATTTATACATCATATTTCTGCGTATTCAACTACAAAGTATGGAAATCATATTACGTATGGTTTTCAAGTTATGCCATTTTTTTATCTGGAGGAATATGTCCCATTTTATAGGGACTCAAATTTGAGAAAGATCTTTGTAGGGGCAGATAATGTATAATAAACTCGCAATATCGAAAGTCTATTAAGCAGTAACACATTATTACACAAAAAACACGCCCAACCAGCATTTCTTTTATAGTTATTCATTGTCATTCTGTCTCTTTAAAGTGTTTTACTTTACGAAGATGTCTAGTGTCCATAACCTCTGAATGGTGTATGTCCTCTATGTTTAAAATATCATAAAGATCAACGTTATCGTCCATTCTTTCAATGTGTGATCAATGTTAAATGGATAAGTCGAATATTTCACCACGATTATATTACTGTAGACAATAAATACCACGAAAATAAACTGCTCACTCATTTCTTTTTCCGCTACTCACTGTTATACAACGCTTATACAAGGGTCCTAGTCTGTATAAGCAATTCGATGAATAACTATAACAGATGTATACACAGGAGGCTTATACACGGTTTATTAGTAAGACGGTCAAAGTTTTAAATTTTTAATCATGTGTATAGATTTTATTTGTTAATAAGGTAGGATCTTTTAGAAACTCCCTATTGTGATTGAAGCCCATAAAAGCTCTATGTTCCACATGTGGGTAGCTCCCTGTTCTTCCACATCCATTTCTTATTTCATACCTTTGGTAGCTTCTATTCTTTATTAAATAATGTTTAAAATTACTATGTCATGTTATCTTTTGTTTGTACCTGCTAAGTGCTACAGTTTGCAAAATAGACTGTATAGAAGTAACCACCACAACATAGAAGAACTGAAATATGTAATTTGTAATATGAACCAATATTTTTAAGACCGATGATGCTGAATTGCAGAGAGTGAACGGAAATATCATCAGGTGCTACAATGCTTGTGTACCGGCTGAGGAACAGCATTTTCAACACTCGCTGTAATAGGATACATTTTATTGCGTTTATGTGTTTCTATGTGTTTCAATCCAGTTATCTATTTTTCGAAGCTGATAGGTTTTCTACAGGCATATGGGAATGGTGTGATGGTGACCGAGCTCTTGTGTACCAACATACAGCATGAAGAAAAGATGGCAACCTTGTGGGACTCTCCTTGTAGTAAATGGAGATTGCAAACCATCCATCATTAAGGCTAATGGACTCATATCCAAGGGTATGGGCATATTAGAACATACAGCATATAGATATTATATTTTAGACTTTAGAATATTAATGAAGGTGTAGTGAATGAATTGGTGTAGGGGTAGCGTGCCTGCCTCTTACCCGGAGGCCCGGGGTTCGATCCCCAGCCAGGTCAGGGATTTTTACCTGGACCTGAGGGCTGGTTCGAGGTCCACTCAGCCTACGTGATTAGAATTGAGGAGCTATCTGACGGTGAGATGGCGGCCCGGTCTAGAAAGCCAAGAATAACGGCTGAGAGGATTCGTCATGCTGACTACAGGTCTTCGGGCTGAGCAGCGGTCGCTTGGTAGGCCGAGGCCCTTCAAGGGCTGTAGTGCCATGGAGTTTAATTTGGTTTGGTAGTGAATGAATCTGTGGAAATTATTATTTATTTATTTTTTTGCTAGTTGCTTTACGTCGCACCGACACAGATAGGTCTTATGGCGACGATGGGATAGGAAAGACCTAGGAGTTGGAAGGAAGCGGACATGGCCTTAATTAAGGTACAGCCCCAGCATTTGCCTGGTGTGAAAATGGGAAACCACGGAAAACCATCTTCAGGGCTGCCGACATTGGGATTCGAACCCACTAACTCCCGGATGCAAGCTCACAGCCGCGTGCCCCTAACCGCACGGCCAACTCGCCCGGTCTGTGGAAATTAATCATACAGTTGTAGAGTCCTACAAAAGAGTCAACTATTGTTGTCCAATAACTCAACAAATATTTGTAAATGTAAACCATTACTATCTTGTTTCACACATTGTGAACACATTCAGAAAAACCAGGGATGGGATTTCCATAAGGGTAAAGAATTTTGGGTGTGAAAGAGCCAATAGGGAGCATTCGGGGTACCATCAAATAGTCAAGTAGTGTTTGGTCAGCAGATGTGCTCAAAGGAAGTTCAGTACTGATGGGCCATTTGTTTATGACATCACTGACATACATCTTAGTGGTTAACACACTTGTTTTTGAGAAAAGGATCGGCAGTGTCATTTCAGTGTTACATATTATTTCAGTGTCTTTTGACATACAACATTCTTAGTTATATTTTCAGAAGCACAAATAAAAAGCCTTTTGTTACTGTTCTCCCCTGAGAAGCAACATATAACAAGTCATGACATAAGGAGTGAGGGCAGAGATCAATGCCTACAATTTGATGCACAGACTTAATCTAGGTCACTGTAATAGACTTGGCACTTGTATGTGTTACTAAAATTTCATTCAAATAATTCTAATTCAACAATAAGGATTTTGAAACATTATGTATCTAAAAAAAGTACCCTTCAGTAGACACATTCTAAACTTGGACTTTGATAAAATACCTCCAGTAGTTTCCTCATTATGAGTGTATAGACAGACCCCACAGACAGGAAAAAGATGTAATTTTCACACATAAGCCTTCATACAGTCTGCAACATGTAAATAACAACAAAAACAGAGAGAATGAGCAAAAAAGCAGGCAAACTTTGAATTTTATATATATAGATACAGATTAACCCTTTCCGGTCCTTAGCGCCCGAAAGCGCCCGGCTGCATTATCTGCATTAGTCTGCGATCCGTGCGATAGTTTTTTATTTTTCTCATCAGTGAAGTGTTTATAAGGCATTTATGAACACGCAGTGCAATCTACAAGTCTTAGGAAATAAAGGAAGAGAGATAATCTGTCTTGACGTTGCCTAGGCAACGGTCTTGAACTTCCGCGAGCGCGGGTCAGCTGTTTCGTTCGTAAACATGGCGGGATTGAATATCGCGTATATTGAAAGTGAGATGAATATGGGTGAAAAAAGTGACACAGAATCCTTGAGTAGGGGTGCAGGTGAATTTAATGAGTGAATAATATACATCAACGAATATAATTTTAGTGATAACAGTGATATGAATGAAAACGAATATCGATTAATCGGACCTGATGGCGATGCCACGTCAATTCAGGTAACACAAATATTACGTTTCGTTACTCTGAATGATTAAATGGATGGTGTTGAACCTGCGCATAATTCGGAAAGAGTATTAGGGGAAAGAGATTGTTTTTTACGTATGTTAGGAGGAGAAAAATTATTCAGTGACATACCCTATTACGCATATAACAATGCAGCCTTCAAACAGTCGCATTCCGGTAATATAAAAACAGAATGGGAAGACACTTGCCCAGATGAAATAAAATCTTATATACATGGGCATCATTCCACTTCCAAAATAACGTGATTATTGGTTTTGAGGGATTCAGACCACATGAGAATGTGACATATGCAGACTGTCTCTGTGTCGAGTATCACGAGGATGGGGGGGCTGAAAAACACATTATGACTCAATAAACACAGAAATGGATGTGATGGTATATTTTCTAATGTTACTGAAAATTTGAATTCATTGTGATCAATAGTTTTTACTGTATTTAACTTTTTCTGAAACAATACGGTCTGTTTCAGTTTTTGCTAAATAATAGGTTGAAACCTGGGGATAAGCGGAGTGAAAATGCGGGCAGGAAAGGGTTAAATATTCTTTTAGCATTATAAAAAGCCTTTTGTTACTGTTCTCCCCCGAGAAGCAACATATAACAAGCTGTGACATAAGGAGTGACGGAGGAGATCAACGCCTACAATGCGATGCACAAACATAATCTAGGTCACTATAATAGACTTGGCACTTGCATTTGTGGGTCATCCAAGGGTAATTCCAAAATTTCACCTCATCAAAACCTTGCAATGAACACATGGATATGACAAAGAAAATGTGAGGTATACATCCCAACTTCAATGTTGCAGGAGGTGGAGGTGACCTAATTATTGTTTTTTCAAATAAATGATGTGGTTGCCAGGCTGAGTGGCTAAGGCGGTTAAGGTCCTGGCTTTCCGAGCCTAAGTTGCAAGGTTCAATTCTGGTTCAACCCAGTGGTGTTTGAAGATGCTCAAATGCGTCATCCCCGTGTTGGTAGACTTACCGGCACATAAAAGAACTGCTGCAGGACAAAATTCTGGTACCTTAGCATCTCCAAAAACTGTAAAAGTCGTGAGTGGGACATATAATCAAGAACATTATCATTAATAAAAGGTCTAATGGAAGGGCGTTTTCAACTAAAGAAAGGAAGGCAGCATCTCTCAGAATGAAGAAATATTGGGCTGATAGAAAAGCATATAATCCTCTGTACAATTGACTAGTGTGTCCAATGTACACTGACTGAGCAATCGACATGGGATAGCGGAGCACTGATGCGCAGGTGTGTTGTCTGTGCAACGCATGCCCCCTGTGCCAGCGGCAGTTGTATAGGAGACCTTGTGAGCAGTGCCTGTGCATGTGACAGGTGTAATATGGAACGTCGTCGTGAGCTGACACCGTTCGAACGGGGTATGGTTTTTAATGTTAAGAATTTCATTATGGTCCGTACTGAATCGAAATTTACAATGTTGATTAAGGATAAAGGGTTTCCACCTGTTCAATACATTGACATAGTGACTTAATTAAAATATCACATTTTTATTATTATCATTATGGTACCGGTTTCAGCATCTCCCATGCCATCATCAGTCAATGAAAAATTTGCAAGGTATTATAAGTGATTACATGAAATATTTATGCAGTATAGAAACATATACAGAGCATGCTATCTAGTGTTCTGAAATTTTACAATTATATATATATATACATTAAAATATGTGTGATTAAAATACAAAGACCACTTAATCTTTTAAGATGTTGGACACGTTCAAAAACACAACACTTTCTTGTGTGTCAAATATATTTTTATAATTAAAATATATGTGAATGGCCTTGAAGAGTACAAGGTGTTCCTTTTAAAATTGTATCTTTAGTCTTTGTACACTATCTGATGTACTGAATTAAATACTGACTTCTAAAACATTGTTCCTTTTGTTTATGTGATTAGGGTATTTAATCATTGTTCATATTTATATGAATCAGTTCCACTTAGTATGCATTCCTGAAATTTCTATGATATACAGATTTTTCTGTTATAATGTCAGTCTTTGTGTAGCTATTCTAAAACATCTCATATGATTTAAGCTTGAACTCTGCATTTTTGTGCTGTTTCAACACGGACCTCTAAACCCGAAGTGGCCAGGCGTGGTGTATGTTGGGTCGAGATCGATATTAACTTGTTAAAATCCACCTGATATTGATATTTTCAAGATCTCATCCATCAACGCACGGCCTCAACCTTACAATAATTTTTCAACAACACAAAAATGCAGAGTTCAAGCTTCAATCATATGAGATGTTTTAGAATAGCTACACAAAGACTGTGACATTATAACAGAAATAATCTGTATATCATAGAAATTTCAGGAATACATACTAAGTGGAACTGATTCATATAAATATGATTATATAAATATGAACAATGATTAAATACCCTAATCACATAAACAAAAGGAACAATATTCTAGATATCAGTATTTAATTCACTACATCAGATAGTGTATAAAGACTGAAGATAAAATTTTAAAAGGAACACCTTGTACTCTTCAAGGCTATTCTCATATATTTTAGTTGTAAAAAATATTTTTGACACACAAGGAAGTGTTTTGTTTTATGACGTGTCCAACATCTTAAAAGATTAAGCGGTTTTTGTATAATAATCACATATATTTTAATGTATATATATATATAAAATTGTAAAATTTCAGAACACTAAGTAGCATGCTCTGTATATGTTTCTATACTGAATAAATATTTCATGTAATCACTTAATAATACCACATAATACCTTGCAAATTTTTCATTGGCTGATGATGCCATGGGAGATGCCAAAACCAGTACCATAATGATAATAATAAAAATGTGATATTTTAATTAAGTCACTATGTCAATGTATTGAACAGGTGGAAACCCTTTATCCTTAATCAGCATCGGGGTATGGTGGTCGGTGCCCAACAGATGGGAAGTGTGATTTCGGAAGTGGTGCGGGAATTCGGCTTCACACGATCAACTGTGTCCAGGGTATATTGTGAATGGTTGAATGTGGGTGTCACCGTCCACAACAGATGAACGACCGGCCGTCTAGCCACCCTCGATGATCGTGACTGGCAACATCTGAGACGGATTGTCAAGAGTGACAGACAAGCAACCGTGCATCAAGTCACGGCTCAATTCAACACAGGCCCTGCTAGACACGTCTCCCAGTGGACAATCCGTAGGAACATGGGTTCTATGGGGTATGGGAGCCGGCGCCGCACACGGGAGCCACTGTTAACCCAACGTCATTGGGCACAACGACATGCATTTGTTGCCAGTCACCAGGGATGGACACTGGAACAATGGCGTAACGTGACATGGTCGGAAGAATCACGATTTCAACTGCACCATACCGATGAGAGGCACCGTGTATGGCGCAGACCACATGAAGTGATGGATCCCGCCTGCCTTGAAGGTGTGGTCCAGGGCGCTGGTGTCTCTGTTATGGTCTGGGGTGCATTTTTCTGGTATGGAATAGGCCCTCTAGTTGTTCTGGAAGGGACTTTGAATGGTATGCTGTATGTTGAGCAGCTCGGAGACTATCTCCACCCATTTTTGGCCTTCCAGCGCCCAGATGGTTCTGCGGTGTTTCAAGATGATAACGCGCCGCCACATCGCTCCCACGTCCCCCGGAAATGGTTCCAGGAACATACAGCAGAGGTCTAATGACTGCCATGGCCACTCAGGAGCCCCGATATGAATCCTATCGAGCATATCTGGGATGTCCTGGAACGAAGGCTCCGTGCCATGGATCCTGCACCCAAGAACAGACCAGCATTGGCGGCCGCTCTGCAAACGATTTGGTGTCAGCTGCGTCTAGAGGACTACCAGGGACTTGTCGACTCACGTCCACGGCGTCTCACTGCAGTTCGTAGGGCCAGAGGACGCCCCACACGCTATAAGGTGACTATCCCATGACATTTGCTAAGTCAGCATAGGCCATAAAAGGCATTATTATTATTTTTATTTTTTTTGCTATTGGCTTTACGTCGCACCGACGCAGATATGTCTTATGGCAACAATGGGACAAGAAAGAGCTAGGACTGGGAAGGAAGCAGCCGTGGCTTTAATTAAGGTACAGCCCCAGCATTTGCCTGGTGTGAAAATGGGAAACCATGGAAAACCATCTTCAGGGCTGCCGACAGTGGGGTTCGAACCTACTATCTCCCGAATAATGGATACTGGCCGCACTTAAGCGACTGCAGCTATCGAGCTCAGTATTATTATTATTATTATTATTATTATTATTATTATTATTATTATTATTATTATGTCCTTCAGGAATTTGGTCTACATTCCAAACTTATTAGCCTGATTGGTATGACTCTTAAGAATACTCAATCTAAAGTTAGATTCAGAAATGAGTTATCTAAATCATTTGCAATTACAACAGGCCTCCGCCAGGGAGATGGACTTTCGCCATTATTGTTCAATTGTGTATTGGAAAAGGTCATGCGAGAGTGGACTAAGGTATGTCCTCCAAAAGTCAAAATTGGAAAAAATATCAAACTAAATTGCTTGGCATTCGCGGATGATCTTGCGATACTGGCAAATGGTTTCGAAGAGGCTAAAGTTCAATTGGAAGAACTTGCAAATGTAGCGAAAAAAGTTGGATTGCAAATTTCGTATGATAAAACAAAAATAATGCCTACTTTCAGAACTTTAAATTCAGAGCTATTATTAAATAATAATAAACGAATTGAAATTGTAAGTACATTTAAATATTTGGGTGAAAATCTCACTTGGAATTGCAATGAAAAACCATCAATAGAGAGCAGAATATATAAACTGAAGCAGGCACAACGGATAACTTGGCCTACATACAAAAAGAAATGTCTTTCGATTAATGCTAAATTTAGGCATTATAACTCTGTTATTAAACCAGAAGCAACTTATGCTTGTGAAACATTATTTAAACTCAATACTAGATCAACAACAGAACGCTTACGAGTTGATCGAAGGATACTCAGGACGATCATAAACAAGAAACATCAGGTGGATGGACAGTGGAGATTGTTGCCGAATGAGGTTATCTATCGGGAAAGTGAGTCCATCACAGACACGATGAGAAAAAGAAGAATTGCCTTTTTTTGTCATATATTTCGACTAAGTGATAACAGAGTTTTAAAACAATTATTTAATTATTTAATTGGAATAGTAAATCAAAAAACAATTGGTTTAAAGAAGTTCAAAGTGATTTGGAGGAGTTGAATATTACCATGCAAACCATAGAAAACAGAGGCGAGAAAAGTATTTTGAAGAATAAATGCATCAGGCTTCCTCTGACCACTGTACAGAGGAAACAATATGTTATAACGGATGCAGAGAGGGCAGCCAGGTCAACCAGACTCAAGACTTTTTGGGAGAAGAAAAGGAAGACAAATTTGTTGTAGTCTGATTTAAGTGCTCCAATGTGGGCATAAACTCTGTAAATAAATAAATAAATAAATAAATAAATAAATAAATAAATAAATAAATAAATAAATAAATAAATAAATAAATAAATAAATAAATAAATAAATAAATAAATTATTATTATTATTATTATTATTATTATTATTATTATTATTATTACAATTTCTTTTACGTAACACCAACACAGATAGGTCTTATGGCGACGATGGGATAGGAAAGGGCCAGGAGTGGGAAGGAAGCAGCCATGGCCTTAATTAAGGTACAGCCCCAGCATTTGCCTTGTGTGAAACCATGGAAAACCATCTTCAGGGCTGCCGACAGTGGGGTTCGAATCGACTATCTGCTGGATACGAGCTCACAGCTGCATGCCCCTAACCGCATGGCCAGCATACCCGGTAATAATAATAAGAGGAAGTCAAAGAAATAATCCATGGTTTCAAAAATAACAAAGCCCCAGGGGAGATGGCATAATTGTCAAAATGCTGAAAATAGGAGATGAGAGCGTAGCCCGGAAATCCACTTGGTTCTTGAAAACATCTGGATCGCTGAAGAAATCCCTGAAGATTAGAAATGTGCATTAATCCATCCACTACACAGGAAAGGGGATAAAACCAAAATCTATAATTATAGAGGAATTAGCTTGATACTAGTTGCTTACAAAAAATTTTCCAAGGTCTTGCTCACTAGACTTGAGAAACAAACAGACCATCTAATTGGTGAATACCAGGGAGGTTTCCAAAAAGGAAGATCTTGTACAGAACAAATCCTTAATAAAACTATCCTACAAATATGCAAAACCAGATAAACTGTCATTACTTTTGTAGATTTCTAAAAAGCATATGACTCTATAGACCATCAAACACTTTTCAATACTCCAGAAAAATTACAAGTGGATAAAGAAAAAAACAAGGGCATTAATCAGACAAACATTAACTGGCACTACTTCAAAAGTTAAATTCCTAGGCGAAATATCTGAGCCTTTTACTATCAACACCGAGGTCCGTCAAGGAGAGGGATTATCTCCATTACTGTTCAATCTCGTACTTGAGAAAGTAATCAGGACCTGAGAAAAGGAAACTAAAGGAATAACCCTTGGCAGACTACTTAAAGATAGAATTCACTTGCACTGCCTGGCCTTTGTGGATGACAATAACAGGCAAGAAGCGATTCATTCCATTGAAAAATTACATGAAATTGCCATCAAAACGGGACTTCAAATCTCGTGTGAGAAAACTCGATACATGGAAGGAGCTTCATGATATTTAGATGGACAACCTATGATAACTAAATTCGGCAAAATCTTTCAGATGAACCAATTCAGATATTTGGGAGAAATTATTCAGCCATCTGGTTTAAAGCGCGAAGCAAATAAAGAAAGAATTTCCAAATTGCAGAAAGGTTACAGGATCACTTGGAACAGGTACAATACAAAATCAATATCTCGGAAAGCAAACTTAGACACTATAAGACAGTAATCAAACCTGAAGCGTTATATGCTTCAGAAACCTTAATAATTGGTGGCGGTTCTCTAACCAAAGAGAGAGAAACAGGAAAGGAAAATGTTAAGAACAAATTTTGGCCCAATTTGCATACAGGGAATATGGAGGAAAAAAATCATCCCAGGAAATATATTGTCATTCTGAAAAAATATCTCACACTATCTGGAAGAGATGACTGAAATTTTATGGACACATTATCAGAATGAACAGTAACAGACTAACTAAAAGAATTCTCAACCTGGCCCTTTCATCTAAAACCAAGAACAGCTGGCTTTGTGAAATTGAAACAGATCTCCAGGAAATCAACATCTCAGAAGACATTATACAGGACAGATGTAAATTCAGAACCAAAATCAACAATCACCAGTTTGAAGACAAACCCAACACCAGAGCCACTATTACTTGGACAGAAGAACGAAGGAAGAAGCTCGGCGAGAGGATGAAGAGATTTTGGGAGGAGAAGGAGGCCAACACATCAGCTAAGTTGGTTCAATCGAGCTCCTAAGTAGGGCATAATGATGTAAAAATAATAATATATTATTTCCGAAAAGTGTGAGGTACCTTTTTCCTTCAGATTCCCTTTTTATTATTATTATTATTATTATTATTATTATTATTATTATTATTATTATCTAATTTGTAGTTAATACTATTAAGACTTAAATGTATATGGATTGATTAAAGCGCTCCAATGTGGGTGTAAAATCATTTTTTTTAAATTATTTATTTATTGATTTAGTTGGTTAGTCAGGATCGTTTCAACCTCCTATGGGTTATGATTACACACAACTTCCTTGACTGTTTATGTTCTTTCTTTTTACGCCAATACTCCATCTCTGGCTTGCTATTGCTCGTTCCTCATCCAAGAACACCCTTCTTGTTCTCCTGGGTTTCTTTACGAACAGAATCGTCACCTCCACAATTTTTCTTCTGAACACTGTTCTGTTTAAAATATCCCCCTCCTCAATGCCTCATTTTTTAAGATCCTAATGAACTTTTTTCAGCCATGGTAATTGCATCTTTTTTCTTTCCTGGAATATGAGGATCTTATTTACTCGGTGTTCCGGTCCATACTTCTCAGGTGTTCATAGAAAGTCAGTGACCTTTTTCTTATCGAGCATTTTTCATACAGCTCTTGATCTGATCTTAAACGAAAGGTAAACTCACTTCCTGTTGCTTTCTCAGGTCCCAGAATATTCCTGAGAAAATTACACTCTTTCTTTTCCCATTTCTGGCAATTGTGTCTGCTGCATAGAGGCATTCAGGTTTCACCATGGTATTATAGCGTCTGAGTTTGGCTTGATAGGAGAGGGATTTGGACTTATAAGTTTCCTGGCACAGTCTGAATCCAATCTCCATCTTCTTTGCTCGTTCCTGGGTAACTGACTTCTTGTTGTTGTTAGGAGTCAGAATCTCCCCTAGATATTTGAATTTGTGGACTCTCTTTATGTCCCCATACTTGGTCTTCATTGTCCATGTTGGTTCTTTGGGATCTATGTTCATGTACTTAGTTTTCTCAAAAGGATATTTGCAGTCCAACCTTTTCAGCTGTTTCATGCAAAACCTCTATCTGTGTAGTGGCAGTCTCTAGATTTTCAGCAAAGAACACTAAGTTGTCTACAAATGCAAGAGATTATCATCATCTTCATCATCATCATTATTATTATTATTATTATTATTATTATTATTGAGGAAGTTGCCCATGGCATCTGGTCATAAAAGTTGTTATATCTAAATATTTCAGAGACTTTGTCTCCGATGGCTTCCTGATGACTGCAGTGATATGTCTGGTTGTCATGAGTTCTTCCGTGATAATCCAGAAGCAACATTTTAATGTAAATGTAATTGTAATTTACAATTACATGATAACTTCTTTACATTTCTATTTACTAACTCTACTATTTCTGCACAGTACACTGTGTTTACAGATCCAATACAACTAGTCTACTTACCCTATTTTAGGAAATGGAGGTGGACATGATTCCAAGCAAAATCCACTACAGTACTTTTCCAGGAACGAGCGCAGGCGAGTGAAAGTACCTTCTTGTAGATCCACGCAGAAAGGACGGTGCCAAGACACTACCTGTCTGTAAGAATAATAAAATGAAAATAAAGATATAAGGAAAACTCAATTCAAAAACTCTCATTATATTAGGCATCTGACAAGTTATTACTGATGGCAGCGACTGCAGTTACTCGCTGTAAACAGAGTAATTCAATCTGTTTCATCAGCGTGAGAAGACATTGTATAACATTGCTAAGCAGTATGAAAAAGTGGATATGAATGAAAGTCAAATCCTAACAGCATGTAAACTTGGACCATGTGAGAAGAAGACACAACTTGATGATTTTGATAAAAGTGTTGTATGCAAAACTTTCTTGGAGTATTGATATACAGAAAGAAATTCCTATTTTATGCAAAATCCTTGGCACTGTTAAAGAAAAGATTCCATTACCAGGGAAAAGAAACACATTTTGGAAACTAGTCAAAAGTATGGGCTTTAAATTTACAAAGAAATAGGAATATAAATCATATTAGTCACTCATATGAAAATTACATTAATTAACAATAAAATATTCTTTCCAAGGAAGGAGGGGAAGCAAAGTGACTTTGATGGTAGTTCAACAGACAAGTCTGATGACAGCGATGAGTCAACTAATATAGCAGTTGAAGATCTTGATGCTGAATATTCTACTTCAGATCTGCATGTTAATGGATTACTAAAGGTGTGTCTGAACATCAGCAGCATAAGAGCATGCAACCTATATTAAGTACTTTCAGCCTGGTGATCCTAAGTGCTTTGAAGTGAGTGTACAATACATGCTTGCCACCTTGCATAGCAAGCTGCTCCCATGCCACCACAACTCATCTAATGGAAACAAGAGAGGTCCACCTATTCAATACCATATAATGTTATAAGAAAATTTATAACATTTTATTATACTCGATACCGGTTTTAATGCTGGTTTGCATCATCATCAGCCAAAAATAAGAAAAATATACGTAGACAAGGTTACAATAAACAATGCATTAAGTATACACAAATTTTACAAAACTGGCAAGACTTAATTATAAAGCAAGGTCCATAAACATTAACTTATGACTTAAACCTAAAAATAGCACCAACTGTCTTAAAACTTAGAATATATGTCCTCTTGATAAAAGTCCTCTGAATCTAAAAACATTAAACCATGTGCGAGCAGATTAAATTAAGCCGAGGACAAAAAACCAATGCTTTACTATCATAAAAGTCCAAGACCATATTTTTTAATTTTGTAAGAACATATGTATAAAAGGTTTTCTTGATGAACATTCACTGAGTATTAGAGTAACCGATGCAAGAATTAAGAAACCATTTTTCTATTGGTTAAAAATGGCTGTCATTAAAATAACGTAACCAGTCAAAAGACGTAACAACTTCCAGTACTAAAAAAGAACATGAGAGAAGTACAGACAGTGTTTTGCGTGATAAAACATATGTCTTCTCTAACTTAGCAGACTGAATCCAGCCGCGTTCCTTAAGTATTAAATAACAAGATCTTTTTAATGAAAAATTGGCGGACGCCGTATTGTAACCTTGTCTATGTATATTTTTCTTATTTTTGGCTGATGATGATGCACACCAGCATCGAAACCGGTACCGAGTATAATAAAATATTATAAATTTTTTAATAACATTATATGGTATTGAATAGGTGGACCTCTCTTGTTTCCATTAGATTCTCGGTTCAATACGGAATTAACATGAAGTTTTTAAACTTGAACACCACAACTCATGTCAGGTTTATTGTTAAGTCATAATTTACTGAAACAAATATAATTCTGGATTTACAGTAAGCTGCAAACATGTATTCCAAGAAAATAAAGCATTCCCCCAATTATAACAAAAAATAAATTGGGAATGGGGCTGAGGTTAAATAAAAATTAACAACCCACTCCAAAACAGAACTGCCGTTTATTGTCAAGAAATACAATCGAAAATGAAAACTGAAAAGTACAGAATGCAAATTCATACAATATCATCTGAGATCATGGCTTCATTAGTGTCTTTGCCGCTATTAGATATGTTGCCATGGTCAGTTTGCAAGTCCAGAAAAAAGAGATGGTGGCAAGGGAGTATGAAATTCAATAGGTCCGCCATATCTTTTTTGTTGCTTCTGTGGTGAATCTTCGATCAGGGTAAACTCTTTCAAGATGATGTCTAGTCAGGCTCATTGACGGGCACCCAGCCCTGTTTCCAGAAGCATGTCCTTTTCTCAAGTCAGGCTCCTCAAATTCAACCATGTTGTTCAGGTTTTCTTTATAAAGAACAGATGTTCTATGTGTCTTATCATACTTGATATGATGCATTTTCAACCAGTTGATATTATTTCCAGCAAGATTTCTTTTTCTTTTTGTGACACACTTTTGAAGGCCTTTAACTGTCAGAAAATCTGAACGTTGAATATCATAAACTACAAACTCATTTATTCTCTGGGTTTCCTGCATTATGTTGTACCAATCCTTCAGTACATACTGTAATTCATTCTATTCCTACTGACAATTTCAACACACCCAAAATCACCATAACTGGTTAAGCATGAATGTCCTGAAACCACAAATTTTTGTTCTATGGTTTCGATGCCATTATCACTGAACAGAACATAACCCAGAAGTGTGCGGGCTAGATTCAAATTTTGATTTTGTCCAGTACAAGGATTAGACCAAATCACAATATATATTTTTAGCTGGTTTTGAAGGCAACACCATCGTGAAGTGAATCACCAAGGATGAGACAATCTCCAGAGAGCTCCAAGATGCAATAGTTTCATCCCAACAATGGAAATATCCTGTTTTGCTTTTCATGTCATGAATACTAAAATTATAAATATATAGGTTTATTTTGCAGTAAGCATCACTGACTGTCTATTGGGAATGGAAGGAGGTGCCTTCTGAAGATCCATGGATATCATGTACTGTACATATCAGGATTAGAATTGAAAGAATCTTGCTTCATACAATCACGGGCTTCTCAGCTTTCCTTAAATGCAGCTCATGGTTTGTCTCCAGCAGCACTTTTTCTTACGCTGTGAGATTTGTACTCATTTTCTTGATTTAAGTGTCACAAGCTTTACAAGTATCTTTTCTCAGTTTCTGGAAGTGTACGTTGATCATCATCATCAGTTTTCCACTCCAGTTGCCCGGGTGTGGTTTACGAGCACTCTCCACTTCTGTCTGTCCATGTACCACTCTTCTCTCAAGACATCCCAGCTGACTCCTCTTGTTCCTATGTCCTCTTTACTTGGTCCAGCCATCTCTTCCTAGGTCTTCCTACCAGTCGTTTTCCGGCCATGACAGTGTGTAGCCATTGTTTTGCTGTCCTTCCATCGTCCAATCGTTTGACATGGCCAAACCATTTCAAACGGGCCCTTGTCACTTTTTCATTCAGGGATGGGTACACACCAGCTTCCTCCCTTATTCTTTCATTCCTTACCCTGTCCCTTTTTGTCTTCTGTAGCATAGTACGAAGGAACTTCATTTCTGCG
Source organism: Anabrus simplex (assembly GCF_040414725.1). Classification (NCBI taxonomy): domain Eukaryota; kingdom Metazoa; phylum Arthropoda; class Insecta; order Orthoptera; family Tettigoniidae; genus Anabrus; species Anabrus simplex. Next base: position 1,078,190,377 of record NC_090265.1, on the reverse strand, counting down.
GCTTGTAGTTTGCTATCCACATGTTGGGTTGTTGTACAGGTTTCTAGGCCATATGTTAGTATGGGGGTGAAGTATGATTGGAATAGAATCTGCTTTGATCTTAAGGGAACTTGTTCGTTCCAGAGGAGGTTCCGAACTTGATGGTAAAACTGAGCTGATTTTTTAATGCGGTTGTTAATCTCATGCTGTATTCTGTTGTCACTTGAAATGATGCATCCAAGATATTTATATTGGTCTACTGTTTCCAGCTGTGTACCTTCCAGCATTATTTTTCCTTTCTTCTTCTGCCTGTTGACAGACATAGTAACAGTTTTTGATTTATTTATTGTTAATCCGTGTGCTTTCAAATGTTCATTCCAGGTGTTCAGCCTCTCTTGGATTTCCTTCTCTTTATTTCCCAAGATTACCACATCATCTGCAAATGCATTGATGTCCATATTGTTCTTCTGCTTAATTTCTTTCATGACTTCATCCATGACAGTGATAAAAAGTAAGGGTGAAAGGGTACTGCCTTGTTGCACTCCTTTAGTGGTTTGGAACCAATCAGAATTACCGTTTCCTATCTGTACGTTGATCTTAATATTAAATATGTGTCAGTAGTACGTTTCCTTCATGTATTTCCTATTTTTCTTAAAGCATGCTTCTTGGTACAAATCATGCATCTCTCAAATGTTCAGAATAGAACTCAAATACTGCCTATTTATATTATCATGTTGGGTGTAGTGCAACTCAGTAACAGGAATATTGTTTATATGATGTTCATTGAAAGCTATTTTATCTGGATCCATCCTACTTGAATTACGCTTGCACCCTCTTAAGTCCCCGCCAGTAGCTCTCCCTTGTAGTTCTTCAAATCTCGCATCAATCTCCTATCACTAACTGAAAATGTGGAAGAAAATAATGTTTGTACATTTCAACAGTCCTAGAGGCCACATGCAGGTAAAATCTGTTGACAATATTATTAGGCAGATGACCATGAACGCAGTGCCTTGCAACAGATACAGCCTGAACGAGTCCACACCAAAGTCCCCCATTTTCAAAAACATTTCAAACAAAGGTCTTTCATTCGACTTCTGTAAGCTTGTGAAAACATCCCTTACGGCATCAGTCCACATCACGAAATACTTTAGACGGTATGAGTCTACCTGAATGGTCGGGCTGAGTGCCTCAGATGGTTGACGCGCTGGCTTTCTGACCCTCCCCCCCTGACAGGTTCGATCCTGACTCAGTCTGGTGGTATTTCAAGATACTCAAATATGCCAGTCTTGTGTCAGTAGATTAAAAAAACTCCTGCAAGACTAAATTCCGGCACCCAGGCCTCTCTGCAAACCGTAAAAGTAGTTAGTGGGACATAAAGGAAATAACATTATTATTATTATTATTATTATTATTATTATTATTATTATTATTATTATTATTATTATTATTATCTACCTGAACGATCCTTGTATGGTTCGTCACTGTTGTGCAACATTTTTGTGACCTTATGTTGATCCCCTTTAACATTTAGAAAATGTTCAGTTATATGTTAAGTGCTTTTTAAAAACAATTCCACACATCTAGCCACATTAAAGTCTACTTAATTGGATTTGTGCAACACAGTTGGTTTTGATAACAATAGTGACCAATCTAAAAATAACTCATCTCCAATTAGAGTCACTGTCAAATTTCATCACTCAACTTGGCACCTCAATATCAATTTGTGCTAGGAAACATTGTTTGTTCCGGAACCTCCACTACTAATAGATAATAGAGCATATTTTCTTTGTGGGCCTCAGACGTACATTTCCTCTGCGTACTGCACATTTTCTTTCATTGCTCCACCTTATCCCTTAACAAACTTTCTTTCACAGAGTGAAAAAGTATTATGATTGTTGGGCTTACACTACTATTGGATACCAGTAACGATTTTCACTCTAATCCACTCGGCTGTACCATGCTCAATTTGCAAGCACCCTGGGTCACATGCTTGAAATGCTACTTCAACATGTAAAAGTTCGATTTTCCATTAGCGTTAAGAAGAAAATACATATTAATATCTTAGCAAAAATGTTAATTCTAAAACCTACATTTAAGCTATTTTTGATAAACAAGTAACAGTTCATCCATAGTTCTAACAGGTAAAGTTTGCATTAAAACACAGGTTTTTTTTTTTCTTTCCAAAAACTGGTAAAAGTTAGGAAGAAAGTGTGTTTGAACTCTTTTGTAGAAAATTAAATTCTGACTTGGTGGGCTCCTGTTTAAATATGGCTAACAGTTTAGGTGGAGTATTCACTTTTAAGAGTCCAAGAGGCACAATTCTTATGACCTGCTCAATTTCTTTTAAAACTACTCGCTCTCAATGTAATTTAGAATAATTATACATTCTACCATACTGATACTGACGTCCAGACCATAAGAATAAGCACTTTCAGAAGTCATAAGAGAGCCTCGGGAAATCAAGTACTGTATTTGGACTCTTGCAGAAATGTGCTGACATTTCTACCTGCTGCAAGTCAATAACTAGGCTCCACACATCAACGTCAGACAGAGAGGGCTGCCATCACCAGAGGGAGAGCGGAGATACAAAATTTTATACTTCAACAAAGGACACTCAGAATAGCCCTGTTCATCAACCCCAGATTATAAAGAATCTGAAATCAACAAATCACTTAATTATTTTGACCTCACTACCACCCCCACCAATAATAATAATAATAATAATAATAATAATAATAATAATAATAATAATAATAATAAATTTTCCTTCAAAATCTACAGGAAACCTACACAGACCATTAATAACATCACAACATCCACCCCAAAGGCATGATACATTGAGATTTTAAGATCCCTCTTTCCCATAAGGATCTCAATAATGAAATAAAAACTATCTATGCCACAGCTGAAAGCAATGGGTATAACAAACACTTCATAGACAAAATAATTAATAAAATCAAGAATAAGCCTAATACTACTTTAATTAAGAATCTAACCCCGAAGCCTATTCTTCTTTCACATTCAACTACAATAGCACTTATCATATCACCAACATCTTCAAAAAGCATAACGTAAAAATAGCATTTAAAACAACCTATACTAACTCGAACCTATTTTTTAACCCGCACTCTGTTAATAATAACAAATATTTAAACTCAGGAGTATACAAAATCAATTGTCAATCTTGTAAAGATTTTTATATTGGATAAATTAGTAGGAATTTTACAATAACATATCAGAAGCATTTATACACCATCAAGTACAACATTTTTCAGCTATGAGCACACATATGAAAGATTTCATCATAACTATAAGTTGATTAATCAAGAAATCCTTTGTTCTGAAAAAAAAAGAGTCCCTTACTTAACATATTACAGAACATACACATCCATATCAATACAATAATCCAGAACACAATTAAATGAAATTAATGAAAAATCAAATTTATTATACAAAATCTTCACTCCATTTCTTTGTGAACACATGCTCAACAATGCGTAGTCCTGTCCCCAAAGAATCAGAGCTTTACCTTCCCCACCTTTAGTTTCTTTATCTATCCCCCTGTTCTCCTTTGCCCCTCCCATCGAGAACAGTTATCATCACCAGACAAACAACTTAGTTTTCACTACTCCGTGTTAAGGAGCACGTCATTCAACTGGGCATTAGGAGGTCAATTTGTTATTCTACTATTTAACTTAACACTCCATCTTTTTCTTCTCTATTCCAAGAAATTAATTTGGTTTTCTTTTTTTGCAGACATTTCTAACTCTGCAGTACTTATTGTCAATTCAATATCGTAATGGCAGATAACAACATCTCTACACAATCGCACTTTTAAAAATTGTTTTCATCATCATCATCATCATCAATCATCATCACCATCATCATGATCATTTCCCTTTATCCAGCTGTAGCCAGGTAGGGGCAAATATGTTTCCTCTCCACTTTCTTGTCTTTCCACTACTCCTCCTCCAACACTGTGTCCCAGTCCAGGTTTCTTTCTATAATACTGCGTTGGATTGTATCCTTCCATCTCAATCGTGGTCGTCCACGGCCTCTCCTTCCTTGCATTTGCATTTCCATCGCCTTTTCTGGCATTCTTTCGTCACTCATTCGCTTTATGTGCCCAAACCATCTTAGTTGGCTCTTCTCTATTCTATCATTCATTTCTTCCACTCCAATTTCTTCCGGGATCTTCTCATTCCTTATTTTGTCTCTTCTACTCTTCTGTACCATACTCCTCAAGAACATTTCGGTTGCCTGTATTCGACTCTCATCCTTCTTTGTCACTGTCCAAGTTTCTGCTCCGTAAGTTGTTATGGGTACGTAATACATCTTGTACATAGTATCCTTTGCTTCCATTGGCACATCTTTGTCCCATAACATATTGCTTACACTATGATAGAAACAACTTCCAGCTAGAATCCTCTTATTAATCTCAGCATCCAGTCGAGCATTCTCCATTAATCACTCCCCAGGTATTTGAACGTTTCCACTACTCCGAGGGGCTTGTCTACAAGTCTAATCTGACCTTTCCCTTCTTTCTCCCTTCTAGTCATAACAAGAGTTTTACTCTTTTCTACACTTATTTTCAATCCACATTCTTCGATCTTCCCATTCACCACATTCCACTGTTCTTGAACCTTCCTGTCGTCTTCTCCCCAAATCACAATGTAATCTGCAAATAACAACATGTTCATTTCTCTTCCTCCATATGCTGCTTTTGCTGTTCTCATGATGCCATCCATTACTCTTGTAAACAGGATTGATGATAGAACACTTCTCTGTCTCAGCCCACTAGTTAATTTGAACCAACTTGTCCTGCCAACTTGTGTTTGCATGCAACTACAACATTCCTTATACAATGCTATGATCATTTTTATTAATCCCTGTCCAATTCCTTTTTGCACCAGACTGTCCCAAACTTAAGTCCTGGGGACACTGTCATATGCCTTTTCAATGGCAATGAATGTCATCACCATATCATTCCTGTAATCCCATTGCTTTTCCATTAGTTGTCTCATAATGAAAATGGGCTCTATTGTTGACCTTCCAATTCTGAAACCAAACTGATTTTCCTGTATCTGATTCTCAACCCTCAACCTTATTCTACCTTCTAGTATCCTTTCCATTATCTTAGCAATATGGGATATTAGAGTAATTCCCTTGTAGTTCTTCAAAACTTTATTATCGCCTTTCTTGAAAATCGGGATGATCATTCCTTTTCGCCAATCCTCAGGGACCACCTTATTCTCCCAGACATTCCTGAGAACCTGATATGTCCCCTGCAGACCAACAGCTCCAGCTGCCTTTATCATCTCCACTGAAATTTCACCTATTCCAGCAGTTTTTCCATTCTTCATCTTTCTTACTGCCATTTCAATTTCATTCATTGTAATTTCTTTACCCATTTCTTCACCAACTAATTGCATTTCCTGATCGTCCATTGAATGACTGTCATCCGTTCGTATGTTCAGCAGCTTCTGAAAATACTCTCTCCATCTATTTCTTATTTCTTCTGGCATTGTTAATATTATGCCACCTTCATCCTTCACAAATCTGGTGTTTACTTGATCTCTCTTTTTGTTTCTTAAGATACCATAGAGTAATTTCTTGCTGCCCTGCATATCATCTCTCAATTGCTGTGTGAATAAGGCCCAGCTTTTCCTCTTTTCTTCTTCCACCACTTTCTTGGCCAAATTCTTTGCCTCCACATATTTTCTTCTACTTTCTTCAGTCTTAGATATTTTCCATGCTTTCCATGCTATTTTCTTTTCCTTCACTTTAATCTTTACCCTTTCATTCCACCAGTGTGTCTCTTTGTCTTTCACATTTCCTGATGTTCTACCACATACCTTTTCTGCACATCCAACCAATGCTTCCTTAAATCTTTTCCATTCATCTTCAACATTCCCCACCTCTGTCCTGGGTACCAAGGGTATTATTTCCCTTTGAAATTCTTCTTGTATGCTTTTCTCCTTCAACTTCCATACTTTAATTCTTTTCTCTCTTCTTAATGGGGTTTTTTCAATCTTTATGATCTATGATCTCCACCAAAGGCTTTTTCAGGCATGGCTGTTACATCTAAAAGGTTCTTCCGGTGTTCTTTCTCTACGATTATATAATCAATCATGGTCTTTGTTCATCTGTCTCCCCAACCATACCTTGTAACCTTCTGACTGTTCTTCTGCCTAAACCAAGGTGTTTAACATTGTTTTCCTGTTAGCTGATATTTATTTTTTGACAGCTTCAGGAACTTTTTAACACTGTTCAAGACTATGACGACTTGTCACCCTAGTAAAAACATAATGACCTTTATAAACTGAAACTTGTCATCTTATTACTATCCTGCTGGACCGTGAAGTCTATCTTCAAGATATAAATAATGTATTATATGCCAGTCACACATATCATCCATCAACATACAGTAGAAGTCCGCTATAGTGAGAATTAATAACAGCGAAAAATTTACTCACTATAGCGGATTGTTGTTACAGTATATCCGATTTTTTATAAAAGCTGGAAAACCTTCATATGTATTCAAAATAGGTATGAAACGGCAATCAGTTTGTTCAAAACTTGCGTTTCGGCAGATGATATCCACACTGCGGCCTCCTTTTTTTTGTTATTTTTCGAAATCCGATACTACATGAAAGTGTATGTTTAATTTCATTCTGAAAAAATAGAGTACCATATTTCTTCGAATCCAAGACGAACCCCACTTTTTCCTTCAAAAAAGTACTTTGTAAAATCATATGAATGCCTTTGTTGTACAGCAGGCCTACGTATTTTAAGGATATTTTTAAACGCCGAACATTGGCGTATATTCTTTTGCGGTTGCACAATTATTCTTTATTTCTGCTGGTTTAACGACCATTAACATAAAATTGGCATCATAATACCGAAGAGAACCCGTTGAAAATTAGCCGGCAATACCTATTCCATGCGTCTCTACAGTACGATGATCCATCAGGAAATTATTCTTGCTGTCTATGAAACTGTTACTTTTACTCAGCGTCAGATATAACCGGCTACTGCTACACGCACGTCTCACTTGCCGGCTAGCGATGTATAGGCCTAATCGTGGACGTTGAAAGTCAACGAACGAGTTTATTGCACCTCGGTATGGCCATTCTGCTCTTGCATTTTTGGTGCACATACCTTACGTTTCCATCTTCTACTCCTTTAAAGCGTCCTTGTTGCGCACCACTGAAGCATTTTTTGTACAGTACACATTTTTTTAGTTCTTTGTCTTCACGCCAACGCCAAATATTGGCTTCAGTTAGGCCTATGCCATGTTTTCTTGCGGCTGCACAATTATTCTGCATTTCCAAGTATTTAATAACAATTAACTTAAAGTTAGCATCATAATATCGATGAGAACCCGTTGAAAATTTGCTGGCAATACTTTTCAACGTATCTTTACAATACGACTATCCATCATGAAAATACTCCTGCTGTCTACAAAAACTTAATTTTACTACGCGTCAAGTACAATAGTCGCGTTATAACTCTGACAATGAGTAGCTGGCCTTTCTAAGAATTTGAAGGCTCGCATGATTTGATGCCATTCTGCAGATTTTAGAAACTTTTTTTAGAGGCTAATAGAACGTCATTCTCTCTTCACTATTTCCCGAGATCCAGTGACGTTACACACAGCACTGTACAGCCAGTTGTCGCGGCTAGCGATGTATAACAAAGAAGCGGTCGTTTATTGTCAACGAGTTTTGTATGTGCATGCAAGTGTGGGGGAGAAAAGAAGCAGCGTAGTTACCGCGTTAGTTGCCAGTGGTATCCATTAACTTCCTGTTAGGCCGTGAATGCAAGACAACCCTCGAGTTTTGGTACGAGATTCTGAAAAAAAAAGTCTTGGATTCGGAGAAATACGGTATCACTCCAAAGGTTTCTGTGGCAAACACTTCAGTTTTCTTCTTCAAACGGCGTCACCTAACCTAATCGTATATGTATCATCAAAACATATTTGAAACGCGCGTAGAGAAATGATAACTTCCTCGTTAAAAATGTATATGTAAATAACCTTTCCGAATTTAACTAGACGCGAGAATATATGAACTATCCTCTGAAATCAATGACGTGCTCTGCCATATCTTGAGGTATATCACATTCTTACTTAATTTCCGAATGTAACATTAAAATTAAGAGATTTTTTAACTCCAGTCTTTATTTTTAACGAGTTAACAACTGCTATCACCAACGTTATTTACGCATTTATTATGAAAATGTGTTATCCTCTTTCATTTCGATTTTTTTATTTATTTAGAGAACAGCAGTCGATAGGTATTACTAATCGACTCCAAAATCGCCTTCGAATGTCAACAAGAGAGCTCGCAAATGCACATAGTGAGAAAACTATACCGTACCGAAGATGATCGATAGCATTTTGTGGCAAACATTTCAGTTTTCTTATTCAAACAGCATCACCTATCCTAACTTAACCGTACTATATGTATGATGAAAACACTTCCAGCGCCAGTAGAGAAATGATAACCTTATCGCTGTAAATTTTCACAATAGCTTTTCCGTAATTTAACCAGACGCGAGAAAACATAAACTAACCTCTGAAATCAACTATGCACTCTGCCATATCTCGAGGCGCTTCCCATTCTTACTTAATTGCAGTATTTAACCTTAAAATTAAGCGGCCGTTTAGTCAGCCTTTACTTTTAACAAGTTAACAACCGTTATCGGACGGGTTATTTACGTATTTATTACGAATATATGTTCTCTTTCATTTCAAATTTTCTTTACGGGAGAGCAGTTGACGGGTATTGCTAATCGACTCCGACATTGCTTTCAAATGTCGACGAGAGAACTCGCTAGTGGACATAGCGAGGAAACGATACCGAAGGTAGTCAATATAATCGCTGGGGTGCATAAATATCGGGAACAGAAAAAATCGCACGCGCTTAATCACTCGTAATAACGGATGCGTCGGTGATAGGGCTCTCGCTGTAATCGAAGGACGATAGTTTAATGTAGGAATTCTGAAGGGACAGAAAGAAATTGTCGTTATGACGGAGTTCTCGTTATATGCCGTACTTGATATAGTGGACTTCTACTGTAATTATAATTGATTTTTTTTCTTTTTTGCTGTTGGCTTTACGTCGTACCGACATAGATAGATCTTATGGTGACGATGGGAGAGGAAAGGGCTAGAACTGGGAAGGAAGCGGCCATGGCCTTAATTAAGGTACAGCCCCAGCATTTGCCTGGTGTGAAAATGGGAAACCACAGAAAACCATCTTCAGGGCTGCCGACAGTGGGGTTCGAACCCACTATCTCTCGAATACTGGATACTGGCCACACTTTACCTATTGCCATGTTTTAATAATGTTTTCTACCGAAGATGACCCCAATTAGAGCTGAAACCTGTATAGATGTTAAATCTTAACTGTCAAAGTCACTTTTACTCTACTAAGCAGGAGGAAGACTGTTTACTAAATTGTTACACAACTAAACTATCAACTTACCATACCTTTCTTTTGGCCATAATCCAGCATACTAATTAGCATATACAAGATCACATTATTGGTCGTTGTTGCGGGTGACTACGGCTGATTCTGCCCTCTTCAAAAAGGTCTTACTATATATTCTTACTTAAAACACTTGCCTTTCTGAATCAACTTCTGAATTATATCTTTATCCAAAGTCTTGTCAGAGAGAGATCACCTGAACTGCGTTGACTGGACTGAACATCTTCTCACACTCTACATTACTATGTGGAATGGTCAGAATGGAAGGCCACTTTAGACAATTTGTTATGCTTGAGTACCCCTCCACTGAATTTCATTTGGCCTACCAGTGCCCAATGCATCCCAATTCTACCTTCTCCCTGAATAGATGTCACATCCTCAAGTTGGAAGTTACAGAACTGGGAATGTAGAGCATCTATTTCCTCATAATTGTCATGTGGGTTGCTTAGAATGCTAGGAAATGTATGTACAAAAAAAACCTAATTTTGCAAAATTATGTATCACTAATATTGTCGATGGTCACCACTTCCGCATTCAATAAAAGATCACTGTTGATAGGGAATTTGTGGATCATAGATCCACATGAAGTAATGAAACACTTCACCACAGTACTAAACAAAGAGCAGTTACCCTCTTGTCTAAGATTCAATGATAACACTAGTTGAATGTCCTACCATTAAATCATGGTCATCCTTCTGCTTACAGGTTGTGTGGTAATCAACACCTGATAGTGAATGTGCATATCCGAATACCTTTGGCTTCACAAACCAAGACATCACATTCTTTAGCATATCAAGAAGAACGGACCTCAATACATGGATGTGAAGCACGCTCAACTGAAGCAATATATCTGGATTGTCAAACAGTGGCAGAAAACTGAGGAGAACAAGCATAATGCCTTATTAAGTTCTGATGATAGGAACATGAACAGTCTATACTCTCCTAATAAAATCTGGGTGGTACTGTCAAGGGCAGTGATCCTTTCTTGGAACATTCGTAAACTGTGTCTCTGACTTCCATCTTCCAGAGGAATGAGGAGGCAAATCCTTGTTGTTGTTTGCTGATGATGATGATGAAGACTAAGCAGAACAGGTACTACTTGAATTCTGAGATATTTTTGGAATTTTGCTAAATTTCCTAATTGGGGCTCCTTCCATGTGATTTCACTCCTAAAGAAACTAGTGAGAGGTTGCCACTACTGTAAAAGCCTTGACAAACATTTTCTTCATAGCCAACATGTTGAGACATGTTTTAAAATTTTTCTCATCTCTGTATTGTCCCATTCCTGAAACTGTTTAAAATTTGCCTTTCTTTTTGAACTTCTCTCCAAATAATAGAAAATATTTATTACTTGTTCATCTACTTTAACACGCAGACATGCAGATTTCTTTTCAGCGGCTAAAGTTCTTAAATGAGAAGGGCATCCTACAATTTAAAAAAAAAAATTGTATTCCCCTTCTCAATAACCCTGAAACATTCACCTTTAACCCTACCATCACTGGGGCATTATCTGTACCAAGAGCAATGCAGGTTTTCTTTTTTGCTATTTCCTTTACGTCGCACCGACACGGATAAGTCTTATGGCGACAATGCGATAGGAAAGGCTTAGGAATGGAAAGGAAGCAGCCGTGGCCTTAATTAAGGTACAGCCCCAGCATTTGCCTGGGTGTGAAAATAGGAAACCACAGAAAACCACCTTCAGGGCTGCCGATAGTGGGATTCGAACCCACTATCGCCCGGATGCAAGCTGACAGCTCCGCGCTCCTAACCGCATGGTCAACTTGCCCGGTATGCAGTTTCTGAATGGGATGTTATATTCTTTCAAGTTAGTGAGTAAAAGATTGGTAGTATTAATGCCTGTTGCACTTCCTTCTAAAACAACAACTCCTAAAAGATAACCTGATTTTATTGAAGAGGATTGCAAAAAGTAACCACAATTGGGTACAACTTTGAAACACTTTGGTCACTACTGTCTGTTGCAGTTGAAAAAACACCATTTATTAGACAAGCGTTAACCTCCTCTTTTTCTTCATTGCACAGTTCTGAAAAAATGGCCGAGATTTTAGTTCTAGCAGAACTATATATTGCAGCATTTTTTGATTCGAGGAATGTCTTCCTACATAGGGGACCGGTGTGATAGGAACAATTACTTGGGGGGTTATGCTCAATAATAAATGACGGGAACAATACTTCTGCACGTTTTATACTGTCAGCATCCTCCCCTTACACTTGAAATGAAGTTTCTTGTTTATTTTCAACACATTGGGCATGGTCTTGATGTGGTCACAAAGACACACACAAAATGCTATCAGTTGTGTACACTAGTTTGTTTACAATATAATTACAAATATTCACACGCAAATTAATAAGCTGCCATCATAAAACAAAACACTACTACGACGAATAAAGATAAGGAGAGACTGCAACAGTTGCATGTCAACTACCAACCCAACAAAACCAATTCACATAATTGACTTCACTCAGCTACCATGACTTAAACACAAGTCTCATTAAAACAACTCCACTATCACTCACAAGACTGCCTCTTTATATACACTGCCTGGCCAGGCTTCTGTAAGGATATGACATAACATGTTTTTCTCATAAATGCGAGAGTTTCCAATACCTTATTTACAATATAAAGAATTCTCTATACAATTCTAGTCACACCATGCGTTGTTCTAGACTTATTACAGTGTACCACACAATGTTACATTGGATTATACATCATATATACAGGTAATAATAAATTATATACTATTAATTACGTGTTCTTGCATTAAATAAATTCATATTAATATATATATATACAGCAGATGTTTCATGAAATAATCTTACAAATAAAACGATCGTGATTTATACCAAATAAAGTCTGGACATATATATATATATATATATATATATATAAAAGAACATGTCGTGACTGACTGACTGATTCATCATTATTTAAAGTTAAGAACTTCATATTTAGGTTCCGTATTGAAGCAGAATTCAATTCAATTCATCATTGCCGAGCCAAAACTACTGGACATAAAGAAATGAAATTTTGAGGATACATTTATATTACAATGTAGGAATGGAAAATCCCACTAGGAGGGGTGAAAAAGGGTGAAAAAGGGGTTGAATGCCTTTGAGGATACTTATATCTCAAAAACTGAAGATATGACAGACCTGAAAACTGGTATTTGGAGTCTCTTTTAAAAATAAACATATTTTTTGTTTTTGGAAAATCCAATTAATGGGGGTTAAACAGGAGTGAAAAATGGGGTGAATTTTTAGAAAGACTATATCTACAGTATATCTCAGAAACGTAAAATGTTACAGACGTAAAACTTGGTATTTGGAATCTCCTGTAAAAGTAAAGAAACATAGGTGATTTCTTTTTTGGAAACTCCACTTAAGGAGAACTAAAAAGGGGGTGAAATTTTAAAATGAGCACGTCTGCAGTATATCTCAAAAACGTAACATGTTACAGAAGTGAAAAATGGTATTTTTTATCTCTATTAAAAATAAAGAAACATGTATTTTTTTTGTATTTGGAAAAAACCACTTGGGTGGGGAGTAAAAATGACTGAAAATGGGGTTGAATTCTTTTTATTAGGATACTGATATCTCAAAAACTGAAGATGTGAAGATGTGAAATTTGGTATTTTGAATCTCCTTTAAAACTAAAGAAATACGAAAGATGTTACAGATATGAAAATTGGTATCTGGATCTTCTTTATAAAAAAAGAAAAACACATTTTTGGAGGAAAATCATCTTGGGGGGTGAAAAAGAGTTGAATTCTTTTTATGAGAACACATATCTCGAAAACTGAAGATGTTACAGTCGTGACAATTGGTATTTAGAAGATCCTTTACTAATAAAGAAACAAGTGGGTATTTTTTTTTTTTTTTTTTTTTTTTTGGAAAATTCACTTAAGGGGGAGAGTGTGAAAGGAAATGAAAAAGTGAATTCTTTTTATGGGGATACTTATATCTCAAAACTCAATGTAACAGACGTGAACATTGGTATTTGGAACATCATCCTGAATTGTGAGACTGACATGTGTGGGCTGTGAACCGAAGACTGTGACAGGGGCAACAAGAGCAATTGTGTGACTGAGAGAGAGACTGTGAGTGCCAGTGGATGAAGGCCAAGTGTGAGTTAGTGTGAATGAACAGAGAGAGAATTGATAGAGAGCACAAATCATGAAATTGTGTGATCTGTACTATGATGTGTAAGTAGTGGTCCTGGTATGCCTGTATGTGTTAATGTGTAGATTAACTAGTTAAGTAATAAAGTCTTAGAAGCTTAATGCTACCAGTTTCTGTGTTCATTTATCAATCCTGCCAACATGTAACAATATGTAGTTCTGAGCTATAAGAATTCAAACTGTTCCCCTTGAATTCTTATAAACCACACTCTACTGTAGCCTACTTCTTTATCAAACATCATAAAACACACAACAGTTTACAACGGCATCAGAAAATTAATATTGTACAGGGCAGTGAGGACTTTCTTTCTTTCTTTCTTTCTTTCTTTCTTTCTTTGTATATCAAGGTATATTTGAATATATGATCATTGGCAATAATTTGGAAAATCATAGGAATAAGGAGAGAATGACACAAAAAGTTATAACTGTCTACAAAGAGGCTGCATAAGAGTTGAATATAGAAACATGTACTATAGCATCACAAAATACTATCCAACACGCATTTAAAAATGTAGTTGTATGATAGCAGTAAAAGAGGAAAGAGGGTGTTTCATCAGCAATGCTCAACTTGGAAAATTACTTTTAAATATTCTATCACAAAATGAGAACTTTCACCTATACATACTTACCTATCAATAGGGAGAGCTGTCCAGAACACACTGTGTGATGTGCCAGCAGATATCTGGTGTATGGGCACCCCCTCCAAGCCAAGAACTCGATGTGGTCTGTTAATGGGACTGGTTGAATGGCCTTGACCACATTGGCCCATTGAATTATTACCCCATGCATATACTTCACAGTCATGGGTAAGAGCCAATACGTGAGAGTCTCCTATTGCAACATCCACCACTCGTACGGATGCCAAGTCTTCGACAAGTTGGGGCAAAAGACATGTTGTTTCGCCAGATTTACAGCCAAGACAAGGACCAAAACCCCACGTGTAAATCTGCAACATCAACAGTACTGAACATTACTTTCATGGTATACAGACATTGTAAGAGCCCAACATTTCTCAACTAATAAGTTCCAACACGTTGAGAGTTACAAGCACTTTGTCAGAGAACAAGAAGAAACTTTTAATGAAGCTTTTTTGTTACTTATACAGGATATATAATATTACGTTGTCATTGAAGGATAAATTATAACCAATTAGCATTACCCGCTGCAGTTTCTGCCAGTAACTGTTTTAATTGTAAAGGTTAAGGATTGTATTTAATAAGGACTTACTTATCAATGCCAAGAACTGTTTATAGTTCAATGTCACATAAATAACAGTCAATTTGGTATTAAAACATTGTACAAATTTACTATCGAAAAATATAAATTATGATGCACATTTAAATATTAGATATACTGTATATTTTATAAAACAATATACCACAATTATTGTATGTCAGGACCTCTTTGTATATGACATTAGTAGCCTTTCCATCAGGTGCTAAAATCAATAAGCTTGATGGAGAGTTTACTCAGGAGCAGGCCACATAAAACTGGTCATGGAAAAAGCAGTCCTCCCTTAAATTGATTCCTGCTACTTTCAATGACTGCCCTTGTAATTTATTAAGTGTCATTGCAAAACAGACTTTTATAGGAAGCTGCATCCCTTTGAACTCGAAAAGGTAGTCGGAATAGGCATGTTCCTTCTATTCATTCAAGTGTTTATTCCTTTCAGCTAATGCTGTGAAATAAATTATAACAACTTGAAGTGTGATGCAGTACTGTGTTGTAAAACACAGTGCAATCCTCAGAGCATTAAGAAGGCAAAAACCAACTTGCAAGAGAATGCATGAACTAAATCGGATGGGGGACTTACCCTTCTATTCACTATGATATAATCCTCCATTTGTAACCAGCTCTGTAGCTTCTTCGTTCCACACCTCTTAAAACTGATTACCATGTTCCCTCTCTACGTCTCTTAGTTGGTTAAGACATTGTTTTGAATGTCATTCAAGAATATGTTCGCTATTATTCCTGATATTGGTCCCTTCCCTTTGACAATAGATTTTGTCAGTGAATGCAAAACTGTTTCAGTATGACGTTGTTCTTATAAGATTATATAAGATTTTCCATAAAAGTTGGCAAAGATACCACATCTGCACAAAAACGCATTAAAATCAGTATGATACAGCGATCAGTTTGTTCAAACCCTTTTGTGGACATTTTTCACACTGCCACTTACAATGTTTTCTAATTCCAATAGTCTGTGAACACACACGTACAGTTTCATTCATCACGTGATGATTATTGTTGGTGTTTGTTTTATTTTGTTTCGGGAGTAAATTCACGTAGTGAAACTTATGGTAAATCTTTTATTGGTGGAGTAAGGAAAAACCTGGCATGCTACCCAAATTTATTTTCAGAGTTAAATAGTAGCAAGTAAGGTAATGAAGCAAGTTTGGAGCCTCGTCAGCCTGACGACCGTCGCCTTGGGAGGAGTTCATTCATGCTCTACAGAGTCAAATATTCCTGTAAATCTTTTGCATGTGGCGCTCATTCTCGTCATTAATTTCGTCATTCATATTTTATTTGATTTACAAATTATCCATTTTGTATTTCAATTTTGCCAAGAAGTTACAACGTTTGAATGTCGGGAAGAGCTGACTCGTGCATGTAACAAGGAACTGATATGGAAGATGATCAACTACATACATTCAATATAAACGCTGAAGTCAAGTCCATGAATATTGATAACGGAAAAACTAATGCGCCCAAATCTGTTTGTAACAACGGATGAATCAGCAAATGGGTTCCCACTGTAATCTAAGGATAATAAAGGACATAATAATATTGTCGTTAGAACGGGGTTTGCTTCTCCTGTACTACAGCGGCCGCAGTCGGGTGTGCATGTGAGCCTGACATCTCACTTTAGCGCTAAGCGCCTACACTCTAAATCCCCCTTCTGCTTTGAATTATCCTTAGCAAACTTATGATTTATTTTTCATAGTTTCTTAATGTACTATAACCATAAGTAGTAGAAACAGATACTTAAGAATTTTAACATTTCTTTATGCTAAATAAAGGTTCTGCCTAAAGCGAATTATGTTAAACCAAACATAAAATTACATTACTCTTACGGAATAATTTCCGGAGTTGGAATTTCTTCCATTAAATGTGGGTTAACGCTAAATTGAGGTCATGCAAAGTCGGGGTGATACTGTATGTAAATATACAGAATATACATATGAAGAATGTTTTAGTGCAAATCGAAGTTGTATTTTATTTCCTGGCCAAGAATATCGACAAACAGGTTAATTTGGAATATATCTTTGTACAACCATTTGCACCCCTTCGAACACAAATTTTAAAAATGCAGAAATTGTATTTTAGGTATTTACATGAAGAATGTTTTAACGCAAAAACAAACTTTTATTTTATTTTGTTTTCTGCAAATAAAAAAGTAGCAAATTTCAAATATAGCCTTGTTCAACCCTTTGCAACCCTTGTAGGTTGAACTTCTTTCTCATCGCCATTAGTTCTTATCATTAGGCTGGATCCCCTCCTTCCTGTTGACAATATTGTCAAGTGGCATTTCAAAGTAGACCACCATTAGATCCGTTACCAATTTGAGAAAATATACAGTAAAACCTTGTTAAGACATTCCTACAGGGAACAAGGAAAAAGAATGTGTTAAGCAGAAAATGTACTACTGAATACATGAATAAAAACTATCCAACAGGGATATGGAAACATCAGATTCATCTTTTTCTGATATGAGGGCATTTTACGTTGTGTATCCATGGGTACAGTGAAAAATAATACCTACTATTTCTAAAGATTAGAGAAAAGTATTAAATGATATAAAAAGCAGGAGAGAACAAATATGAAAACCTTTACTGCTGGGGCCTATAAAATAACTGTGCACTGAAAGGTATGAAAAACACAAGACAACAAATATAAAAACATTTGTACAGGAGCCTATAAAAATATTGAAGTATTATTGCAGATCACACTCCTAGAACAAATGTTAGTAGAAGCCTTCTATTTTGGGCCAATGGGTTATTAAACATTATTTTCTAGTCACACTCTTAAGCAATGAATTGGAGGTTACACTCGACCATGTGCGACTGTGAGAGAATTACGTCGGCTGCCATTTTGAGTACAATGATACTTTGACCAACTCGAGTGATCGAGTCGAAACTTGAAGGTGCGATTTCAACATTCGTGCCACCTCTGCATGCTTACGATGCAGTTGCCAGTCCACTTTCTGACAGATCAAAATTTTGTCTTCATTAGTAAGCAATTTCACGACATTTTCCATATCCATAAGTAAGCTATCACAAGGCAAATATGCCCCACACTAGTCAACTTCATACATCCAGACAGAGGCTATTACATGACAAATGTATGCTACCCTTCACTGCAAAATACAAGCACAAACAGGTTCACTGTATTATTCAGCAATCTCGCTGCTAAATGGCAAGCGAAACTGAACATTCTTGAGGCTAACTGCTTGCTCTACAAAAGTGCAAATTACCCTGTGAAGTTCAGGAATTAAAGGTCTTTTCCCATAATTGTGCAACTGTGGCAACGGCTCTTACCCAAGTTGGAAATCGTATTCCTTTCACAAGGGATGACAAATAAATGTGATCGTAATAAGCAGTAATAGCGAAAATATGACACGATAAGTGAGGTATTTTGATATAGATCTAATACGATGAAAATCGGGACTTCAAATTTACAACGTGCTAAGCGGGAAAACATGTTAATGAGGAATGCACAAACAAGTTTTCACTGCCTCAATGTTCACAGCACAAATTTATTACATAGCAATGAAAATTCACTCACTACCTTTTCTTCATAACCACCTTGAAGCCGTTTTCGATGCTAGTTCTTCTCCGAAAGCCCACTCCATTACGATTTTAAAATCTTGTTAACCACAACCCCAACTAGCTTTGAAGCCCATGATGACCAGTTCCTTGGCTATAGCTAAAGCTTTCAGTTGGCACATTCCAGATATAACTGTATATCTGTATTGTCACTAATTATCTACATAATCACAGCTTTTTTTCAAGGTCCTGATGCTACACTTTTTGACCGCAAAATGGCCGGTGATTACTACAGTGCTTTTTTTTTTTTTCCCCTTCCTGCCCCTTGAAGTTGCGTTTTGTTTATTCACCAGTCTCAAGTACATTTTTCTCTAACATCTTACTTTCTTCCCATAGCATGGTTTCCAATGTCCCCTGCATCTTTAATAACACTAAGTTTTTCTATAGCTGTGAATGATCGATAATGAGATACTGTAGCTACATTTAACATGTGGTCCACATTTTACTTCTTTTATTTCTAATGTGCTAGTAAATTAATAGAAATAAAAGGGAAAATATCATTACTATAAAAACAGACACCGCAGACGTTGCCTCTCCTTCTGTAGAGGTTCAGCTCTACACAAAATTGAAAACCACAACTGCTTAGTTCGTTTCTTGTTCAAATATTTTCTGATAAAATGAGACCCAAAAAGAACAATAAAAATGGTACTCTTTTTTTTTTTTTTTTTTTTTTTTTACTATTTGCTTTACATCGCACTGATACAGATAGGTCTTATGGCGACAACGGAATAGAAAAGGCTTAGGAGTGGGAAGGAAGCGGCTGTGGCCTTAATTAACGTACAGCCCTCGCATTTGCCTGGTGCAAAGATGGCAAACCACAGAAAACCATAAAATGGTACTAATTAAGATCTGCATTAAACTAAAGAACTGTAATAACAAATGCCAAGAATACAAATAACAAACAGTAGTCCAAAATGAGATGAAGTACATACTCTTAAAATTTAAATAAAGGGTTATTTTATTAGGAATATTGAATATTCAGGGTTTGCTATGAAGGATCTTTCTAGAGCTGATGTCTTAGAAGAAGTTCGTAAACCAAGATTAGCGAGTCAGAAAGATGATGTTTAGGAAGAACATCTTCCCTCCACAAACATTTCCTTCCCGTTTTCCACAGTTTATCCACCATTCTTCTTATCATACACTTTGGTGATGGGACATTCGATTCATTTGATTCCGTTTACGTTACTGAATCAATACAGTGATCCAATTCACGGCACATTAGTCACCGCTTCTACTGCATCTGTGTAATATGTACTGGTAAGACAGCAGCAACAGCATTCAGTGCTCGCAGCTGCCATCTGGTCTTCATACTATGAACCCCTTTCTTAGAAAAAAAATGCTAGTCACTCTAATACATCGGAAGTTTCCGGCGACGCAGGATGGGAAAGGTCTAGGATTAGGAAGGTAGCAGCCATGGCCTTAATTAAGGTACAGTCCCAGCATTTCCTGGTGTGAAAATGGGGAAACTACGGACAACCATCTTAACGGCTGCCGACAGTGGGATTCAAACTCACCATCCCCAGAATACAAGCGCATAGCTACGCGATACTAACCGCACGTCCAACTAGCTCAGTCATTTTTGAAAATATGTATTTTTCTATCAGCTGAGGATTTTTTAAAATCATCATATTGTGTATAGGCTACCCAAGATGTACAGTAGCCCGCTGGTTTTCTGATTCGACATACTGTTGGTTAAGTTGTTGCGTCAGTCAGCTCACTTACTGTCCACATATGATTGAAGTCTTGTGCAACGATGTGACATATGAACTGAGAGAATACTGAGCCGTTCTTCCCAATATAAAACAGGTACTTTTGAGTGGTCATGAGCATGAGTCATAGTCATAGGGCAGGT
Organism: Anabrus simplex; assembly: GCF_040414725.1. Classification (NCBI taxonomy): domain Eukaryota; kingdom Metazoa; phylum Arthropoda; class Insecta; order Orthoptera; family Tettigoniidae; genus Anabrus; species Anabrus simplex. The sequence continues at coordinate 1,078,170,030 of NC_090265.1, read as the reverse complement.
TAGAGTCGAGTTTAATTGTCAAATGTCAACTAAGATATAATACTAAGATTCATTAAACTAATAAATAGTATAACCTAATAGCCTACCTACTTACTAGCTACTTCAGAATTTAGGTTTGACTACCTTTTTAACACTGCAAATAAATTCATCTATTATTTAAATCACCCTGTAAGAAGAGGACAGTGAATACAAGTGGGTATTATTTTCAAATGAGCTGAGCTCGAGAGTCCATTTTAGTATACAATTCTTTCAGTGTACCATGGCTCACTGTATGCCTCGCTCTCCGCCAGTGTCCAGTGTGCCGATAAGGAGCCGTGTGTATCTTACGTCTCACTGAGCCGTGCTCATTCACGATTCTTTCGATGTGCCATGATTCACTGTCTCGCTGCAACGGAAGCTCGGCTCCCCGTCAACGTCCAGTGAGTGCGCCACTCAGCACTCGGACACTTGAATGAATTGATACACTGCTTCGAATCATGCATTCGGTAGCCAACACTACTACACTTCCCACACCAAGACTGAAGATCTGCTGTTAAGATTAGATCCTCACTGAAATGTGAATGTTCACCCTCTTGGTGAAGCTGGGAAATAGATCTGGGAAATAGATTCGTTCAGTCCCTTTTTTATTGCTTTAATTAACCACTTGGGTTTCTCTTTCTACTTATGTGTCCTATGTTACTAGACTTCCCTTTTCCTATTTCTATCCAGGATTGTTGCTTTTTTCCTTCCTTTTTTTTTTCTTCTCTTTTTGCAAGTTGCTTTACATTGCACCAAACTCCGCCATTGTTACGTCCCAAGTCCGGAATGCGAAAGGAGGAGTGTTGGCTGGTCTGGCACCCAGTTGTAAAACTGCTAACGCCAAGTGTTGGGTGGCGATAAATAATCTGACTTCCTAAAGGGGCCAACGGCTTTGAGCAGATGAGCTCCCTTAGGTGGGGTGGTGGTCCCCTCAGCGGAGGAAATGACACTGGAATCCATCACTTGAAGACCCAACGGCAAACAAGTGGAGGAGGAACCTCTCACTTTGGTTGCCAATGGTTGTGGAGGTGGATGACGTCATGCCAGACGGACTGGGTGTGAAGGCGCTACTCATTCATAACTGGAGTCTGCAGCAGTCCGTTGCAATCTCAGTGCCTAACCCTGCATGTCTCATCTCACATGTGCCGCAGGATATGGCTTCGAGATCATAGTGTGAGGGTCACTTCCTAGCAAGTCAGGATCCTCCTTAAACAAATCCACGCCAGTGGCACTTTTCCTGCTATTTTCTTCACTTCGATCAAGTCCAACAGCGATGGGACAAGGATGGTGGAGGCAGGTTTTGGGTAAACTGGGAGCCTCTAGTCCAGACCTGCACGTTGGCGGAAGATGTGTGATGGTCGTCTTCATGAGACCCGGTGGCTACTCAAGAATTCAGTCCTGCGTCTGTGTCTGGGCAGGCCTATTTAGAACCACCGCTGTCCACCCCAAATGGGGAAGGCCCTAGAAAATGTGAGCTAAACATCGGAAGTCACCCTTTCGCCTGGCTGGGCAGCCACACCCAGCAGGTAACTCCACATGCGGTCGAAATATGGCAGATGAACATAAAATTATAATTGGAGCCTGCAATGTCAGAACAATGCTTGATAACAACAACAGTGACAGACCAGAGAGAAGAACAGCTCTCATCACCCATGAGCTTGCCAGACTACTAGACTATCAGATGAAGGGAAGACTGCTAAGTCTGGATCGGGCTATACCATCTTTTGGAAAGGGAAGGAGGATGGAGAGAACAGTATTCATAGGGTTGGATTTGCCATTAAGACGAAACTGGTAAATAATCATCAGCTTACACCCATTGCAATCAGAGAAAGACTCATGTCATTCCATATACCACTCTCCAGAGATAGGTTAATCACACTCATCTCTGCATATAGCCCCACCCTGAAAGCCGATTCTCACTGATGACATATACATACGAATAACAATATTTGTATCATACCGACACACGGAACAAAATGCGTAATAGTTTCTTTTATCATACTATAAAATGAACGGAAATTTATTTTTATAGACATCTCTGAACACTTGGAGATAACGTTTATTATGTTTTGTGGCCATAACATGAAGAGAAAATACCAGAAACTGTCACCGACACAACTCTCTGAAATGCATTCAAAACATTAAAATTATGAAGTAAGAGTGAATACAAATGCCCTGAAATACGCGAAAAGGTCCATCCACACCAAGATGTTTAACTTTGTTAATAAACACTGTTAATACACCCAATGCATAAAAAAGGGGACAAACAAAAGGTTGATAACTGTAGAGGCGTCTCTCTTCTGCAAATTGCATACAAGGTATTCTCAAAAATATTGCTGAATAGAGTAGAAACATCACTTGACAAGCAACTGGGTATCAAGCTGAATTTCGAAATCGTAGATCTTGTTCAGAACAAATATTTAACTTAAAATCCATAATTCGGAATAGGATATTGAATTCAAAAGACACTGTTGTGACTTTTGTACATTTTTAAAAGGTCTTTGACTCGGTTGATAGAGACACCATAGATAAAAGAATTTGTGAATTTGGAGTGGAAAATAAATTGGCAAACCTAATACGTGAAACCCTTACTGACACAATTTCAAAGGTGAAATTTATGGGTGGGATATCCAAACCTATTAAGATAAATACAGGGGTACGGCAAGGTGACAGTGTGTCACCCCTTCTAATCAACTGTGTTCTAGAGAAAATTGTAAGACTTTGGAACATAAAGCTTAAAGAGCATAACATTTTGTCGGTAACCTTGGGGAGAAAAAACAAAGGCATTGAAATAAACTGCCTAGCATTTGCAGACGATTTCTCTATATTGTCAGAAAACCTAACAAGTGCAACAACACAAATCAATCTCTTGGAAGAAATAGCCAACAAGACAGGTTTGAAAATCTCTGTAGAAAAAAAAAAAAAAAATTATTACAAACATCAACAATGCTCCAAAATTTGTGGCAATAGATATTGGTCCAGTAGAAAGAGTAACAAAATTCAAATATCTGGGAGAAATAATTCAAGAAAATGGTTTAGACAAATCTGCAGTAGAAGAAAGGGTACACAAGAGGAAAGAGCATATGGTATCACAAAGAATTTTTATAACAAAAAGTCTAAAACTAGAGATTAGATAAACTTGAGGTACTAGAAAGGAAAATCATGAGAAAAATCTTCGGCCCTGTGAAAACAACAGAAGTATGGAAATTAAGATCTAATGATGAAATACAAAGGAACACAGAAAACATAACAGAAACCATAAGAAAAAAGGAGACTGCAATTTTTCGGACATATTTACAGAATGGATGATTCCAGATTAACAAAAAGGATTTTCAAGTACCTTTGGGACAAAAAGGCAACAACTAGCTGGATTCAATAAGTGAAGAAAGATTTAGAAAGAAATAATATAAGAGAAGAAGAAACTATGGAAAGAGAAATTTTTAGAAAGAGGGTAGTAAGTATGGAAGGATTCCAAGGAAGACTGAACAAGAAGCCTGGTGCAAAGTGGTCCGAGGACAGAAGGAAACAGCATAGTGAAAGGATGAAAGAAAACAGGCTTCGTGCTGCCCATGTGGCCTTTGGTCGACTATCACACAGAGTCTTCAGGAATGAAAACTTTACAATTCGCACATAACTAATGGTGTACCAGGCTGTAGTCATCTCTACACTTCTCTATGGCTGTGAAATCAAAAAGCTGGAGCGCTTTCATCAGCAAAAATTACGCACCATCATGAACATCAAGTGGGAAAACTACGTCTCTAATGTTGAAGTTCTCGAGAAAGCATGTAATTTTAAGTTGAGGGTATAAGGTTCGATGTACTTTCCATTCCATTTATGATATTTTGTTAATGTTCATTTGAGTTTTATTATTAGGCTTCTAGGATTCGGTTACAGAATTCATTTTCTAAGAATGTGATTTCTTGTTCATGATCACATTTACACAGGCTACAAGCTTAGAACCTGGTCCATTTTATTTCCATATCCTTTCATCACTTGCTTACTTTTTCAATATTATTTGTGTGTTGCTAATTTACTATGTATTGACTGGTACACTGTACCTTTCCCAAATCAAGACTGAAGATCTGTCAAGAATAGTTCTCTTGAGATTGGAAGCAACCGCCCCCGCACCCCCAACCTTGTGAAGTTGGGAAGCAGAAATGAGCATTTCAAGATTCAGAAGAATTGAGGAAACTATATGAAGACTTTTATAAATAAGACCATTTTTACTGGTCTATATGAAGACAACTGTGTAAGAAGAGTTTGTGCTTTTGTGTTTTCACTTTCAATGCTTTTCCCTATATATTCTTTCTAAAACTGGTTTATCACTTCTTTTCCTTTCCATTACACAGAATGTACACGTAGGATTCATGAACATACCAACATGGCGACATGACATTATATGGATTTTGACGATTTTAAAAATTGGTCAAAATCAAAACTGTAGAGCAATTAAATTGAGGGCTTATAGGCCATGTTCAAATAGGGTTCCTCTGACCATTAGAGAGGGCGGATCCCATGAGAATGCCAGAAGCAGTTTCTGATGAAATGTTGAGAGCTACTAACCCATCGAAAATAGCCTATAAGCCCGAAATATAATCTATATTTTTCGATAAACTGACTATGAAAACCTAAACTGTTACTAAAATTGTGCTCTTTTTACCATCAACATTGACACACTGATGGTTAATTGTAACAAAAAACTTTTCAGTCTGTCAAACACAATGAAATTACAATATAAATTATAACACTATAAACATACCTGTAAGAATACACACTATTATTGTTCTACAAGAACATCCTCAGATTCTATCAAATCACTTAAGACATGCTTATATATGTACAGTATTGTTTACGTTGCAAAAACTTATCAATGATAGAGAGTTTTGTGATAATATGAACCAGTAATGACAAAAAAAATATAAAAAAATTTAAAAAAATTTACAAGTATTAATAAAATGATAAACTTCTGTACTTGGGTAGACTGCCAATGCTAAATCTGTTGTCACCAGACACTATTTCAGGACTGTGTTCATGGAGAAGCAAATGGAAAGTTTTGGGTATAGCCCACTGCTCACAGAGAGGGGAGGGGAAGCATGGGCGGGGCTGTGTGGAGCGTTGTGGATCCCTCCTATAGGATGTTAAAATCTAGTATACTGTACCCTGGAGAGGGGAGGGGAAAATAGGGCGGAGCAAGTGGAGCGAAGGTTATTTACCTACTTCACGTTATAATGTACTTTTATGCGATATGGATGAATGCAAGTTAATGATTTTATGTGAATAAAGTAAGGAATTGAAATAGAGACTAACTATTATATGTTGTTATTATGAAAAAAGCTCATTTAATGAGTAATGTTGTACAGATGTTACGTGAGTAGAGCGAAGAGGGGGAGAAATTTTTAAGTTTGTATGGTCATTTAGGTTGGCTACATTAGAATTTTTTGCGATGTAAATTTCGATTGCTTCCTTTATATTCAAAGATTTACTTTTATTTTCGATGTGTAAAATTTTTAGATCTGTATTGATGTCTGTGAAATGGTAGATAGGAAAAACTTAAAGGGTCCACCTTTGCAATACAAAAATGTTATAGTTTATTTATAACATGTATTTGCACTTGGAACTAGTTTCGACGCTGTTTGGCGTCATCATCAGCCAAAATGTGGGAAATAGGCCAGCATGTAGGCATTTATATTACACAAGGCGTTACATTAAACAATACACATCTTACAAGGAGATAAAAACAGGGACGAATATAGAAACAAATGAATCGTTGAGAAAGCAAAAGTTATACATATTAAAAATAACCTTAACCACACATCTTGCAGTGCGAAAGTAATCTTCTTGAATGATTCCTGAATATAAAACACACGCGCACACATTTCTGAAGAGCCAGCAGGCAGGACAAAGTAAAGTGAAACCTTAAGAGTTCTTCTGAGAAGAGTTCATCATTTTCTCTATGTTCCGACTAACTAATGAAGTCTCCCTTAAGATCCTGATAAACATACACAACAGGAAATTCTCCTTCACTCTCAACAATAGCTATAAAGACCAACGGTAAATTTCATTTTAAATATTGTGCAGAGACGTGAAAGCATAAACTTGAACATGATATAACTCCTTCATTTAACCCAATTTTTAACACAAGGTGTTACATTAAATAATACAAATCTTACGAGGAGATAAAAACAGGGACGAATGTAGAAACACATGCATCGTTGAGAAAGCAAAAGTTATACATATTAGAAATAAGCTTAACCACACAACTTGCAGTGCGAAAATATTTGCCTTGAATGATTCCGGAATACAAAACGCACGTGCACACAATTCTAAAGAGCCAGCAGGCAGGAAAAAGTAAGTGAAACCTTAAGAGTTCTTCTGAGAAGAGTTCATCCTTCTTTCTATGTTCCGACTAACTAATGAAGTCTACCTTGAGTTCCTGATAAACATACACAACAGGAAATTAAACAATACACATCTTACAAGGAGATAAAAACAGGGAAAGTTATACATATTAAAATGAAATGGTGTGAGCAGTCGCATATGAGATCTCCGAAGGCTGAATGCTGCTTATATCTGATTGTTTTCGTGTTCTTTGTATCTTGTGTGGAAATATCGTTTTGTTTGACATATATATGTGGCATTGCAGTTAGGTTCTTGGCAATTGAGTTCATAACACCTGACTTTGAAAACGGGTCTTTTTTGTTTAGATTGCACTTGCTGATGTGTCTCTGTAGTGTGTTGTTCGTTCTAAAGGCTACTTTTAAACCTTGTTTCCTGAAAATAATAGCTACTTTGTGTATTTTTTGTTAACGTAATTGAGAACCACATATTTTTCTTTGTCATGTGTGGTGGTTTCCTGACGATTTTTCTTATGTTTATTTAATAGTTTATCTACTGTGCCTGGAGGGTGGTTGTTTTCTTTCGCGATTTGTTTAATAATTTGTATCTCCTCATTGAAATCCATTGTGCTCATTGGTATGGAAATAGCTCTGTGTATCATTGCATTCAGTCCTGCTATTTTGTGTGTGTATGTGTCGTTCAACTTCTTGTCAATAGTGTGCGACGTCTGAGTGGGCTTTCTATATACTATGTAAGATAGGTTTTCATTATTCTTGTTGATTGTGATGCTTAATAGTTTATTTTCTTGTTAGTTTCTGGCTCCATTGTGAACCTGATGGACTTGTGTAAAGAACTGAGTGTGTTTAATAACTGGTGGGCATTAGTGATATCATTATCATATGCATATAACGTCATCTACGTATCTGCTCCAGTGTAAGATTCCTTCTGAATGCTAGCCCATTAAGAAAATATTTTCCAAGTTATTCAGGAAAATGTTTGCTATTATACCTGACAATGGTGAGCCCATGGCTAACCCTTCTTTTTGGCAATAGATTTTATCACTGAATGCAAAGCAATTTTGGTGTAGTGTTGTTTGAAAAAGGCTAACAATTTCTTTGGTTTCTTGTAGAGAGGTGTTTTCTTTAAGAAGATTTTCAATAATTTTAATGGATTCATCTACTGGTATGTTGGTGTACATGTTAGTGATGTCAAAGGCTATCATACATGTGCTCTCTGTTATTTTAAGATTATTTAGTTCTTTAGTTATTTCTAGGCTCTTTTTATTTGATCTGTTTCTTTAAGTGAAATTTTCTCTTTTAGAATTAGGACGAGTTGTTTGCTTAAATTGTAACTTGGCGCATCTTTAAAATTTACTATTGGTCTAATGGGACACGATTGTTTGTGTATTTTGGGGAGGGCTCTTAGTGTGGGGAGTTTGGGATTTTTGATGGTGAGGCTTTCTTTTTCTTGTTTTGTGAAAATAAAGTCTGTTTCCTTGATAGCTTGTTTTATTTTGCTTTGAAATTTATTTGTAGGGTCGCATTGTAGTTTTTGAATACCACTGTTGTTGATAAATTCTACTGATTTTCGTATGTACTCATCTTCCTTCATTATGACTGTTGTGTTACCTTTATCCGCCTTCGTGACTATAAGGTTTTCATTTTTACTTTTATTCTTAACTGTTTTCAATGCCGAGTACTGAGTGGCACAATTCAGTTGTTTGGTGGAATTTTCTTGTGCGATTATTTTTAGGGCTACAGTGGTTGCTACGTTTTTTATTATTTCTCTTTGTGGAGAGGGTATTTTGACGCAAGCAATTTCTACGTTAGTTATGAGCTGTTTTATGTTGTTTTCGTTATGACGTTCCTGGCAATTGAATTTGAGTCCTTCCTCTAGCAGATTTATTTCATTCTTTGAAAAGGTAGTGTCTGATCTGTTAATTAATCTAGGGTGAAAATTACAGAGTTTGTTGTGGTTACTGTTTTCTGGATTTTTCTGTTTAATCATTAGTTTACGTATTTTATTGTCAATGACCTTCTCCAAATTGCTTATTTTTAATGTAATCATGTAAAAAGTTGGTGTAGGATGTCCATTGTGTGTGGTGCCAAAAGTTGCTCAGGTTTAAATAGATGCATAGATTTTTTGTTGATTTTCTGCTTTTTATGTACGTGAATTTAATTTTGTTTCTGATCTATAATAATTGTGATTGAGATGTTGATATTTCAGCTAAGTAGTTGTGGGTTTAGCTTTTATCGGTATGTACTCAGGAACGAGCTTTAATTCTAGACATTTCTTATTAAATGTAATTGATTTGTCAATATTCATGGTTTTGATTTTAAGTGATTTGAGTTTTTTGGCTTTGCAATTTGCCTGACTGGCCGATTAATTTGTTAAAGACCGGGCAAGTTGGCCGTGCGCGTAGAGGCGCGCGGCTGTGAGCTTGCATCCGGGAGATAGTAGGTTCGAATCCCACTATCGGCAGCCCTGAATATGGTTTTCCGTGGTTTCCCATTTTCACACCAGGCAAATGCTGGGGCTGTACCTTAATTAAGGCCACGGCCGCTTCCTTCCAACTCCTAGGCCTTTCCTAGCCCATCGTCGCTATAAGACCTATCAGTGTCGGTGCGACGTAAAAACCCCAGCAAAAAAAAAAAAAAAAAGTTAAATGTAACAAAAAAGTTTTCACTCTGTCAAACACACTGCAATTACAATATAAGTTATAACACTATAAACATACCTGGACTGTGTAAAATCTAGTATACTGGCCAAAAAGAAGGGTTAGCCATGGGCTCACTATTATCAGGTATAATAGCAAACATTTTTCTGAATAACTTTGAAAACATCTTCTTAATGGGCCAGCATTCAAAACGAATCTTACACTGGAGCAGATACGTAGATGACGTCATATGCATATGATAATGACATCAGTAATGCACACCAGTTATTAAACACACTCAATTCTTTACACAAGTCCATCAGGTTTACAATGGAGCCAGAAACTAACAAGAAAATAAACTATTTAGACATCACAATCAACAGAAATAATGACAAACTATCTTACAAATTATACAGAAAGCCCACTCAGGCGTCACACACTACTAACAACGCGTCAAATCACCCATACACACACAAAATAGCAGGACTGAATACAACGATACACAGAGCTTTTTCCATACCAATGAGCACAACAGATTTCAATGAAGAGATACAAATCATTAAACAAATCGCAAAAGAAAACAACCACCCTCCAGGCACAGTAGATAAACTATTAAATAAACATAAGAAAAATCACCGGGAAACCACCACGCATGACAAGGAAAAATACGTGGTTCTCAACTATGTTAACAAGAACACATACAAAGTAGCTAATATTTTCAAGAAACAAGGTTTAAAAGTAGCCTTTAGAACGAACAACACACTACAGAGACACATCATCAAGTGCTATCTAAAAAAAAAAACCTTTTTCAAAGTTAGGAGTATTCAGCCTTCGGGGAGCATATGTACAGCTGACACACCATTTCACAGACATCAATACAGATCTAGAAATTTTACACATCAAAAATAAAAGTAAATCTTTGAATATAAAGGAAGCAATTAAAACTTACATGGCAAAAATTGCTAATTTCCCCCGCTTCGTTCTACTCACGTAACATTTGGACAAAACTTACTCATTAAATTAGCTTTTTTTCATAATAATAACATACAATAGTTAGTCTCTATTGCAATTCCTTACTTTATTCACATAAAATCATTAACTTGTATTCATCCATATTACATAAGAGTACATTATAACATGAAGTAGGTGAATAACCTCTCCCCTCTCCACTGTTGACAGAAGGTTTCACGGCGCTCCACTTGCTCGGCCCTAATTCCCCCTCCCCTCTCCAGGGTACAGTAAACTAGATTTTAACATCCAATAGGAGGGATCCACAATGCTCCACACGGCCCCTCCCATGCTTCTCCTCCCCTCTCCGCGAGCAGTGTGCTATACCCAAAACTTTCCATTGCCTCTCAATGAACACAGTCCTGAAATAGTCTTTGGTGACAAAGGACATAGCATCAGCAGTCTATATAAGTGCAGAAGTTTATAATTGTATTAATACTTGTAAATATATTTTTATTTTATTTTTTTGTCATTACTGGTTCACATTATCACTAAACTCTCTATCATTGACAAGTTTACATAACGTAAATAATACTGTACATATATAAGCATATTTTAAGCGATTTGATAGAATCTGAGGATGTTCTTGTAGAACAAAACATGTCATTCTTTGTATAATAGTGTGTATTTTTACAGGTATGTTTATAGTGTTATAATTTATATTGTAAATGCAGTGTGTTTGACAGACTGAAAAGTTTTTTGTTACATTTAACTAAGTCGACACTGATAAGTATGGCTTCATTAAAAAAAAAAAAAAAAAAAATTAAAAATAAACCACTGATGGTTTGAATGTTGTTTACCTGGCCATTGGTAGTGAGAGCCAGAGAGAACTGACTGCCAGCTGCCACCTTGTGTATGTACATCCCCTGCAAGGCGTCAATAACCTTAGGCCGAGGAGTCTTGTGTGTATCTCCGTGACCCAGCTTCCCATTGTCACCTGAACCAAATGACCAGACAGTCTTCCCATCTGCAGACACAGCAACGGTGTGAGCACTGCCACAGGCCACTGAGCCTACTCCAGACAAATCACGTACCAGGGTAGGCACGGTACGCCCATTGTAGTCACCATGACCTAGAAAGACATAACAGCAATGTTTATTACTACATAATGGAATCTAATGATTAGGGGAAGAAGATGGCAGGCAGGAGTAGAGGCAGGCTAATTTGAAGATGTGAGTCAGATGGGAAGTCTCTCAATATCAAGGTCTTGTGCAAGAAGGATAGTAGATTTTCTTTCTTTGCATGGTATGGTGGTCCTGTCCATTGGATCTCAAACAAGCAGATTTTGACTTTCACCAGAACAATTATTGCTTCTGACCCTTAAAAACCATTAATGGTGTGTACCTGAGCTCCTAGTGACAGGCTATTACCAAGCTGGCCCTTGACTACTCACATTCTGCATACAGTAAAATTTTGTTTATACATTTTCCAGGGGACCAAAGGGGGGAAAAAAATGTATGTATGAAAAACATTTAACTCATTCGACCCGAGCCATAGAATCGTTCCATGTTTCATACTGGTGAACTAAATGCCAGATCAAGGAACTGTTATATTGTCTCACTTTACTACGTAATTCAACTTTTCTACTCGAGATGGCAGAGCGAGTTGCATTTATGATGTGTGTAGGGACTCTTCCTCTCCAATGTTATATGCTCTTTGCTAATTTATCCATAATGTGCTTGGTAATATTAGTTTGAAGTGGGCTGTCTCTCTGTCAGCCCATACTATTTTCATTATTCTATACAGCACACGAGGGCGAAACGCAGGCAACCAACAATGAGTTAGCTGGAAAATTTATAATGTCCAATAACGGACCATTATATTGGTATTATAGTATTCCAAAAGGTCTCGCAGCTTTAATCATTTCCATGATGTCAACTATTCCAGGAGCTTTACCGTTTTTCATTTATAATACCCTTTTTTCTATATGTAGTTCTTCTCTTCCTATTTCATCTGATCGTTTATACATCTCTTCCACTGTAATGGACATATTACTTATATCTTCATCAATTTCCTTGGGTTTGTTAGTTTCATTTTGTTCTTCATATAGATTTTGGAAGTATTCCGTCCATACTTTCAAAATTTATTTTTCTTCCCACACGGGTTTTCCATCTTTGTTGATGACTTTTGATGTATTTTCTCTTTGCTTCCTTCTGTTACATAATATGCGATATATTTTCTCGTCATTTTTATCATTCTCTCCTATCTCTTCTGTGTATTTATCCCAGAACATCTTTTTAGCCAATGCCAACATTTACCTTGATGCTCTGCTTTGTCGCTTCCATTTGTCTCTATGTTCCCTTCTGTTTCTCAACCATTCTCTCCATGCATTATTCTTCATCTTGACTGCTTCTTCAATTCTCTCATACCACCATGGAGTTTCCTTGTGTCTGACTTTTGTTGATGTCCTTCAACACGTTCAGCTGCCTCTGTGGATCAGCGGTAGAGTGTCGGCCTCCGGATCCCAAGATAGCGGGTTCAAACCTGGCAGAGGTAGTCGGATTTTTGAAGGGCGGAAAAAAGTCCATTCGACACTCCATGCCGTACGATGTCGGCATGTAAAAGATCTCTGGTGACACATTTGGTGTTTACCCGACAAAATTCATTAAATCTCAGCCATAGACGCCCAAGAGAGTTTCGGTGTACTCGGTCTGCCATCTAGTGGGGGCCTAGAGTAAAACGGAACGTCGAAATTGACGAGCAGACAGCCAGATGGCGTCAAATTGAAATATCTGCACACGGTAGCTGAGGCCATACGATTATTATTATTATTATTATTATTATTATTATTATTATTATTATTATTAACACGTTTCTTCTGCTGCTTTGACTAAAGCCATTTGAACCTTTTTCATTCTTCCTCAACATCTTTTCTCTCATCTTCAGGAAGTTGAGTTTTAATCTTTTCCCTATATCTCTCTTGGATTTCTCAATCTTTGATTCTTGCCTGTCTCCCAACCCAAAAATTACCTTTTTTTTTTTTTTTTTTTTGGTCTGGCGCAAGTATCATTTAACGCAATGAAATTTTCCATGGAGTGCAATGCATCGAATGACAATAAAGCAGCTACCTGGTCCGATAATTCTGAATGGCCTCTTATGACCAAAATACTTTCCATTTGACACAGGTTATAATACCCCAGTGGTGGAAAACAATTTAGAACTCATGGGTGATACTGGTCACCTTGGACTGATTGACTTTATTTTGAAGATGAATTTGAAACTTGTTTGTTCCTTTTCAATACTTACTTTGTCTTGAAGATGTGTGAATTTATTTAGAATTAAGGCATAAAACATCAAGAATAAAATTCTGAACCTATACTGACTAGGAACCTTACTTTATTTCGACAATACCTACCACACAGTATGTTTTCGACATCAAAAATTCCGGCCGGGACCTCGACACAGCCCTGCTTGATTCTTTTCAATTCCTTATGCACCCTGGTTTAAAACAGCCCTTAAAAAAAGATCTACACATACTGTATTTACTCGTGTATTAGACCACTTTTATTCCACTTTTACAGCCAACAATGTAAGTGGAGTCCAATATGCGATAACCTCGAATTTTGTACAGTGAATGCATGGCTTCTAGGCTATAAAGAGCTATAAATTATACATGTAAACATTCTATACTATGTTTTAACAAACTTATGAATGTATTTGAGTTATACTAGCTATTTTTGCTTCAAGGCAGTATTTCTAAATGTAAAAAGACAATAAATGGTGAAAATGATTTTTAGGCTAACATATAAAGTACATGTAGTCAGTTTTAGTTGCTCATATCATGTCATTCGTTTCACCTCATTAATTCCTCTGATCAGGTTGACGTCAGGAAGGGCATACGATCGTAAAAACTTGCTACGAAGATTTGTCTCACTTCATACTTGACCCCGTAGAGGAAAGGGATAAGGGTATCGTATTATCATATTATGCAATATTGATATAAAAGAACTTAATAGCCAGTCATTTATCTCTGTCAGTTGAGCAGTAGGCCTTCCGCACAGTAAACATGAGTAAACCTAATCACTGCTTTAATTTAAACTAGCTTATGTACCCGTGCTTCGCTACGGGATTCTCAGAAAGACTGTCTTTGTGGTTTTTTTTAACTGAGGTCAACTTAGGCCGTTACAAAAACATCAGTAGGAATGTACCGATTAAAAGCAATGTTATTGTATAGGCCTAAAATACTTGATCAAATGAAAAACCACACATTTCCTCACTTTTAATGAACAGTAGTACAGTTGCAGGTGATAAATATCATTGTACAATGGTGCCGATCTAACAGCCCAAAATACCAGTGCTGGAATGACCAGGCCGCAGACAGCCGTGAACACACCTCTTCCATTATTCCATTAAATATGCACACTGCTCATTCCAATCAGTGCCTCAGAGTAGGGATTAAATAGTTTGCATGCTATGATGAACCAGTTTCTTACGTACCAGTAGCATCAGAAAATTTATGAACCGAGGAATGGCATGCTAAAGAAGAAAGTTAACTAACTCCCCAGCTACTTCCCGCCAATATTCAGACAGGCTGTTATACTTGGTCGACTGGTTGAGTTGGCCAGGCGGTTAGGGGCGCGCTGCTGTGAGCTTACATCCGGGAGGTAGTGGGTTCGAATCCCACTGTCAGCACCCCTGAAATGGTTTTCCGTGGTCTCCCATTTTCACAGCAGGCAAATGATGGGGCTGTACCGTAATTAAGGCCAGGGCTGCTTCCTTCCCACTCCTAGCCCTTTCCTATCCCATCGTCGCCATAAGACCTATCTGAGTCAGTGCAACGTAAAGCAAATTAAGAAAAAAAATACTCCATATACAGCAGTAATCTTATCTATCGGAGGAGTGGCAACAGAGACACAAAGCATATAACAACAAACAATGGTCAATGTAACGTTATTTTTGATCAATGATATGAGCTTTCTGTATTGTAGGCCTTCACATTTAGTTTTCTTTCGACTGTGTGATATTAGGACGTCTTACAAAATTATTTATAGCGTAGACTGTAGTTCCTTATTCCCCGATTTTACATACCGATTTTCTTCTTCTTTCTTCGATGTTGGTCATCTAAGAACCACGGAAAGTAACCATGTGCATTCATCTTAATCCTTCTTTTCTTGACTTCCAATAGTTCTTCATCCTTTCACTTTGCTGTTTCCTCCTCTCTTGTAACCTGATATTATTACCTTTCCTCTGTTCCTTCTCCTGGAAACCATTCAAATTTTGTATCAATTTTCTGAAAGTTGTTCTGTCTTGTATTATATACAGATCTTCATTAAATACTGCTTACCAATTTTCTAGTAACTCGGCGCTGGCATGGACTTAGCAACAAAAATTCAAATTCACGATTATCTCTGTTATCATAGCCAGTACGGTAAAAGTGTACAAACCGGGCGAGTTGGCCGTGCGCGTAGAGGCGCGCTGCTGTGAGCTTGCATCCGGGAGATAGTAGGTTCGAATCCCACTATCGGCAGCCCTGAAGATGGTTTTCCGTGGTTTCCCATTTTCACACCAGGCAAATGCTGGGGCTGTACCTTAATTAAGGCCACGGCCGCTTCCTTCCAACTCCTAGGCCTTTCCTATCCCATTGTCGCCATAAGACCTATCTGTGTCGGTGCGACTTAAAGCCCGTAGCAAAAAAAAAAAAAGTGTACAAGACATAAATGATCGGAAATTTAATGCTATATAATTTTAGTTATGTAGTATTTGTCGATAGGACCACTAATAACACAAATACTTGAGACTTAAATTTTAGGCCTTCTTCTAAACTACCATTTCACTCCGTGCTAATAAAATTATTTATAGCCTAAATTGTAATGACTTATTCCCCAACTTTTCATACCGATTTTCATTAAGATAGGACCTTTAATAACAAATAGAGAATGGAATTTTAGGCTTTCCCCTAAACTACCATTTCACTCAGCATGTATATGATTATTTATAGGCTAGATTGTATCAACTTATTCCCGGACTTTACATACCAATTTTCATTAAGATAGGATCACTTATAACATAAATATTTGAGAATTAAATTTCAGGCCTTCCCCTAAACTACCATTTCTATCAGCGTGAATAAGACTTTTTTTCCTAATTGCTTTACGTCGCACCGACACAGATAGGTCTTATGGCGACGGTGGGAGAGGAAAGGCCTAGGAATGGGAAGAAAGCGGCCGTGGACTTAATTAAAGTACAGCCCCAGCATTTGCCTGGTGTGAAAATGGGAACCACGGAAAACCAGGGCTGCCGACAGTGGGGTTCGAACTCTCTATCTCCCGGACACGAGCTCACAGCTGCACGCTCCTAACCGCACGGCCAACTCGCCCGGTAATAAGATTATTTATGGCCTAGATTGTAGCGACCTATTTCCAGATTTTATATACTGATTTTCATTAAATTCTCTTCAGCCGTTTTCTCGTGATGCATATACAGACAGACATACATTATGTAAAATTAAAAAGTGTATTTCCTTGTTATTACGGACAAGACCGATACAGAAATACAATCCTTTTTAATTTCTCAGCAACGTACAGACAAAACTCTTATTTTATATATATATATAGATTATCGTCTTAGCCCGCCTGGTGGCCATGATCGTTAAGGCGCTGAAGTCTAAAAACGGTCTAACACCGAGGTTAGCCGGTTCGAGTCCCGTTGGTCGAAAAAATTTTCACCATCAGAATGTTGGCCGGCAGGGTAGGGGAGGTGGTGGTATACAATTTCTAATCACTAGATTGCGTGCCAAAAGCCTGGATTAAATTCCAAACCTCTCCGCAGTGCTCATATGGAGTGAGGGCATATGACGCTGTTGATGGTGATTCGTCCGTCGGATGGGGACGTTAAGCCTTGAGCAGACCCCTTGGTGCTATTCGACAGGAGTAGGCTATGTGCCGGCACCGGGTTTCACCCTCTCCCTACTATCATATATCACGTCATTCATTTCATCTCTCATTAACTCCTCTGATGAGGTTGACGTCAGGAAGGGCATCCGGTCATAAAAAACCGCCACGACAAATTCATCTCACCTCATACCCGACCCCGTAGGGAAACGGGACAAGGGTTAGACAAACAAACAAACAAACAAACAATATAGATTATCGTCTTGTGCTGCCAACTTCCCTGCTACTGGCATGTCATCTTCACTGCCATCTCGTCAGCAATGAATCAAGGGCTTTTGAGATTTCAAAGTCCCGTCTTTTTTGAAACTTTTAAAAATAGTTTCGTTCCCGACTACAGAGTCCCAACAGTGAGAATCTATTTCCAAATGGTTTCTGAATATAGTCTCTTATATTAACAGTTGGTGTATGTGTAGCAGAAGCCACTGCTTCCAAATAAAACCGTGCTGTAGAAAGCATGCCAAACAACCAGCTGATAACTAAGCGTGTTACGAATTGTACTTCCGAATGTAATACATAGTAACTGGAAGCGTTCTTTCGATAACTGCTGCTGTTGAAAGCCAGACCCCTTACTTTTACGTACATTTCATGCCGGTTCTCCACATACGTCATACATACGAAGCACAGACGAGGCATGTTCTCACTGCGTGGGTCGTACAGACGAAATTACCATATTTACTCATGTATTAAACCCCCACCTCACCCCTGGCTTTTCGAAACGAAAAGTGAAAAAATTAATCTTGCATACAACACCCCCGAACGTAATTCGTCAGAGAAGAACGATTCAGCTTCGAAGTGGGTACAAGTCTTATTGCAGCTCTGATGACATCGCACAAATCTGTGAATAGTTTCGTGCATACGACCCATGCAATGAAAACGCGTCGAAGTCATGCGGTACATCTCTGTTTCGTAGTTAAGAAATGTCCGCCTCTGTAGTGTAGGCCTATTGCAGCTCTGATGATGTCGCACAAATAGGTGAATAGCTTCGTATCCCACCCGCGCATTGCAAGCACGTATCAGTCATGCTATTTGTCTGTGTTTTGTAGTTAATAATGTCCGCCAGCATAATGGTTAGCACAATCAGCTGCCATTCTTGGGAGTCTGAGTTTGATTCCCCGTGCCGTACTGCCAGAGATTTACGAATGGCAGGAAGGTTGGTATGCGGTAAAAACGGTAAATGTAACTCCCCTCCACTGGGGGTGTGTCTAAAAAGAGCTGCACCACCTCGGGATGAGGAAACAAGTTTACTTTAGCTGAGAAATATTCACGGTTGTTGCTATTTATATAGCAGGCGAGATCATTAAGAAAGTGATCATTTAATATCTCGTAACTTGGGCCGATATAGGTATTTTTTGAAAAGAAGTAAGTTTAAAACGTGATGAAAGCTATCCAATTATAACGATTGTTTTACTCGCCAACGTACATAACGAATGATGATAATAATAATAATAATAATAATAATTTTATGTCCTCGCGTACTTTAAATTATTTTCGGAGACGCCAAACAAAGCATACTAGGATATGCATTAATAAAAAAATGGAGACAACGAATGTACAAAAATAAACATTACAATAATAAAACGCAGGACCGCCACACCAGCAGATATCCATAAATGCAGCAAAATTTCCTGTTATTTATTTTTATTCTTTCCGTCGTGGAACTTTTGGCACTATCCGGGCAATAGCATACCTAACCTAAACAATGCGGTCTCTCTTATCTCATGTACAGCAGTTTTACGTAAATCCTGATATGATAAATGTAGAGACAAGCATAAAATATACTTTAAAATAAGGGTTTTGCTTTCAACAGGCGCAGTTATCAAAAGAATGCTTCCCACTATGTATTACATTTGGAAGTAGAACGCTAGTTATCAGCTGGTGGTTTGGCGCGCCTTCTACAGCACGGCTTTATTGGGAAGGAGTGGCTTCTGTCACAAATACACCAACTGGGAATATCAGAGTCCATCTCTAGAAACCATTTGGGAATAGATTCACACTGTTTAGACTCTATAGTCGGGAATTAAACTATTTTTAAAGGGTTCAAAAAGACGGGACCTCGCATGCTCTCGATTGCAGTGCATGGCTGACGAGATGGCACTGAAAATGAGGTCACATAAAATGAAGACGAGCTGGTAGCCGCGAAGTTGGCGGCGCAAGACAATAATTCAAATTAAAGCAGTGATCAGGTTTACTGTGTGGTAGGACTAATGCTCAACTGACAGAGACAAATGACTGGACATTAAGTTCTTTTGTATCAATATTGCATAATATGATAATACGATACCCTTATCCCTTTCCTCTACGGGGTCAACTATGAAGTGAAACGAATCTTTGTTGTGAGTTTTTACGACCGTATGCCCTTCCTGACGTCCACCTCATCAGAGGAATTAAAGAGATGTAACGAATGACATGATATGAGTATTGGTAACAAAACAGACTATATTTAATTTATATGTAGGCCTAAAAGGCGTGTTCACCATTTATTGACTTTGTACATTTAGAATCACTGCCTTCCGACAAAAATAGCCAGTATAACTAAAATACATTCATAAGTTTGTTAAAGAATTGTGTAAAGTGTTTACATGTCAGAAGTCATGTGTTCGCTGCACAAAATTTGAGGTAAATACGGTATTCACAAATTTGTGTGATGTCATCACAGCTGCAGTAAGGCTTGTACCTGCGTTGAAGCGTAATCGTTATTCTTCTCTGACAAATTACATTGGGGGAGTCTAGTATGCAAGATTTATTTTTTCATTTTCTTTGTCTAGAAAAGCCAAAGAGGGGTCTAATACACAAGTAAATATGGTAATTATTCAGCTACAGGCAAATTATGAGATATAGAATTGAATAATTCATTCCTAAAAAACAAGTTGAGTACATAACAGTACACTTTCTATCAATATTGCTTCAGTTCATTACATGAGAAAGGGAAAGATGACCACTCAAAGTACATACCCAAACGACCATGATCTCCTTCACCCCATGTGTACAGTTCCCCTTCTTCCGTGATAGCTGCACTGTGTCGATAACCAGCATGTATAAATTTTACAACTTTGCCAGACAAGGCTCCACCAATAAGTCGAGGAAGTTTCTGAGTAGTGCAGTTACCGTGTCCAAGTTTACCATAGTCCCCTGTAAAAAAAGAAAGTAATAATAATTTTTTTTTTTAAATAAGAAAAGTTCCTTAGTAAACAACATAGCTATAGACATGATACTGTATAAGCTTTTGGGCTTATGCTGTGTCAAGAAAACAAGGTGAAATTCTTTACGTTTCGCAGAGAACTGTGCTCTGTATCATCAGAAGAAAATCTCGACTGTCCACGACAAAGGCTTTTTAAACAATGACTTTTTGAAATTTAGACGTTATAATAGAAGTGAAAATGGCATGTTCATTCGTCACCAGATGGCTCCCCAGACGTGGCATAGCGCTAGCGTTCGAAGCGGAAGTTGACCGAACCATCAGAATCAGTCTAAGAGGGTCACATAACATGTGTACGTGTAACATTTTTTTTTTTTTGCTATGGGCTTTACGTCGCACCGACACAGATAGGTCTTATGGCGACGATGGGATAGGAAAGGCCTAGGAGTTGGAAGGAAGCGGCCGTGGCCTTAATTAAGTTACAGCCCCAGCATTTGCCTGGTGTGAAAATGGGAAACCACGGAAAACCATTTTCAGGGCTGCCGATAGTGGGATTCGAACCTACTATC
This sequence comes from Anabrus simplex, assembly GCF_040414725.1. Taxonomy (NCBI): domain Eukaryota; kingdom Metazoa; phylum Arthropoda; class Insecta; order Orthoptera; family Tettigoniidae; genus Anabrus; species Anabrus simplex. Next base: position 1,078,149,417 of record NC_090265.1, on the reverse strand, counting down.
TCCCGGATGCAAGCTCACAGCCGCGCGCCTCTACGCGCACGGCCAACTCGCCCGGTGTACGTGTAACATATGACATTGACAGGTGTATGACATTGACACAAGCCTGGAATGAAACATCTGGCGATGAGGAACATACAAATTTGGAAGATTAAGGATTTATGTAGGTAGTTCCCTTTCCTGTTCCTTCACTATTATTATTTCGTCTCAGTGTTTTCCAAATTCATATGATCCTCATCAGCATCTAAATTTCAAAAAGTCATTGTTTAAGAAGCCATTGTCGTGGACAGTCGAGATTCTCTTCAGATGATGCAGAGCACAGTTCTCTGCGAAACGTTAAGAATTTCACCTTATTTTCTTGACATGGCATAAGCCCAAAAGCCTATACAGTATCATGTCAATAAGAACGGGCCGTGAAAGCATCAATGGCAACATAGCTATATATCTTGCACAAAAATATAAGAAGACAGTTATAGAGCCTCATCAATATTTTAACAATAAAAGTATATACTTTCAGAACAAGCAACAATATTTGCTGTAAACACAGCGTATCACTGAATTATACCGGCTTATTGGCAAAGTGTGTATTAGGCAAATGTTTATTAAAGAATAAGATGTGAGATTATAAATGATTATAACAAGGAGAAAACTGATGCTAATTCTGTGGTACAAGATTCCGCTCAGTTTCCACGTCAGGAGGTAATGCACGACTATTCTTACATTTAAATTTGAAAATATCAATTAATTTTCAATGAATGACACTGTTGCAAGATTTCTGCAGATTTTTTTTGCTTTACGTCGCACCGACACAGATAGGTCTTATGGGGACGATGGGATAGGGAAGGCCTAGAAGTGGGAAGGAGACAGCCGTGGCCTTAGTTAAGGTATAGCCCCAGCATTTGCCTGGTGTGAAAATGTCAAACCACAGAAAACCATCTTCAGGGCTGCCAAGAGTGAGATTCGAGCCCACTATCTCCCGGATGCAAGCTCACAGCTGTGCGACTCTAACCGCACGGCCAACTCGCTCGGTGATTTCTGCAGCAAAGTCATTGCCTATTCATCTACTTGCCAAAATTCAAATCTAAGTTATACGCTACAGAAAATGTCTTCCACTGAGCTCGATAGCTGAAGTCGCTTAAGTGTAGCCAGTATCCAGTATTCGGGAGATAGTGGGTTCGAACCTCACTGTCAACAGTCCTGAAGATGGTTTTCTATGGTTTCCCATTATCACACCAGGCAAATGCTGGGGCTGTACCTTAATTAAGGCCACAGCCACTTCCCACTCCTAGCCCTTTCCTATCCCATCGTCACCATAAGACCTATCTGTGCTGGTGCGAAAAAAAACTTGTAAATTAAAAAAAAAAAATGTCTTCCAGACGTGTATGACAAGTAGAAACATATACAGTACTATTATCTACCAGTGCTTAAAAAAAAAACTTAATATATTGCTGCTCTTGTAATAATTACCGTCCCCATCCACCCATGTGTAATTTCCCCCGAAAGCTTTTTAGGACATATTTTCTGAATATTATTATTCTTGCATTTTTTGCATGCCATGTTATTTCCACTAGCCTCTTTGGTAAAAAATTGGACACCCCTTGCACCTAACAAGCTGTTTCCTGAAATCAAAGCATCTGTAAATACCTGTGCAAATGGAAATTCCAAGGCCATTAATCATTCCTTCCAATTGCCTGCTACCCTAACATGCCACCGGGCAGGACTAGAGATAAGGAAAGAAAACAGCCGCATTCAGTCCCTTATAGCAGCAAGATGTGCGAGTTTTAAAGTGACGTACAAAATGGGACCAAAGAATGGTAGTTATACAACACAGTTTAAACTTACAGTTGTTTATTTTGCAGAAAATAACAAAATCAAGTGTGTGGGAAGAGAGCTTGGTGTAGACTAAAAATTGATTGGCTATTGGCAGGCTCAGAAAGAAGAATTTAAGAAAGCTAAATCCACTTTTTGAATGTTTCTTAGCGCAAAGTGCACAAAATTTCCTGAGGTCAAGAAAGAAGTGCTTGACTATGTAGTGGAACTGAGAAATGTCAGCATTGCTCCCTCGAGTTCTGTCCTCTAATTTTAAGGAAGGAAAAAAAATAAAGGAGAAATTATGAGAGTAAATACAATAATTATTTTTGCCCCGATTTTCATAAGAATATATACCAGAGGTCCCACATCTAAACACCTCTTTCATTTTCATTTTGTAGAAAAAAACTTTCCTAAATTAACAGTATTATGCTTACCATCACCCCAGCTGTATATTTTGCCATCATCTGTTAAGGCCAGAGAGTGACCATCACTGCCTTTCGCAGAGGATACTTTTCTCACAGTACCATCGATTGCTACCCGCTTTGGTTGAAGTTGATTGTTTGAATCTCCAAGTCCCAAGCGGCCATAGCTTCCTTTTCCACAAGCACTTAAAGAACCATTTGTGTGGATGATAAATGAGCAATACTGGCCAGCCTCTACCTAAAAGTAGTAGTAGTAGTAATCTGACTGTACTTCCAGAAAAAAAAAATACATTTAGCGAAGATCAGGTCAATGGAATACTACAATACCTTACCTGCTGAACTTGGGTGAATGATCTAGCCAATCTAGGAATCAAGATTTTTTCTTGACTTTCCTCAGCCACTTGATGAGAGGAATTACTACCACATACATAAACATCACACTTATCTGACATACTAGTACACATTGGTCCTGGAGGTTCTCGTTTGTCAACACCCAAGCACGAGTGAGTATAGTCACAGGCCAAAGTCACCACCTAGTAAAAAAAAAAAAAAAAAAAAAATATGTATATATAAAATTTCAGTAAAATTCAGAATACACACCACAAAAATTATCTGCAGTAATATAACCAGAGCTGCAGAATTCTTTATTTTGACTATTTAGTTTATAAGTATAAAATTAAATAATGATAATAAATGATAATAAAAGTACATAAATGAAGGGCATGATTAGCTCAGTGGCTAAGCTGCTGATCTCCCACGCGGAAGACTGAGGTCTGAATCCCGATTGATCCCAGGACAAAATTTTCATCCCTAGAATCAGGTGGCATCAGGAAGGGTATCTGGTGTTAAACCCCATGATAAAAACCAAAATAAGTCTGAGTGGCTCCGGCAATCCCAGAAATAATAGGGATAAGTTGAATGCAGGTTTTTTAATAAAAGAGCAACAATATAAAACAAATCAAATAGGTATTTCTAGCCTATTCACAGAAAAACAACTTTCAGCATGGAAATACATTGTTTTATTCATCATCATCATCATCATCATTGCTGACCATCTCCAGTTGCCTGGGTGTGATGTATGTGCCCCCCCCCCCCCCCAAAATGTAGCTGAGTATGGAAATCTACAGTACTGAAAGTAAAGACAAGATTCGCCTGGTGGTATATGAACCACGATTTACACCACAGCAGAAGAGAGAGATTTGAGAATGAAGTCTAATACCCTATGCGTTATGCTGTGTAAGTGATTTACTGTAATTAAATGGGGTCAAGATTGCAAAAGAAATGGTGATGACCAGCAGAATGGACTCTATGTTCCCACCCGGGGTTGTAATAGAAAATTATCAAAAACCACTTCTAAGGCAGCCTACAATGAGACCAAAACCCAACTCTCTACTTAGTTATAATAGAGTAAATTAATGTATTATCTGGGTCCACCTTTTCAAGACAAAATGTAAAGAGTTTAAATTAAATAAATGATTTTTTTTTCCTTGCTAGTTGCTTTACGTCGCACCGACACAGATAGGTCTTATGGCAACGATGGGACAGGAAAGGGTTAGGAGTGGGTAGGAAGCGGCCGTGGCCTTAATTAAGGTACAGCCCCAGCATTTGCCTGGTGTGAAAATGGAAAACCACGGAAAACCATTTTCAGGGCACACATAAATGATTAGGGACTAGTTTTGACCTAGTACTAGGTCATCGTCAGCCTAAAGCAAAATTAAAACACAAATACAGAAGAAATTAAACAATGTAAAGACATATAAGGTCTCGTAAAATTACATACCATGTGAGATATTCTGCAGCACTATGTTAAAAAATAACTTTCTGAAAGAGATTCATAATAAGTCCAGTGCACATTAAAAAGATGTTATAGATAGGAATCCTTAAGTTGCTGGATAAGGAGATTAGAATAAGCTGGCTTCTTTAAGATGCAGGTATCCAACTGAAGAACCACTGAGCCGAAGTTACGTCATTTATTTATGAATAAAGTCCAGTGCGGCGTATAGCATTAAAAAGTCCAGTGCGCACTAAAAAGATGTTATAGGAAAGAATTCTTGAGTTGCTGGATAAGGAGATTAGAATATGCTGGCTCCTTTAAGATGCTGGTATCCAATTGAAGAACCACTGAGCCAAAGTCACGTCGTTTATTTACGATTAAAGACCAGTGCTCCGTATAGCATTAAAAAGTTGATAGGGATGGAAATTTTTCAGTTGTGGGTCAAGGAATTCAACATATGCTGGCTTCTTAAATTTGCTGCTGTATGTTCAAAGAACAACTGAGATGAAGTTACGTCGTTTTTTAAGATTTCATAGACGTAAAAACACATGGATGCTGGAAAGGCTCTTCAGGTTTTTGGAACTTGAAGGAAGGTAATTGTTGCGCGTGGAGGCTTACGAATCCAGAGATGCACTACATTGTGTTAAAAAATAGGGATCCATAAAAAGATCCAGTGCACCATATAAAAGTAACAAGTTGTAAAAGTAATCCTTAAGTTGTTGGTCATGGAAATCAAAAAAGGTTGGTTTTCGAGCGATGCTGCTGTTCATTCAGAGATCAATTGAAAATACAGTATCGTAACATTGCCTTCTCAAGTTTATAAACTTGAAATAAATGTCGATGCGAAGTAAGATGCTGGAAGATAGCTCTTCTGTTTCCATGATGACATTTGGCGGTAGCTTGCCTGTGCCTGACCGAGTCAACAGTACACCTAGCGGCACTGCAACTTTTGACGTCAGCTGTTGGTTGGGGTTTGCCTTTCTTGTTTCCAGTAGTACTCTGATGAGCTCCATATTCCCCCTGATTATCGCGAGTGTGAGTGGAGAATTCCTCAGGTAGAGTGCCTCACAATATGCATTCCCCTTCTCCACCAGCATTTGTAACGTTGTCTAAATTAGCATCTGGCCGCATGCATAGAGCATGCAACACGTTCTTCCCATTACACTTGCAATCGCCATCATCTGTGAAATCAAAGGCTTTGTCATCTTCACTGTATTCCATCTTCGCCCGAACACTGGGATTGCCCCCATATTCAAGCAAAAGTTCACACATTTTAGGTGCCCCTTGGCAGGGAACCATTAGTGCTAGTACATGAAGTGGACTTAGGCCTCCATCTAGGAAACTGGAACCATATCTGCTTAGTTCATACAGGCTACTGTTACGATGGGCTCGCCACACCCAAAAGCATTTTATACCTACTACCAGGTTCAAAATTATACACGAATATTCCAAACACATTTTTATAAGTTGGCACCAAAAAATGCAAATGCGTGCATTATTCGGCATTAGGTTGTTATTGTCCTTATAATATCTGAATCCCTTTATACTTCAGTGTAATGCATGGCATAAATTATTAAATCATAACAGGGGTGTGAATCACGTGTTGAGGATAGTTATACATGAAACACATTCCATTTATGGCTAATTAAGTTTAAAGAAAATATTTGCATTATTGAAGATGTAAAGAATATTGGAAACCACACAGTAGGGGGAAAAAGAAGGATATCCATGGAAGTAAATATTCACGACTGGCAATAACGTAAAACTTAGCTTCAAGAAACAAATAGTATTCGCTGGCCATTTTATGGTCAAAAAGCAAAGCATCTGGACTTCAAAAATAGAGTGAGAAATTATGAGAATGAAAAGAAGCAATACAGATATGCAGTTACAAGTGAAAAGTACCAGCTATGAGCCTTAGCTAGAACAGCATCTGAAGATTATGACAAGAGAAAAGACTGTTGTTTTAAATATATTATGTAGGATTTCCTTCCCTGCGAACCATGTGACCATGCTGCAGTGGGGAGGCTTGCGTGTCCCAATGATGCAGGTAGCTGAGCCGCAGGTGCAACCATATAGGATGGGTATCTGTTGAGAGACCAGACTAACGAATGGTTCATCGAAAGGGGGGTAGCAGCCTTTCGGAAGTTGCAAGGGCGGCAGTCTAGATGATTGACGGATACGGCCTTGTAATAATACTCAACATGGCTTAGCTGTGTTGATACTGCTACACGGCTGAAAGCAACGGGAAAAAACAGCCGTAACTAACTCCCGAGGGCATGCAGCTCTCTCTGCATGAATGATGTACTGACGATGGCTTCCTCCCGGATAAAATATTCCGGAGGTAAACTAGTCCCCCATTCGGATCTCTGGGTGGGGACTACACGAGAGGGGGCGATCATCAGGAAGATGCATACTGACATTCTGCGAGTCGGAGCGTGGAATTTTAGAAGTTTGAATCGTTGTGGTAGATTAGAGAATCTGAAAAGGGAGATGGATAGACAAAAGTTAGATGTAGTTGGTACAAGTGAAGTACGTTGGCAGGAAGAACAGGATTTTTGGTCAGGCGACTACCGAATTATCAACACAAAATCAAACAGGGGAAATGCAGAAGTTGGTTTAATAATGAATAAGAAAATAGGGCAGCGGGTAAGCTACAACAACCAGCATAGCGAAAGAATTATTGTCATCAAGACAGACACCAAACCAATGCCCACCACAATAGTGCAGGTCTATATGCCTACTAGCTCAGCGGATTATGAGGAAGTCGAAAGAATATATGAAGAGATAGAAGATTTCATACACTATGTAAAAGGTGACGAGAATCTAATTGTGATGGGAGACTGGAATGCAGTGGTAGGCCAAGGAAGAGAAGGTAATACAGTAGGATAATTCGGATTGGGACAAAGGAACAAAAGAGAAAGTCGGCTGGTTGAATTCTGCACTGATCATAATTTAGTCCTTGCTAATACTTGCTTCAAACACCACAAATGACGGCTGTATACGTGGACGAGACCTGGAGACACTGGAAGGTATCAAATAGACTTCATTATGATTAGGCAGAGATTCAGAAACCAGGCGTTGGATTGCAAAACTTTCCCAGGAGCAGACGTGGACTCTGACCATAACTTGTTGGTTATGAAATGCCATCTGAAGTTGAAGAAATTGACGAAAGGAAAGAATGCAAAAAGATGGGATCTAGACAAGTTGAAAGAAAAGAGTGTGAGGGATTATTTCAAGAAACATGTTGCACAAGGACTAAATGAAAAGGCTGAAGGAAACACAATAGAGGAAGAGTGGATAGTCATGAAAAATGAAGTCAGTAGGGCTGCTGAAGAAATGTTAGGAAGGAAGAAAAGATCATCTAAGAATCAGTGGATAACTCAGGAGATACTAGACCTGATTGATGAACGACGAAAATACAAGAATGCTAGAAATGAAGAGTGCAGAAAAGAATACAGGCGATTAAAGAATGAAGTGGATAGAAAGTGCAAGGTAGCTAAGGAAGAATGGCTGAAGGAAAAGTGCAAGGATGTCGAAGGTTGTATGGTTCTAGGAAAGGTATATGCTGCATACAGGAAAATCAAGGAAACCTTTGGAGAAAGGAAACCTAGGTGTATGAATATTAAGAGCTCACGTGGAAAGCCACTTCTAGGGAAAGAAGACAAAGCAGAAAGATGACAGGAACATATCCAACAGTTGTATCAAGATAAAGAAGTAGATAATTTGGTTCTGGAACAAGAAGAGGCTGTTGATGCTGATGAAATGCGAGATCCAATTTTGAGGTCAGAGTTTGACAGAGCTGTGAGCGATCTAAATAGGAACAAGGCACCTGGAATTGATGACATTCCCTCTGAATTACTGACTGCCTTAAGAGAAACCAGCATGACAAGGTTATTCCATTTAGTGTGCAAGATGTATGAGACAGGAGAAGTCCCAGCCGATTTTAGGCAGAATGTTGTTATACCTATTCCCAAGAAAGGCGGTGATGACAGGTGTGAAAACTACCGCACCATCAGTTTAGTATCTCATGCCTGCAAAATTTTAACATGTATTATTTACAGAAGAATGGAAAAACAAGTTGAAGCTGAGTTGGGAGAAGATCAGTTTGGCTTCAGAAGAAATTTAGGAACACGTGAAGCAATCCTGACTTTACGTCTGATCTTAGAGGATCGAATCAAGAAGGACAAGCCCACGTACATGGCATTCGTAGATCTAGAAAAGGCATTCGATAATGTTGATTGGACCAAGCTATTTAAGATTCTGAAGGCGATTGGGATCAGATACCGAGAATGAAGAATTATCTACAATCTGTATAAAAATCAGTCTGTAGTAATAAGAATCGAGGGCTTTGAAAAAGAAGCAGCAATCCAGAAAGGAGTGAGGCAAGACTGCAGTTTGTCCCCCCTCCTTTTCAATGTTTACATAGAACAGGCAGTAAAGGAAATCAAAGAGGAATTTGGAAAAGGAATCACAATCCAACGAGAGGAAATCAAAACCTTGAGATTTGCCGATGATATTGTTATTTTATCTGAGACTGCAGAAGATCTTGAGAAGCTGCTGAATGGTATGGATAAAGTCTGGGGTAAGGAGTACAAGATGAAAATAAATAAGTCCAAAACAAAAGTAATGGAGTGCAGTCAAACGAAGGCAGGTGATGCAGGTAATATTAAATTAGAAACTGAAGTCTTAAAGGAAGTAAATGAATATTCTTACTTGGGTAGTAAAATAACTAACGATGGCAGAAGGACATAAAATGCAGATTAGCACAAGCAAGGAAGAGCTTTCTTAAGAAAAGAAATTTGCTCACTTCAAACATTGATATAGGAGTTAGAAAGATGTTTTTGAAGACTTTTGTGTGGAGTGTGGCATTGTATGGAAGTGAAACATGGACAATAACTAGCTCGGAAAGAAAGAGAATAGAAGCTTTTGAAATGTGGTGTTACAGAAGAATGCTGAAGGTGAGATGGATAGATTGGATCACGAATGAAGAGATACTGAATCGAATTGGCGAGAGGAGATCGATTTGGCTAAATTTGAAGAGAAGAAGAGATAGAATGGTAGGACACATAAGACACCCAGGACTTGTTCAGTTGGTTTTTTTTTTCTTTTTGCTAGTTGCTTTAAGTTGCACCGACACAGATAGGTCTCATGGCGACGATGGGACAGGAAAGGCCTAGGAGTTGGAAGGAAGCGGCCGTGGCCTTAATTAAGGTACAGCCCCAGCATTTGCCTGGTGTGAAAATGGGAAACCACGGAAAAACATCTTCAGGGCTGCCGACCGTGGGGCTCGAACCCACGATCTCCCGGATGCACAGTTGGTTTTTGAAGGAAGTGTAGGTGGTAAGAACGGTAGAGGTAGACCAAGGTATGAATACGATAGGCAGATTAGAGCAGATGTAGGATGCAATAGTTACGTAGAAATGAAAAGGTTAGCACAGGATAGGGTGGCATGGAGAGCTGCATTTAACCAGTCTATGGACTGATGCCTCAAACAACAACATGTAGGATTTATTTAATGTAAATAAAAAACAAATGGAAGCTAATGTTTAATTATTTTTTATATAATTTCCCCTATTAAAATTAGCATACAGAGATTATTTCTATTTATACAGTATTATGATAAAGCAGCACTGAAATCAGAAAAAAAACTGTTTTCATTATTGTGCAGAACATTAATAAAATAGCAACAAGCTCAGCCTAACCTCCTGCATGAGACACATGGCACCCTGGTAGAGCAATATCCGCCCCTTGTCATCCGGCACTGGAGCATGGTGAGATTTGCCAGTTGCCATAAGCGCCAGAGCCTCCAAAAAGACAGCCCCAGTGATGCTTGCTGAGCTACACAAGGCTGAGGCACTCAGAGCCATATCCACCCATTCTAGTAAGTGACTGAGAGAACCTCGTTGTAGAGCCAATTCCAACAATAGTTCACATGCCAACATCTGACCTGAAAAGTAAAGAACACATTACAGTATGGAAAGAAATAAACAGTCAAAGCACTAAGATAAGAGAGACGAAAAAGTTGGAAAATCTTCAGGGCTCAACCACATTTTTTTAATGAAAAAGGTTACAATTTCAAATAATAGAGCAAACAGCTGTAACTACTGCAGTCCATGGAACTGATAATTGTGTCGTTTTGTTCCTTACAGCAATAATCGTAAGAACACTCTGTGAACATAGCATGAAATCCTGAAAGCATGTCAATTTCAATATTATAGCCTGTCAGCTTAAAGTAAATCAAAACCTGACAAATTTTTGCAGGATATTTCAAATATTTAACCTTGTCTGTCTGTTAGGTCATCAGCCAGGAGGCTGGTTGGATCCTCAAATAGCACCACCAAAGGTTATGCGGTTATAAGGAAACCCCAAAAACCAATGGCAGCACCAAAATGAGGCGTACTAGGCAAGATGAAGAGTGAGGTAGTTTGCCATTGCTTTCCTCACTGTGTCAGGAAGTACTATTGCAGCACGACTGACCCTATGAGCAGCACCTTTCATAACACTCAGATGCACTAGTCATGTGCTGAATGTCATTACTCAGCACTACCCATACCCCAGCAACTTCCATATTGTCACAGCCATGGATGTTGACTGGGACTTCGGTGGAAGCTACACTTTACTCTGGCCTGTGCCAGAACCTTATGAACCTGAAGTTTGCAACTGAGATACAATGTGACTTTGAATTCTCCAGTCTGTCAAATAATAAATATAACTACATTATTATTATTATTATTATTATTATTATTATTATTGCCTATGTGATGGTAAGACGTGTCAATATATACGTGTGTTTATTTTAAGATTTCATTTATCATGAACTCCATATTAGAAAGTGAGCACGTTTAATGTTATAATATTCATACTTTCGATTTATATTTGTGATTACTACTTTTGTTGGCTTCCCAATAAAAAAAATAAAGATAAGTGCTTCATTAAGTTGAGTCAATTTATAGATTATAAGGTTGGTTCAAAGACCATACGACATAATAGACAAGAATTATAATTTTGAATGATACAAGTCACGGCCAGTTAGAATCCCTTGTTGGCATGATAACTGATACAGCGATTCAGTGCAATTCAGTGGAATTTTCCCGAATGTATAGGAAAACGTTTGGCAACGGTGACAACAGAGTTGAATATGATGATGCTGAAGCAGGGAAACATATGAATTGCGTGGCCATAACAGAAACAGAAGTAGATAGTGAGAGTAATGACATAATGGATGTGACAGTTGATACCAGTCAGGAGTTAATGGAATTTCAGTGTACGGAAGAAGAGCAGCTTGAGATTGCTAGGGCTTTGCTGAAAAGTATCCTGACTATTCTACATAAGAATTTGAAGTTGGAAATTCAGTATGGTTTGAAGAAATTGGAAGAAGCTCTTGATGCCGAAACATCATACAAAACATCACGGAAAAGAAATCTATGGAGATACAGTATACGAATTTGACTATTACAGAGAAGTTTTCCAGCTAACTCATTCTTGGTTGCTCGTCAGGTGGGACTTAGCACACGAGGGCGAAACGCAGGCAACCAAGAATGAGTTAGCTGGAAAATTTATAATGTCCAATAACGGACCATTATATTGGTATTATAAATTTACTCATTCGGGGAAAAATATTCTAGATTCCCTATGGGAATCAACATCTACATCATATTACAGAGAAGATCGAATTGCCCAGAGCATCGTTAGTGGCAAATAAAAATACTGAGAGGAGGAATGGACGCAGGCTATATCTAAGAAGACTATGAGAGAAGTGAAGAAGAAGAAGAGGAAGAAGAAGATTGAAATTTTTTTATCCAAACAGGATGGATATGATTGAAGAGTAACAGAGGTTACTGAAAGTATAAAAATGTATGAGAAGCAAAATTATGGAGTATCAAGAAGTCGTCCAGAAGCAGTATTTATTAAACCTAGGAATGGTTTGAAAGGTATACGGTGTAAGGTAAAGCCGGAAGATAGTGGGATGGGCATTCGATCAATTCGGAAAACTGCAGCTGGAGCAATTCTTCTCGAATTCAATAAAACCACGTAAAAATATAATAGGGAAAATTTTAATAAATCTCTTATAGATGCTCTTGGAGAGGACGGTGCTTTGCTGAAAAGTATCCTAACAATTCAACATAAGAATTTGAAGTTGGAAATTCAGCATGGTTTGAAGAAATTGGAATACCAATATAAATGTTCTGTTATTGGACATTATAAATTTTCCAGCTAACTCTTCCCTGGTTGCCAGCATTTCGCCCTCATGCACTCATTTTTTAAATTATTTATTTTACGCCCACATTGGAGCATTATATATGTCAAGTCTTATGAATATTGGTTACAAATTTGGTTGATGTTTCTTCTTTTGTTCCCAGAAATGTTTCATTCTCTCTGACCTGGCTGCCTGTTCGTCAGTTATGTTGTACTGTTTGCGTGTATAGGTCTTCAGTTTAAGTCTCAAGTCATTATTTCTCAGGATCCTCTTCTCTTCTCTGTTTTCAGCCCTGAAGATGGTTTTCCATTTTCACACCAGGCAAATGCTGGGGCTGTACCTTAATTAAGGCCACGGCTGCTTCCTTCCAACTCCTAGGCCTTTCCTATCCCATCATTGCCATAAGACCTATCTGTGTCGGTGCGACATAATGCCAATAACAAAAAGTTTCCTTTTTTTGCCACTATGTCATTATTATGTACTTACGTGAATTGTTCTTTCATTAGTACATGTTTATTTCACTTCAGGTCGTACTGTCAGCTCATAACGGGAAGAATATTTTCCAGTGTCAGTACCAGTACTTCAAACCTACGTGTCCAACTTATCTGATGTACCCTATTTGACTTTTCAGGAAAATCCCATGCCGGAATTTTACGCCAAATGATGATTAACCGCAAATGAGTTGAATCAATCGCGTGTAGATTATATTTATGTGTCTTTTAAATGTAAATATTTTAAATATCTGAATTGCTCGAATAATTTACACATCCAAGGTTTTTGCCTGTATTTTTTCATCAAGAAAGTGCGTTAATTACACAAGAAAATACGATAATTAGTACTAGTTTCAACCCCACATACATTGGGTCATCTTCAGCCAAGATCCAATTGGAAAACATAATGCTCACATACAACCAATAATAAAGAAAACAATCTAGTATGTCTCAATTTAAAATCCAAGCCTAAAATATGGATGAAGTCCGACAACACATCCAAACTTGAAACCAAATGACACATCAAAACTGCTGCGGCTGGAGCCGAACTATGCCGTCACTCCTACAGCAACCAAACATTCCCAAGTTGATCTGGGAGTTGGCATTCCCAATCTTTATAGTAAAGCCACTTGCTTTATAAATGATGTCTTGTTGAATAGTATGTAGCTTGAAGGGGAACATTCATAACTTGAATAAGTATTCCTTTTCATTAGAAGTAGTGATCTATTATTATTATTATTATTATTGAATATCCCGTTACACACCCTATTTTACAAGTAGTATATTAGGGCAATAGATAGTGAGACTATGTTAATACATGACAATTGAATTTAAAATAGAGGTGACTTAAGAATGAGGTGGAGAAATTTAACACACTTTATAACAGCATCTTCTCTGAAATATCATAGTGAGAGGTGCTTGGTATTCTATATTACGCATGTCTAAATGCATTAATAATTAATATCTACTCCTATCAAAAATCTGGACATTCAAATAGAAGATGAGGAGCAGTTTGTAGCATTTCACAGGTACAGCTGTAGGGCTTTCCGAATATTGATTCTAAACCTCTTGAAGTACGAGAAACTGAGTTATAATATGTTCATGTTGCAATAACCTACTTTGTAGTCTGTCTTGAATATTTGGAAAGAAAAGTCCCTTGTTAGCCGGCCGTTTGTGCTGGTGATCCATTGGTTGTTCCACATATCTTGTGTATACTATCTCAGTTCCTTTTTTTACATGAGACATAGGGCACTTTTCATATATCAACAAGGCGTCTGAAGAAGTAGTAGCTGCTTTGGCAAGTTCATCAGCTCTCTCATTTCCTTCTACTCCGTCATGACCTTGGACCCATTTCATGCAGATAGGGTTACTGTAGCCTAATGTGTGTGATCTTATATTAACAGCTACTGGATGAAAGTCCTATTTTTCTTGGATTGCTCTCAAAGCTGCCTGAGAATCACTCAATATTTGTGCAGCACAACTGTGTTTTTTAATCCACATAACTGCCTGTTTATAGCGCACAATTCTGTCTGGAAGACTGAACATGAGGGAGATAGTCTAAATTTTTCAGCATACACCTGTTATTATGTAGCACTACAAAAGCACATCCTACAAACCAACTATCTTTTTCTTTGCTAATCCGGAATCCATCCGTATAAATATTGTAATGATGTTGTGTGTTGCACATTTCTTGCACAAGATTATTGGCAAATTTACTTTGTTGACCTGCTGTTAATGCATTAGCTTGCAGCTCAGAAGTAACCCTTAAGATTCAATCAGGATACAAAACACCTTTTTTTGTTAATGTGAGCTCAGCTTTGGCAATGGCAGTTAAATACAGAGGGCTGCTTCCGTGGATATTGTACGGTATGCACGAATAATTCTGAGTACAAAACCTCTTTGAATTTGGGCTAGTTTGGCTTGAACCCACTTCCTTTTCAATACATTATGATAAACAGATGCACCATACAGTAATAACAGTTCAACTGCTTCAGGATACATTGTCTTTAATAGTTCTGAATAAAGATCCCATGTCAATCCGATAGCAATAGTGAAGACACAGCAATTTGCTAGCTTTGGTAGACAGAGCATTGAAGTGAGTTGTTGTTTTCTGTCTAAAACAACACCTAGGTATGACCCGTGAGAGGAGAGATCCTCACTTGGACTATGTGCAAGTAGGGTAGCATCCTGCTTCATGAATTTACCAAGCTCAGAACATTTATTATTAATATTATTTTTTGCTAGGGGCTTTACGTCGCACCGACACAATTAGGTCTTATGGCGACGATGGGATAGGAAAGGCCTAGGAGTTGGAAGGAAGCGGCTGTGGCCTTAATTAAGGTACAGCCCCAGCATTTGCCTGGTGTGAAAATGGGAAACCACAAAAAACCATTTTCAGGGCTGCCGATAGTGGGATTCGAACCTACTATCTCCCGGATGCAAGCTCACAGCCGCGCACCTCTACGCACACGCCCAACTCGCCCGGTCAGAACATTTTAAGCAAGCCTCGGACCTATGGGAGTAATGGAGTCCCAATTCCATTTGACAGGTGAGGGACTCTTTGGAAACAACTTGGCAAACAAAATGGAATTCGATGGGGAGCTATCAATATTAATGGGGCTTATGGAAGAAAGAAATTAGAACTGGCTGAGTCAGCAAAGAGGATGCATCTGGATGTGCTAGGAGTAAGTGATATTCGGATAAGGGGAGATAACGAGGAAGAGATAGCAGATTATAAAGTGTACTTGACAGGTGTTAGAAAGGGAAGGGCAGAGTATGCGGTAGGGCTCTTTATCAGGAATACCATTGCACGCAACATAGTTTCTGTTCGGCACGTAAATGAGCGAATGATGTGGGTAGATTTGTCATTTGGAGGAATTAGGACTAGAATTGTCTCTGTGTATTCACCATGTGAGGGTGCAGATGAGGATGAAGTTGACAAGTTTTATGAAGCTTTGAGTGACATCGTGGTCAGGGTCAACAGCACAGATAGAATAGTGCTAATGGGCGATTTCAATGAGAGAGTTGGGAATAGAACTGAAGGATACGATAGGGTGACTGGTAAATTGTGGGGAAGATATGGAAGCTAATGGGAATGGGAAGCGTTTGCTGGACTTCTGTGCTAGTATGGGTTTAGCAGTTACGAATATATTCTTCAAGCATAAGGCTATTCATCGCTACACATGGGAGGCTAGGGGTACCAGATCCATAATAGACTATATCTTAACCGACTTCGAATTCAGGAAATCTGTTAGGAATGTACGAGTTTTCCAGGGATTTTTCGATGATACAGACCACTATCTGATCTGTAGTGAACTAAGAATCTCTAGGCCTAGGGTAGAGAAAGTGAAATCTGTCCGCAAACGAATAAGGGTAGAAAATCTCCACGATGAGGAAATTAGACTGAAGTACATGGATATGTTAATGAGAAGTTTTGAACAGTAGACAGTAAGCAGGTTCAGGATATAGAAAGTGAATGGGTGGCATACAGGGATGCTGTAGTGGAAACTGCAAGGGAATGGCTAAAAACAACTGTGAGTAAAGATGGGAAAAGGCGAACATCGTGGTGGAATGATGAAGTGAGAGCAGCTTGTAAACTAAAAAGAAGACTTATCAGAAATGGCTCCAAACAAGGACCGAGGCAGACAGGGATTTGTACGTAGATGAAAGAAACAGAGTGAAACAAATAGTTGTTGAATCCAAAAAGAGGTCGTGGGAAGATTTTGGTAATAACCTGGAAAGACTAGGTCAAGCAGCAGGGAAACCTTTCTGGACAGTAATAAAGAATCTTAGGAAGGGAGGGAAAAAGGAAATGAACAGTGTTTTGAGTAATTCAGGTGAACTCATAATAGATCCCAGGGAATCACTGGAGAGGTTGAGGGAATATTTTGAACATCTTCTCAATGTAAAAGGAAATCATCCTGGTGGTGTTGAGAACAGCCAAGCTCATGGCGAGGAGGAAAATGTTGGTGAAATTACGCTTGAGGAAGTGGAAAGGAAGGTAAATAAACTCCATTGTCATAAAGCAGGAGGAATTCATGAAATTAGACCTGAAATGGTGAAGTATAGTGGGAAGGCAGGGTTGAAATGGCTTCATAGAGTAGTAAGATTAGCTTGGAGTGTTGGTAAGGTACCTTCAGATTGGACAAAAGCAATAATTGCACCTATCTATAAGCAAGGGAACGGGAAGAATTGCAACAACTATCGAGGTACCTCATTGATTAGTATACCAGAAGTATTCACTGGCATTTTGGAAGGGATCAGTCGTTGAGAGGAAGTTGAATGAAAACCAGTGTGGTTTCAGACCACAGAGAGGCTGTTAGGATCAGATTTTCAGTACGTGCCAGGTAATTGAAAAATGCTACAAGAGGAATGAGTATGTTTCGAAGATCTAGATAAAGCATATGACAGGGTACCGAGGGAAAAGATGTTCGCTATACTGGGGGATTATGGAATTAAATGTAGATTATTAAAATCAATCAAAGGCATTTATGTTGACAATTGGGCTTCTGTAAGAATTGATGGTAGAATGAGTTCTTGGTTCAGGGTACTTACAGGAGCTAGACAAGGCTGAAATCTTTCACCTTTGCTGTTCGTAGTTTACATGGATCATCTGCTGAAAGGTATAAAATGGCAGGGAGGGTTTCAGTTAGGTGGAAATTAAGTAAGCAGTCTGGCCTATGCTGACGACTTGGTCTTAATGGCAGATTATGGCGAAAGCCTGCAGTCTAATATCTTGGAACTTGAAAATAGGTGCAATGAGTATGGTATGAAAATTAGACTCTCGAAGACTAAATTGATGTCAGTAGGTAAGAAATTCAACACAACTGAATGTCAGATTGGTGATACAAAGCTAGAACAGGTCGATATTTTCAAGTATTTAGATTGTGTGTTTTTCCAGGATGGTAATGTAGTAAGTGAGACTGAATCAAGGTGTTGTAAAGCTAATGCAGTGAGCTCGCAGTTGCGATCAACAGTATTCTGTAAGAAGGAAGTCAGCTCCCAGACGAAACTGAAACTATCTTTACATCAGTCTGTTTTCAGACCAACTTTGCGTTATGGGAGCGAAAGCTGGGTGGACTCAGGATATCTTATTCATAAGTTAGAAGTAACAGACATGAAAGTAGCAAGAATGATTGCTGATACAAGCAGGTGGGAACAACGGCAGGAGGGTACTCGGAACGAGGAGATAAAGGCTAATTTAGGAATGAACTCGATGGATGAAGCTGTACGCATAAGCCGGCTTTGGTGGTAGGGTCATGTGAGGCGAATGGAGGAGGATAGGTTACCTAGGAGAATAATGGAGTCTGTTGTGGAGGGTAAGAGAAGTAGAGGTAGACCAAGACGATGATGGTTAGACTCAGTTTCTAAAGATTTAAAGATAAGAGGCATAGAACTAAATGAGGCCACAACACTAGTTGCAAATCGAGGATTATGGCGACGTTTAGTATATTCATAGTGTCTTGCAGACTGAACGCTGAAAGGCTTAACAGTCTATAATGATAATGTATGTATGCATGTATCCCTGAGGCTGGCGATCCCATGGCCAAACAATTCTCTTGGTAAAAAACATTATTAAAACTGAAGTAGTAGTTATTTAGAACCAATTTCAGAATGGACATAAATTCCTGAATTTCTTATATGGATAATTTACTATACTTTCTAAAATTATTGTATATTATATCTAAAAACTTAAAAACTTTTGTATGTACTGTGAGGTTTTATATAAAGGGCTCGGTCTTTAATTAATGACAGGTCTCATGGGGATGTCAGTTTTGTGGTTCTTAGGCCGTGCTCTAGCTTTGGAGATCCTGGGTTCATATTGATTAGTTCAGTGGTTTCTTTGTCATTTAAGAGAAAAGTTAGACCTTCAAGCAATTGTTTTAAGTTCTACTGAATTTTAGTTGTAGGATCTTTTTAGATAACAGTAAAAGTTTTGTCAGGAAAAAAAGTTGTTTGTTTTATTAATGTATTCCTCTTTACTCATGATGATGGTTATGTTGCCTTTGTCGGCTTTTGTTACAATTAAGTTGTTTTCAATTTTCTTTTTGCGCTTCGAAACAGAATTAATGGTACTGGCCTGATTTGTTCGAGAATTGGTAGTACGTAGTTTAATAATATTATTTAATTTCTTCAAAATTTCGAACCTAACCTCCCCTTGTTGATCACTAGGAAGTCTGGTAATTGAATATTCTGATTCTGTTACTGTTGACATCGTTAAGATGGGATGTATTTGGCCAGTTGTGTTTTGGGTTTCTACTCAACATTTTGGATTCTTCTTCATTCAGTGTTACGTTAGTTAAGTTAATGATAGGTGGGTGAAAATTATGTAAGGTGTCTGTGTTTGAATGTTGAACTCTTGACACTACGTCCTTGGTTGTGGGCTGTATTTTTCAGTCTATGCAATTTATTATCTAAAACTTGTTACTTATGTTTCAGAATAATTTCAAGTTTTTGGTTGACCATTGTTTTGAAAGAAATCCCATTGGAGTTTGGAAAGGCTACTTTTAAGGGAGTCTGATATAGCTTTTAGTTTTCTTTCTGTATAAAAATGTTTCTTCGTTATTGATCCATATTTTATTGGTTTTAAGTTGAATTTTATTTATCTGGTTCGTAGATCTGTATTTTTTTAGAGTAAATTTCAGAAAATTGCGAGTTAGATTATTCATTACGCATTGTTTGAGAAAGTTAATATCTTTTCCAATTTTGGCAATCTTAGTTTTTAGACCTAAGCCTGGTTGGCTTTCAAAGCATAAGTTATGAATTTCATTATGGTCCATGTCGACAATTGATCGCTATCAAAAGGGTAGAGAAGAGCCCACCAATTTGATACCATTAGCTTAATATAGTGTCCTATATAACTGGTACTAGTTTCGACCCCACATACATTGGGTCATCTTCAGCCACGATCCAATTGGAAAACATATGCTCACATACACCCAATAATAAAGAAAAATATCTGGTACGTCTCAATTTAAAATCCAAGCCTAAAACATTGATGAAGTCCGACAACACATCCAAAATTGAAACCACTGAAACAATCGTTTCTCTGCCATGGCACAAGACATGACAGACTTAAAACATAATTTTACATCAATTGACCATATTGGAAGTGGATAAGAAGGGTACCATGCTCAACATAAGGGAGAACCGTTACATTCATTTAGAACAGTACTTTAACCCTAACCATAATATTAATGAAATAAATTAAACAGAAAAAAGATGCGATAAGTCCACCAATCAGTTCATCCCTATCTAACTGCCCCTCCTCACACAGCCCGCCTTCAATCCCTGCCATCATAAGCTATACTCCTGCTGTCTCTTAACAGTCAATCTGGGTTGGTGTCCGTGCCAAGTGCACACAATTTACGAGGAACATAGGAACGAATCTCATCTAGATGTATATTAATCTCAATCTTCTAGCTTCCCTTCTTTTCTCAATAATTTACTTCAAATATTTTCTTTTCAGACATTCACATCAAACCAAATTAAACAATAGATCACTACATCTGGCTCAAACAAGTCGAAACATGATTGACTTTTATTACTCCATCAAAGGATGGATTTATGTTATGTATTGAATAAGAGGACGCATTAAAATTTTCTTTTGTAAAATGCACATGCAATTTGTAAAGCCTCAGCAGTTTTGATGTATCATTTGGTTCCAATTTTGGATGTGTTGTCGGACTTCATCAATGTTTTAGGCATGGATTTTAAATTGAGACATACCAGATTGTTCTCTTTATTATTGGGTGTATGTGAGCATATGTTTTCCAACTGGATCATGGCTGAAGATGACAGAGAACTGTGTTAGAGAATATAACAGATGTATGGTAAACTGTATGTGACCATAGTGGATACTATCAATGAAGTTCCAATCTGTAATGGAAAAATTGAGGTTGTATGAGAAACTTGGGCTGATAAGTAAAAAAAATGAATAAGTGTGAAGAAAGGTTGTCCTCTCGAAACGGCCTAACCTTCTCTAAGTTAACGGTCCCGTTCTTACGATCATGTCTATTGTTGGCTCAGCTGTGTTTGCTAGGATGGGAGGAGTGAAAGGTGTGGGGTTGCAGGGCTGTTGGGGAGAGGGAGGAGTGGTGATGAGTTGGAGAGATGGAGGCGGGGTTTATTTTTATTATAGAAGTTCTGACAAATATATGGAATAAATGTTTCCAGTAGAATGTTCTTTTTTCGTTGATTTCATTTATATTATGAGATCTAAATTGATGTGGATGCTCTTGAGAACGTTGAGCAAGGTGCCTTCTTGCTCATAATGCAAGATCTTAAGATCTTTATCTATTGATGTGTATTCATGACTGGATTCTCTATGATGTTCACTCATAGCTGAAAAACGATTATATTTGAGAGCGTTGCAATGTTCGGCGTTTCTTATGACAAAATTGCGGCCTGTTTGACCAACATAGCTGGAATTACAGGACTGGCATTCTAATTTGTACACTCTGGAGTTCAAATATCTATTATTAAAGTTATTACTGTTATCGTTGACAGTGTGTGGATTGAAAATGAGTTTGGAGTTGGTTCTAAATGCTATTTTAATGTTGTGTTTTTTAAAGATATTAGAAATTTGGTAAATGCTACTATTATTGAAACTGAAAATGGAAAGCTTCTCTTTAGGAGCAGAATCTTTTTCTAGGGTAGTCTTGGGTCTGCTCTTATATCTATTGATGATTCTGGTGATGAAGGTTCTACTGAAACCATTGTGTTCTGCAATATTGTAAATAGTATTAATTTATTTTTTATAATTCTTGCGAGATAAAGGAACTGTTAATGCTCTGAGTACCATGCTATTCTAAGCTGCTTTCTTATGTACGTCTGAGTGCATAGAAGTTTGTTAGATAGTATTGATGGTGTGGGTGGGTTTCCTGTATATATATATTAAAGGATAAAGTGTTGTTGCAGTTGCACATAATGGTTAAGTCCAGGTAATTAAGGGTATTATTGTTTTCTGACTTTATGGTGAATTTTATATATGGATCAATGGAGTTGAGAAATTCAAGTACTGTATTGCTGTTAGTAACACGGGAGTCTAAAACATCTTCTAATATTCTAATGTCTTGAAAATACATGTGCATATCATGTGGTGTCCGAACCTGCAGTTCTCACAGTAGCAGCAGTAGCTCCTATTGATTTATTAGCTTTAGAACGACAGAAGATTTGGCGTAATCAAGAGAACTGGGAAGGAAATGGGCAAAGAAGCTAGATATTAGTCACAGAATGGAGCAGTGGCAACAGAGCTGGATAGGTGATTTACGAGGGAAATGGACCAAACAGCTGATACCATCCTTGGTTGAATGGGTCGACAGAAATCATGGCGAAATAAATTATTACTTTACACAATTCTTGACAGGACATGGATACTTTTGAAGTTTCCTTCATAGAATAGGGCGAGTGAGCAGCCCAATGAGTATTTACTGTGGTGAAATTGATGATATACTCCATACTTTTTTGGTATGTGATCATAGGTTATCACAACGAAGAAGTTTGGAAGCTAAGCAGGGAGATCTGACACCATATAACAATGTACATGTTATGCTGAAAAATCAGGAATCTTTAGATCAAGTAGCAGTGTATGTGGAAACTATACAGCTTCAAAAGAAGAGAGATCTAGATGCCTATGAGCTAGAATAAAGGAAAAATGAAAAAAGAAGAAGAAGACAAAGAAGCATAAGAGGCTTCATGCACGACACCATCCTGAAGTAATGCAAGAGCGCTTCCGGGTCGGAGACATACGTCGTGAGAGAAGGGTGTGTGGTTTTTAGTGAGGAAGAGTACTACACACTTTGAAGTGCGGACCCTTGCATGAGTCTTATTGAAGATTTTTCACATTCTTCATGAAAAAAAATTAATATTATTATAATAATAATTTATTTATTCACATACTGTATCTCTTAATAGCAGTCATAATGTGAAGGAATAGAAATTATTTACTGCCATCACTCACCCCTCCAGGTTATATCCTTAAATGTAACTTAAAAGCTCTTCAGTTTGTCGAATGCACAAGTTAAATATAAATATTATACTACAACATACCAGTAAAAAAAACACGTTATTAAACAAGGGATAAAAATCATTGGTACTAAACAAAGAATGACATGTTTCGTTTTTAACAGAACATCATCAGATTCTATTAAGTCACACTCAAATATTTAGAAATAATATTTATGTTCATCTCTGTTTAATACTTAAGAACTTAAATTCTAGAACTTACAAGTTGAGTGCAATGAGTAACGTACGAAAATAAGCCTTTCCAAGACTAAATTGATGCCAGTAGGTAAGAAATCTAAGAGAACTGAATGACAGATTGGGGATACAAAGTGGTGAAAGGTAGATAATTTCTAGTATTTAGGATGTGTTTTCTCCCAGGATGGTAGTATAGTAAGTAAGATTGAATCCAGGTACAGTAAAGCTAATGGAGTGAGCATGCAGCTGCAATCAACAGTATTTTGTAGGAAGGAAGTCAGCTCTTGGACGAAACTATCTTTACATTGGTCTGTTTCCAGGCCAAATTTGCTGTACGGGATTGAAAGCTGGGCAGACTCAGGATATCTTACTCATTAGAAGTAACATGAAAGTAGCGAGAACGATTGTTGGTAAACGGTGGGAACAATGGCAGGAGGGTACTCGGAATGAGGAGATAAAGGATAAGTTAGGAATGAACTCTATGAATGAAGCTGTATGCATAAACTGGCTTCAGTGGTGGAGTCATGTGAGGTGAAGGGAGGAGGATACGTTACCTGGGAGAATAATGAACTCTGTTACGGAGTGTAAGAGAAGTAGAGGGAGACCAAGAAGACAGTGGTTAGACTCAGTTTCTAATGATTTAAAGATAAGAGATATAGAACCCGCAGGGCTGAGTGGCTCAGACGGTTAAGGCGCTGGCCTTCTAACCCCAACTTGACAGGTTCGATCCTGGCTCAGTCCGGTGGTATTTGAAGGTGCTCAAATACGATAGCCTCGTGTCGGTAGATTTACTGGCACGTAAAAGAAGTCCTGCGGGACTAAATTCTGGCACCTCGGCGTCTCCGAAGATCTTAAAAAGTAGTTAGTGGGACGTAAAAAAAATAACATTATTATTATTAGATATAGAACTAAACAAGGCCACAGAACTAGCTGCAAATGGAGGATTGTGGCAGCATCTAGTAAATTCACAGAAGCTTGCAGACTGACTGCTGAAAAGCATAATTATTATTAAGCGTATGGAATTTACAGAATGGACAAGTATATACAATATTATACAAAAGAAAAACCTGCAAAGAATACAAGGTAAGTAGGGAACAATTACACATGAATATCTAAATTGTTTATCCACTGCACTAGGGATACTGAGACATCAGCAAAGTCTTTTCGGTCTCCACCATAAGCACGCAGAGGGCATTCGTCCATTATATGATGCATGGTCTGGACTAAAGCACCACAATCACACGCTGGAGAGTCCCTGAAGCCCCACTGGTGAAGGGAGAATGCAGATCTTCCACAATTTGTGCGGAACCTGTTTAGTGATGCCCACGTTCTTCTTGGCAAGCTGAAACCAGCTGGGGCGTGGTTTGGATTAAAGAGGCTTGGCCACTCCGGAGCTGTACGAATCCATTGCTCTTTCCATTCCTCTTTTAAATTGAAACCAGCATCCCTTAGATTCTTAGCTGTTTTCATCGGTGGCTTACGGGATTTCATCCTTTGTTTCCAGAGATCTGCAACATCTCTATGGATAGGTAGAGTTGGATTGGACATGATCTTATTATATTCTTGAACAAGGGCTCTTGAACGTCGCAGGCTTGGTGGAGCAATGTGGGACAGGACTGGCAGCCAGTGCGTTGCAGTAGGCTTCAGAGTACCAGAGATGATACGCATGGTGGTGTTAAGTTGTACATCGACTTTCTTTACGTGGCAACTGTTAAGCCATACTGAAGAGCAGTATTCAGCTGCAGAATACACGAGGCCAAGCGCAGTACGTCGTAATGTGTCCGCTGAAGCACCCCATGAAGTTCCACACAATTTAAACAGAATATTATTACGTGATCTCAACTTAGATCCGAGGTTTACAAGATGCTTTCTATAAGATAGGGTTCGGTCAAGCGTTACCCCGAGGTACTTTGGTTTAGGATTGTGCTTTAGCACTGAGCCATTGAAGCGTACTTGGAGTTTTGTATTAGCCAACTTGTTGTGGAGATGGAAGCAAGCAGATTCTGTCTTATTCATACTGGGTTGTAGTCTCCAGTTTCGGAAGTAAGAGCTAAGTGTATCCAGGTCAGACGACACGATGGCCTCGGCATGGCTGAGATCTGGATGTTGAATGGCAATGGCTAGGTCGTCTGCATAAGAGAATTTTACTGATTTTGTCTCAGGAATATCTGATATGTAGAGATTGAATAGAAGAGGGGAATGAACGTTGCTCACGTCCGCAGGATTTACCTCCACATTGCCCTGCACGTGTTCCCCAGGTGTTGCTAAGCGAGCAACAACAAATCGGCAGCCAAACTATCAACAGACGTTGATCTCCTGGCCAAATGGACTCAGAGAGAAAAGCATTATGGTCTATAATGAAGATCTATATATGTTGTTTGAACTTTTTTATTTATGACCTGCCACCAGTTATCAGGGTTCCAGATGCATAAAGAGCCTATGGTTTAATGACTGTGTCATAGTGTCATAATTTTGCATTTTTTTCTATAAATCTGTTGTTGTATCTCTTTGCAGTTTTGCAGATCTTCCTTTGTTTGCTTCCTGACTTATACCCACTGGTTAAATAATTTTGCCTTGATTCCTGAATTTATCTACTTGGAAGATTAATAGTTGGATGTTGAATCTTGATTTAGTTCCTTCTATATACTGCATCTTACCAAATGAAACTTGGAGTCCTGTGTGGCTCCTATTTCATGAAGTTTTTCTATGAACTGGATTGCTTCTTGTATGTTTTTGGAAAAGATTGCAAGGTCATCTGCAAAAGTTAAGTACCGTAATCAAGGTGGAATTTCTGTTTAAGAAGTCTGCCAATATCTATCCATTTTGTTTCCATTTACAAAAAAAACTTGCTTTCCAAAACTAGACTGAATAGTAGTGAGGATAACCTATCTACTTGTCGGACACAGGATCTGATTTCGAACCATTCAGAAATTTCTCACAGAAATTTAATTTTTGATATTGTGTTGGTTAGAGTTAGTTTCATCAATTCCCAATTCAATTAGTATTACTTATAATCATCATCATCATCAGTGAGTGTAATGCAATATGTATTATTTCTCAAACACAATACAGCCTACAATTTGCATATATCAAAACCTTGAAATATAAATTTTTTAAAAAATAAAAAAATTAACTTGCAAATCAAACCAAATCCCGCAGTCTAATATGAATATATTTCTGACTAGACTATAATATTACTACAACAGAAAGGGGACCGTAGTATATGTAACAACTATCGTGGCATTTCTGTTATCCACTGTAGGTAAACTTCTCGCAAGGATCCTGCTTAGCCGCCTGCAAGTCATCTCCAAGAGGACTCTACCAGAGTCTCAATGTGGTTTCAATAACGGACCATTATATTGGTATTACTGGAAAAGGCCTTCAATAATGTTCCAAGACCTACTATGTGGGCAGTTCTGAGACACTTTGGCTGTCCTGAGCATTTTGTAGGCCTGGTGCAAGCACTTCATGATGGTATGACTGGACAGATTCTCCATCAAAACAACTTCTCCGAACCATTTCCAATCACACATGGATTAAAGCAGGGTTGCATACTTGCTCCAACTCTGTTTGCCTTGTATCTGGCGGCCATGTTTATGAAACAACAGACAAACCCGGCGTAGAGATACCGCTTTGTTGGTGGCCTCTTCAACTTGGCTAGACTTCACTCGCGAAGACATACCAGTGTTACTAAAGTAACTGAAATGCAGTATGCTGATGATACCGCATCACCAGCTCTTACACCTGAGGAACTGCAAAAGTCAGTCAACAGTTTCAAAGATGCATATGACCTTTCTGGGCTCACCGTCAATGCCAAAAAACCAAGGTACTTGCGCAGCCTGCATCAGGAACTAACATCCCAGAAATTTAACATTACCATCTCAAAATACCAAACTAGAACAAGTAAACCACTTCACTTGGGGAGTATCTTGTCAAAGAGCTGTACTTCAGAACAGGATGTGGAAAACAGGTTTCGTGCTGTCCATGTGGCCTTTGACCAACTATCACACAGAGTCTTCAGGAATAAAAACCTTATAATGGTGTACCAGGCCGTAGTCATCTCTACACTTCTTTATGGCTGTGAAATGTGGACCTTATACCACCGTGACATCAAAAAGCTGGAGCGCTTTCACCAGCAAAAACTACGCTCCATCGTGAACATCAAGTGGGAAAACTACATTCCCAATGTTGTTCTCGAGCAAGTATGTGCTGAGAGATCATGGGGTGACCCCCTGAGACGTTTCAAAGACCAACGGAAACAAACCTTAAAGATGGCACAAATAAACCCACAAACCTAGGAAACGCTTGCCATTTGGCGGTAAAGTGTCTGTGCCTCAGTTCAACACTTCGAACAAGAACACCGCAGACGTTAAGATATTAAACAACAGAAACGCAAACTTCACCAAATCCAGCCAAGATCTCCTCCGTCCCTTAGTGCGCTATGTGTAGACATATGTTCTATGCAAGAACTGGCTTGTACAGTCACCAAAAGTTTAAACACAACTGCTGTGAATTGAAGTGAGCTATTAGCCAGGAAATCTGTAAATTTGGAAGCGAGCAACTGCTGCTGACGACATTCACTGTAACCCTGAACATGACAGAACTCTACTTACCAGTACTGTCTGCACCAGATGTGGGTAATGATGCCTGGCACAAGAACTTCGTGACTTCCTGTAGACCTTGAGATCCAAGTGCTGTGATCTGACTCTCATTAGCCAGAGACAGAGGAGGGAGATTACGCACAACCTCTGCTGCTGTAGCTAGAACCTCATTGCATAAGTTAACAGTCCCTAAAACAGTAAAAAAATTATTCAATCAATCCTTCCACATCATATATCCTCAGTATACTCATAAGTATACAGCACAGCCAAATGTCTTGTATTATTGACATGTAACATATAACACACATTTTCACATCCCTGGCTAAACAAAGCCTGAAATTACTAAAACACCACATAAAAGGAAAAATAAGGAAACATTACAAGTTTGAAATTACATACAAGTGCTGTAGGTGTAATTTATAATTATATAGGCTACTGAGACGAATCTTGTTTATAAATTGCTTTACGTCACACCATCACAAATATGTCTTATGATAACTGTGGGACAGGAAAGTGCTAGGAGTGGGAAGGAATCAAACGTGGCCTTAACCCATTAGTGCATAAAGTTATTTTTTTGTGTTTCCACAATTAGAACGTTCATACATGTGATAGTTTTATTTACACAGGTCGTCCAATATGTCGGACACTATGCATTTGGGTCAGTACAACAACACTAGTTCCTCAGCTAGGCAGTGTTACCTTATCCAATTTACACTGTAAAGTGGACCTACAATTTCCACTACAGACCTATCACAATACTGTATATGCTACTCCATTTACGTTTACGCATTTACTGATTATGACATCCACAGAAGCACTTCGGGTGAAGTCCAAACAAATATTTCAGGTTCCCTATGGGAATCAACATCTTTATCACTGAACAACTTTCAATGCGGTACAGACACTTTGAATTTTTTACGCTGCACCACTTATCTCCATCTGTTGGTAGTCCGTATCAGCAGTGACACACAGTTGTCATCCCAGCACACCAGCAACACAAGGGGTGAAGCTGATTTCTGCCCGCAGTGCCCCTGCTAAGGTAGCTGGAATTAAATTTCCATTACTGAACTGAAAGTCAGCACTTGGCAACCACACTATCTTTAAAGATCTCCTGGTCAATGGTACACAAAAATAACATCTAATACCAGCTCTTTTCAGAGCCAATAAACAAGGACTCTCGGCCCTGCCTTAAGAATCCTTCAAATCAACAGAAGGCATAAGCAAATCCAAGAGTGTCTACCTATCCAAAATGTCATTGGATAATGGCACTGATCTAGTTTGTGTTCAAGAAACTCACACATCTGATGAATCACAGTTACATTCACGAGGACGCATCCCTGGCTATAGATTACTGGGAGCTATTTTTCACCAATCCTATGGTACTGCAACTTATATTCGTGACTCCATCACCAATGCTCACCTAACTCACCAAATTATGAAAACTGCATTTTTAACATCGTGATAGAAATTAATAATTTGACTGTAGTGAACACATGCAAACCCCCAGATGTACTATGGCCTGATACTGTTCTCCCAACCTTTTCACATCCTGTAGTTTATGTGGGTGACTTTAATAGTCATCATACTCAGTGGAAATATTCAACTAATGATATGTATGGAGAAAAGCTTGCGGATTGGTCAGACATCAATAATGTTTCCCTAATCTTCAACCCAAATGAGCGAAGCACGTTCAGGTCAGCGAGATGGAACTCAGATACCAATCCTGACCTATGTTTTGTTTCAAGTTACCATCAGGGCGTTAGTTTACCTGTGATCCATAAGTGCTCACAAATTTCTCACAAAGTCAACATTGTCCTGTTCTCGTAGAAGTAGGCCTTCAGATACCTATTATTAGATCATCCCCACTGCCACGTTGGAAATTTTATAAAGCCAATTGGGATAAGTTTCTGCTGACCTTGACAGTAATATAAGATGGATTCCACCTATTGTCAATAACTACAGTAGATTTGTTAAAGCTGTATTAGGTACTGCAAAGAAACACATTCCCAGGGGAGTGAGAAAAGAATATATACCTGGATGGAATACATTATGCAGAAAACTTTACAATGACTTTCAGGAGACTGGAGGAACTGATGTTGCTGATGACTCTCTTCATAACTTAAATGAGGCCAGATGTTGTAAGTGGACAGAAAACATAACGACTGTAAACTTCAAGCATTCCAGCAGAAAGGCTTGGAGCCTGTTAAAGAAGTTGGGAGTGCCTCATACACCTCAACCTAAAACAGTAGTGACACCCAATCAAGTTGCCAGCTGCATTGCTGCTTCTTCTTCTTTTCTAGCCTATTTCAATTCACTGCCGGATGTAGGCCTCTTCTGTATGCTTCCATTGCCTTCGGTCTTGTGCCACTTGGAACCAGCATGTTCCAGCCAACCGCTTTATGTCATCGAGCCATCTTTTCTGGGGTCTTCCAATGCCCCTTGTGTTCCCATGGTCTCCAGTGAACATTCCTAGAGGTTGACCTGTTGTAGTCTTGTCGAGCTATGTGTCCTACCCATTGCTATTTTAGTAATGCTACTCTCTCCAGGATGTCGGTTACATTTGTTCTCCTGATGTCCTCTGAACGTATCTTATCTGCTCCATGGCTCGTTGTGTTCGCTGAAGCTTGCAAGCACTTGCCTTAGTCAGAGTCATCGTTTCTAGACCATAAGTTGTAACCGGCAGCACGTACGTATTCTAAACCTTCGCCTTCAAGTTAATTGGAACATCCTTGTTTGTCAGAATGAATATTAGTTTTTGGAATGCTATCCAACTCATACCTATTCTGCGAGGAATTTCTGCATGTTGGTTGTCTTCTCCAAGTTTTATCTTGTGTCCAAGATGGATGTACTCATCGACAGCTTCTATATATTGGTTTCCGATTTTAAGTTGTTGACTGTCTGGGCTTAGTATTTTCATTTTACCAATGTTCATTTCCAAACCAATCTTAGCAGAGGCAGTTTTTATTTCTTGGATCATGTTTTCTAGCTCTTCTAGATTTTCACTTATGAGCACAATGTCATGGCAAAACACAGGTAGTTCAAATATAATCCACTGATTTTTATTCCTTTATTATCCCAATGAAGGGTTTTGAATACATCTTCCAAGGCAAGGGTAAACAGCATTGGAGATTGTGTCACCTTGGCAAACTCCTCTGCCAACTGGGATTTTATTGTTGATGAGGTCTTCATTCACTCTAACTACCATTGTTGCTTGATCATA
This sequence comes from Anabrus simplex, assembly GCF_040414725.1. Taxonomy (NCBI): domain Eukaryota; kingdom Metazoa; phylum Arthropoda; class Insecta; order Orthoptera; family Tettigoniidae; genus Anabrus; species Anabrus simplex. The sequence goes on along the minus strand of NC_090265.1, from coordinate 1,078,118,703 downwards.
AATGTTTTCCATGAGCTTTTTATACCTTGAGTTTATCATGGCATTTTGAAGTGCCTTCATGACTGCCCAAATCTCCACTGAGTCAAAAGCCTTTTTATAATCAATGAAGGCCAGATGAATCTTGATGTTGTACTCAGTGTTTGTTTCAAGAAGAAGGCAAATAGTCTGGACACGTTCAACAGTTGAGAAACCTTTACGAAATCCTGCTTGCTCGGCAGGTTGATAATAATCCAGTTCTCTTGTGGGGCGGCTGGTTACAATTTTAGTCAGGAGCTTGTAAAGGTGTGATAACAAACTTACAGGACGATAGTTCTCTAAATTTTCCTTATCACCTTTCTTAATGAGTAGTATCACTTCATCATTTTTCCAATTTTCTGGTATTCTTCCAGAGTTAATGCACTTGTTGAGGAGTATTCTCACGGCTTCTAGCAGATCTCTTCCACCTAATTTCAACATTGCATTTGTTATTTTATCCTCCCCAGAGGATATTTTATTCCTTAGTTGTTTAAGTGCATTTTCAATCTCAGCAGTGGTTACTTTCAGTGTTACTTCATGTATATAATTCTGGGCTAGTTGTTCATCACTGGGTGGTTTATTAATGGTTATGTATACAGCTTGTAGTAGAAATCTCTAATAACTTCAGTAATGTTTTGTCTATCTCTGACTATTTCTCCATTCTGGTTCTTAAGTTTTGTAATTTTTGGACTTCCTGTAGACACGCTGTTCTTTAAAATCCTCATGTTTTTATTTTCTTCAATTGTCTGCATGATCATGATATTATTAAATTTCCATATATCTATTCTCATTTCCTTGTGAATGGTCTTGTTTAGATTTTTGTATTCTGATATATCCCTATCCATTGTCTTCCTGTCCTTAATGAGCTGTATGGTATCAAGTGAAAGTCAGTTTCTCTTATTAGTTTTGTTCAATGGGATCTTCTTTGCTGCATTTTGAATAGTGACTGTAATTTTCTCACTGAGTTCGTTCACATCCAAGTATTTCAAATCTTCTATTGGGTTAAGTTTTTCAGTAAGAGCTTGTTGAAATGATGATTGAAGTTTTTCTAAGTCCTCTACTCTTGGGAAAATGTGCCCCCTTGTCATTTTGAACCGTTCAAGTTTGAGGTCAAATGTGAAGGTCGCTCAAACATGTCCATTTTTGTTGGATGGGCTTTTTAAAGAAGGTATTCATGTAATAGAGATTTTTGGCTATGAGATATTCTAGCAATCTTTCACCTCTTTTGTTTCAATTGCCTAGTCTGTATGTACCAATGTTCTCTGGGTCTCCGATTTTCTTTTGACCCACTTAAGCATTGAAGTCTCCAATGATGATACAGAGTTGTGTCTTTTCTGAATTTTTCGTTTTGGTGATATCTTTGTACAGCTGTTCCACTTCCTCTTCATCAGAAGTACTGGTTGGAGCATAGATGTTTATGACTTGTATGGAGAATTTACTATTCAATTTGAGGACTATATATATCAGTCTGAAAGAGACACATATCTTGTGTATGAATTCATTGATGTTTTTATTGACAAGAATAGCAACCCCATGTGTAGAAGTATTCCCATTATTACGTAATATGACATGACCTGATGGAAGGGTCTCAGCTTTTTCTCCTTGAAGACGAGTCTCAATGCTAGTTTGTCAAAAATCAAACCTGACAAAGATCATAAAAGGTTATTAAAACAACGACTAACCCTTGAGAAAAGACAGTGTGGTACTTCATCAGACATCTCTGACCCTTTTACTGAGGAGGAACTAGTGGCAGCCTTGAAAGAAAAAGAAGAACCGAAAAACTCCTGATTTTGATGGTATCCATCCTGAATTCCTCACACACTGTGGTAAGAATGTAAGGAAATGGTTGTCGCAGTTTTTCACAAATATCTTGCACACTGGAAAGCTTCTGCTGGAGTTCAAATGGACTAAGATCATTGCCAGACTAAAACCAGGGAAAGCAGCAGGTTGTCCTAAAAACTATTGTCCAATTGCTTTAATGAGTGTTTGCTATAAACTCATGGAGAGGTTTACATATAACAGGATTAGCCCTCAAATTTTAAGCATCCTTCCAGTCGAACATGCAGGTTTTAAAAGGAAACTGAAGAGTGGAGCTGTGCTTATAGACCTCACAGTTGCATATGATACGGTATGGAGAGAAGGTTTAATGTACAAGTTCATCAAACTTACAGGCTGTAAAGCAATCCCGGAGGACATAAACAACATGCTATTGAACAGGGTGATCCAGGTTGTGATGGATAATAAGCGTAGAAAACTTAAAGTGTTCAATAAAGGGCTGCCTCAAGGATCTGTGCTTTCCCCTTTGTTATTCAACCTGTATATTGCAGATATCCCTTCTACTACCTCCCATCAATTTGCTTATGCTGATAACCTTGCTATTATTACTCAACAGTCCACTGTGAATGTCATAGAAGAAACCCTAAATGCAGACCTTAATAATTTGTGTGGATACTTCCAAAAGTGGTGTCCGATACCAAGCATCAGCAAAACAGAAACCTGCTTCTTCCACCTCAACAACAGACAAGCCAATGTTACCTTGAACGTCTCACTCAATTGTGTGCCTCTATCACACAACCTCAACTCGAAGTCTCTTGGAGTTACTTCGGACCGAACATCGTCCTTCAGGACACACTTGACTAAGAGGTCTGCTAAACTGAGGGCAAGGAATAACGTCATCCAGAAACTTGCGGGTTCAACGTTGGGAGCTACTGTGTCCACTTTTTGATCATCAGAAATGGGTTTAGTCTACTCAACAGCAGAGTACTGTCCATCTGTATGGTTGAACAGTCCACATGTTATGCAGATCGACACAGTTCTGATTCAGACAATGCGCATCATTAATGATACAGTAAATTCCACTCCTCTTTTCTGGTTACCCGTATCAAGCCATATTGAACCTCCAAGAATAAGGAGATTTAATAATCTTATCCGTGAGTTCACAAAAATATCAGCGAACATAGGTCTTCCCATGCATGAAGACAGGCTTCATTGATTTGGCCGTTTGAAATCATGTTCCCCGCCTATGCTCAAGGTGAAAGAACTGATCAACAGAGGGTTTAATGCTTCAGTAGAATGGAGGCAGGAATGGAACAATGTCGCTCCAAAGGAGTGGCAGTCTCCGTTTAATACCCAACATCCACCAGCAGGTTTTGACCTGCCACGTAAAACACGGGTTGCCCTTGACAGGATACGGACCAGGCATGGGAGATATGGCTCGCTGCTGTATAAGTGGGGCATGAGAACTTCACCTAACTGTGACTGTGGTGCAGAAAAACAGAGTATCCGGCATATTGTTACCGAATGTTGTAACACGGCATACTTGGGTTCGCTGGAAGACTTTGCTCAAGCCTCTAGAAAGGCTATAGAGTGGCTGGACAATTTAGATACAAAACTTTGAATATTTCAGGTGTCCAGTTGATTGTTTTCCTTTTTAGATTGTTACAACCCAAACTGTCACTTTATTTTATACCTATATATTGCATAATTTGCCATAAGCTAAATAAATAAATAACCAGCAATAAATAACCACAACAACTCCCAGCAACACTCCACCACGAATCCTGTAATCATATGATCCCCATTATTCTTTTTCCTGTCCGCCTTTCTCTGGTTTTCTTGAAATGTCGCTGTTGCACTTACTCCCTTTGAAATCACACGTCTTAGCAATTTCAGGGATAAAAAGTAGCTGTCAATTAATATTGTGTGCCTCCGTTTGATTCAGTTCCACCTGCATCAATAGCTGGCCATACACGGAAAGATTTTTTTAGCAGGCCAGATCCGACGGGCCACTTGTAAGGCGTGACCTTCAGAGACCAGGCCAGCTGCTCGCCACCAACAGTGATGCCAAGCCTGTCGTGCTGTGCAACATAATCTGTCAACAGTCCAGACCCTCCCGTTAATTGAATGATCCATGACTTCTCGGCAGGCCAAGCCTCATCCACTGGCCTTGCAAACTAGTTTGAAATCCTTGCCGATCGGATCTGCCGTACTTAGAACTGTGCGATGGACATCGAAGCAGATAGTGTCCAGAGGAAAAGAAAAATTTGCTGTTGCGTTTGTTGGAATGTGCATTTCGCTGTATGTTAGCTAAATCATGCAAAAAGAAAATTTAATCGAAGTGGATGAAATAATGGATAAGAGAGCAAGGCAGCTTTAGTCACATGTGCCTCATACAACACCTGAGAGAAAATGAACCGGACGATTATAAGAATTATTTGCGAATGGACCAGAGCGATTATGATATGCTGTTAGGTAAGCATGTATGGATTTTTCTCGTTATTACGTTAAATGTTTGATTTGTAACACATATACATAATGATTTGTTGATAGTGTATTTATTGTAGGTATTGTAGCTTCTAAGCTGAAGAAAGAGAATACTGTAATGCGACAAAGCATACCACCTGAGGAATGTGTGATTGCGACACTGAGAATTTTAGTTACCGGGCAGTCTTCTGAAAATTTGAAATTTACAACAGGAATTGCAATTCAAACATTTCAATAAATTTCTCCAGCAGTGCATTTGTCCACTTGCTTTCCTTACAAAAGGCTTGATCTGTGAGGCGAGGTCTTTCTGTTGAGGTGCTGACAACAGGTCTCGCCTGTAGCAGATAACGCCTCAAACTAGCCTCGCTCACTAACGAGCAGTCCTAGCCTAATACCAATATAAATGATCCGTTATTGGCCTGTCAGTACGTGTCACAACAGGCCTCGCCTGTCACAATGCCTTTCCGTGTATGGCTAACTAATGAGAGGCAGGACTACACTTTCACCATGTTCAAAAATCTTGCACCCTTTCATTTTATATTGCTGTAGACACTTAGAAAGGTATCCTATAGCCATTGGCAGAGAAAAAAATTTAGCGGAATTTCACTTTTTTGATCATCATCTGATGAGGTGGGGGTGGACAGGAACACAGTCCCTAAATGAGATGTAGATTGTGATGTGGTCCGATCTTGTCCACCTTGGGGTTGTTAATTGTGTTATAATTGGACCTACTAATACCTACTTTTGAATTTTCTATCCGGGATATCGACAACAGAGGTACTGGCCCAATCTTATGTACGACTCTCTTTATTTTCCTATGACAGCTTCCTTTTGCTCAGTTTTTCTGGTTTTTCAGTTTTATCTGTAGATCTTTCACTAATATGTTGACTTCCGCAGTACCTATCCTTCCCTTTTTCACAATCTGTTGAAGCAATTTGCCCTTCACATTTACTTAGAAGGTACCAAGGTAATTTAGATTACGCTCATACTCATCTGTCATTATCATAATCTGTTTCAAATCCATCATCAGGAGGTTTGACCTGCTGCTCCTCTCCAAATGTTGGTTCTTCCTACAAAACTTCCAATATTTCACTCACAATGAAACTAGTATGGGAATACAAATATTTGAGACAAGAGGACACCCTGTGCATAACGTCTGATTATTAGGACAGCTATATTTAAAAGCCTCTGTCACCTCAGTAATAAGACATAATTGACATCTTTTTGTGTTGGTAGATTCACAGGAGTGTCAACAATATGATCCATCCCAAAGTTTACAATTACTGGAAATAGTTGTTAATTCATAAACAAAACTCTTGTCTGTTGCTCAAAACACTGTACTATCTTGCTGACATGCTCGCAATAAGTGTGATTCAACAATGAATGATAAGAATAAAGAATTATGTATTCTTGGTTCCTGTTAGCTACAGCCTTTCTGAAGCAAAAGGAAGTATTGTGGGCTTAAAACCATGCATAAATATCGCACATTTTATTTTTTTATGACGTCTGATTCTTCAGACACTATACACTAATAGGTTAATAGGTCAATTGCCTGATGTGAAAATGGGAAACCACGGAAAAACATATTCAGGGCTGCCAACTGTATCTGGTACTAGATGAAGATGGCATTTGTATGTACAAAAGGCACTCCTAAACAATAAGGTAACAAGAGCACTCACGAGTGACATATTACCCCTCATGTTCAAATTTTCAACAGGAATGAAGCAGGAAACCATGGCTTTATTACCCAGCTGCTAAATGGTGAATATGTTGTGTTACCTCGCAATATCAGCAGAAAGACGACTGCAAGCACGGAAACATAATTACATGTCATATTGATGTGTGTAGCGTGATCTGCTTTTTGAATCTGAAGGGCATTTCATCAGCGGAAATTTACCGGCAATTTGCTGAAGTGTGAATGTCATGTCATGGAAACAGGTTAGGTATTGGTGCACTGAGTTCAATAACAGCAGGATGGATGTCCAACGGTCTGGCCAACAAAGCACATTCATCATACGATGATGTGTACCTTACTTAGGTCTGATCCAGGACGAATGTTGCATTTGACTTAGCAACCTTGGTAATGAACTAAACATCTCAGAGGCACTATCATTCATGAGCAGCAGAAGAAATACCAAAAGACATATTCACAATGGACACCAAGGCTCCTCACAGCAGAACAGAAAGCCACTTGGATGGACTTGTCTCTCATGCACCTAATGCGACTTAATGATGAATGTGTTCTGTTTCTGCACTGTACTGTTTAAGGAGATCAAACATAGGTGAATTATGTGACACAGGAGAGATGAAGTGAGTTTCCATGTCATGGAAAACACCACTTGCAAGAAAGTACAAACAGCTCCACCTGCAAAGAAAGTTATGGCAACTGTCTTTTGGACAAGGGCGTGCTTCTGGTTGATTTCCTCACCATGGGAGTGACAGTGAATGCTTCACACTGGAGCTTTTGCATGTAGCAATTTGCAGAAAACAGCCTGAACTTCTCTCGACAGACACTGTGTTGCTGCCCAACAACACCAGACCACAATCAGCCAACAGCACTTGTAAACTGTCACACCACTTCCAGTGGGAGGTACTGGACCATCCTCCCTACAGCCACAAACTGGCACCAAGTGATTTCCATATCTTGAGACAGTTACAGAGGCGGATCAATGACAATATGGCCATTCAGCAGGCCATCATGAGATGGATTCAGGGACTGGACACATTTCTCCCATGCCGGCATCAATGTCTTGGTGTACTGGTGGAACATGTGCTTCAACAGGAATGGTGACTGTGTTGAACAGTGTATAGCATATCAGTGCTCTACTTCTGTATATCCTTATATCTACCTGTGATTTTTTTTTTCCTTGCGAGTTTGAAGCTACCTTGTGTATTACTCACGAGGTCATGGGGAATCCATCCCATGAATAGTTACTGTGACTTCTGTAAAACAGCTACTAGAGTTTGAATTCCCACCACATCAGTGACAACAGTGGAATCTAACTGTGACTACTTGCACTTCACTCAGCAACACAGTTCAATGTATCTTAACTAGATGTCTCTAAGTGCCACCTTTCTTTGTCAAGCTTGTACATGGCTCGTATGGTGTGATACCCAACACTAAGTTTCTTCAATGCCTCACATCTTGACAAGATGCCACTGTTAAAAGTCATTACGTGACTCCCCATAACCTGAAGGCTACGGGCTGTGCAGCAGTTGCTTGGTAGGCTAAGATACAACAGGGCTGGAGCACCATAGAGTTTGTTTTTGATTTGTTTCAATAATCATACTTTATAAATGCAAGGTACTTTTCAAGACAAAAAATTCCCACTCTATTTATATGATTTTCATATTTTTAGATTTTTGTCACTGTTAACTCATTATTTAAAAGATTACGGCATCTGTGTAGGTGCGACGTAAAACAACTTGTATTAAAAAATTTAAAAACATACAGGATTTGGTCCAATAGCCTAATGTATGAAAATGGCTCATAGCCCATATCTCAGAATGGTGTAACCTAAACCTTGTAATACGAAGCAGAACCTAATGCAATTCAACTATGAAGGTGGATGCACTATAATAACACAAGGAAGTTTGAATTAACTAGTCATAAATTAAATTAACAATATTTACTCTCTAAAATTCATTCAGCATATTAGCATTCAAAAATCCTAAATATAGGTCTACTATACAGTCAAATATTTACCTGCCAAAGCAGTATTCTGCCAACTCTGGCGTAATAAGGTGAACAGAAGACTAAGCCCAGTTTTAACTCCCATTTCAACCAAAGCTTGAGAGGCAGAACAGCTTCTTTCACCATTAGTATCACTACTCTCTGGTCTGTTTTCATTTTCATGACTAGTCAGCTGAGATTTCATCTGAAAACAAACAAAACAAAAATCACTAACAATGCACTGTAACATTCATTGTAAAAAAACAAAAACAAAAAAAACAACTAACTTCTAGGACAATGGTTGGAATTATGATTAAATCATAATCATATTTAAACATGAGGCTGCAGTACAGGCACGCTTGGCTCATCAGAAGCTCAAGACATTTAAAAACAAGACTACTGATATCACCTCTGAAGATGCTTAGGGGCAGGGGATACAATGTCTACACAAGGAAAATGTACCAGGTTAATTCCTGACTGCAAACAATGGCCGAGCATACGGCTAACTTTTCTACCTCATTTAGCATCCTCTGGAAATCAGTGGTAGAGTGTCCAACTCAATACCCCGAGTTAAAACCCGAAAGAGAAAGTCTATCTTTCTAAGACCAATAAATAGTCCATTCAGCACTCCATGCCATACGATGTCGGCATGTAATACATCCCTGGAGACACGCTTGGTACTTACCCGACAAGATTAATTAACAACTAGCCACAGGTCACCCAACAGGTCTCTTCGATCTCGAAGAGTAAATTAGTATATGTAACAACACTAAATAGCATCAATTCAAAATGTTGCACGCAGTAAGTTGGTTCATATGATTATTTTCCTTTTAGTGCCAACATTGCAGACAGTGGAAGCCTTTACCTTCTACTGGTACTCCAGGCACCTTTAGAATCCGTAGGAAGATGCAACACTTAAAATACAAAAATTCAATAAAAGTGTCCTCTTCCAAAAATAGCATTTTTAAAACAAAAATTTTCTCAAATTCTAGGTCTTCCTTAACTTCCTCTTATCTTTCATTTGAATCTCCACAGTTTGTTCCTCTATTTAATGATAGTATACCAAATGTGGTAAAACAAATGACAATGAAATGTTATTTGATTACACTGGAACAGTATGTATTCAAAATGTGTACTATCACGTGCCACACAATGCGCATAACTTTTCTGAAGATTATTAAACACATTGATATAACAGGCTGCTGTAAGGACACAAAAAATTATCTTCTCATGTAGTTCGGGAATATCTGTAGGTGGGTCATCTGTCTTCAAAATAGATTCTTTCAATATGCCTGGGCCAATGACCTAGATGTTAGGCCCCTTTAAACAACAAGCATCATCATCATCATTTCAACATGCCCCATATACCTGTATACGTAACTGGCGCCATGAGATCTGGGCAGTAGAAAGGGTGTGGGAATCTATTTCCATGAGAAATTAGGAGATCTCCAAAGTGTCATTGCAGAAGACTATGTGACTCCCACATGGTGCGAGCTGAAGCTCCATTTTGCTTGACAATGGTGCTTGTTGTTTAAAGGGGCCTAACATCTAAGGTCATCGGCCCTCCATTTTGCTGCATCCACTGTTGTTGGAAGGGAAAATGTCTGGCACGACAAAAACAGTGCAAATCCCTTATGAATGGGGCAATAATAAGGTCTCTGTAGACTACCTGGTACACTGTTTTATGGATCCTGTGCACATAGTCGATGAAATAAGGACCCAATATTCCATGACCAGACACAGCATAACAGATCATAACCTGTGCATTGTGCAGTGGTTTCTGTATAGATATCAGGCCATTCAAATCCTAAAAAAAAATGAGTTATTTGTTGGTTGATGTAAACATCAAGGTGAATTTAGCTTTCACCTGGAAACTATATAATGCAAAAGAAATCTGGAACCTCGTAGGTCATGGACAACACTTGGCCACAATACTGTAATTGGATTCGTTCACCCCTTTCTGTCAGATGTTGAGCAACTTGAATGTGGTATGCAAACCCACACAGCTTCGCAAACATCCATCAAGGAGACCTATCGCTCGAACTAAGTTTCAATGATATTCGCTGTAGCCTAAGCTTTAGGAACTGTAACACCTGTTGGAGATATCCACGATTCTCATTTGTGGTGACAGTTCTTGGGCGCCCTGTTGACCACTTTTGGTGATATACGACTGATCCCGTATGATGGAACGTGTCAACGACAGCCAATACTGTTCTGCTATTTGGTGCCTCCTGATTAAATCTTTAATGTGAAACACACTCAGCTCATTCTGATGTCCAACTCTGTATGAACGAATATAATGTTCCATGACAAACACCTTCTCCTCCAATGTGAGAACCATAGTTGCAAAAATCAACACAACACTGAATTCATAACATGTCAAGTATACACAATAAATAAACACCTCAATGCTAGGGAAATGTGAATAGCACATGGGCAATAATTTCAGTACTTTGTTTTGCCACATACCGTATTTCCCTGTTTGAGTCTGGTTTAAACTTCTAACAATCCTAATTTCTCCCCACTTATGTCTTGACAAAACTACAGCATTTAAAATAAGCCTGGACTGTTTCTACTTCTGCACTATACTAGAAGCAAACTAAATTTAATGTTTTACTATGGTTTCCTCATGCACATCTTTTACACCTGTAAGTTCTTTATGATTTGCCTTTCTCCATCAATATGCAGGCAATAAATATTTTAGTCCTCTCTCTTTGTCCGTATCAGGTTGCCATCTATACTTTCTGAATTGAGGGGCCCAGGAGTAAATAATGCCAAAGGACATGGCATGTTTAATAGAAATCCCAAACTTGTCAATGCTGTGATTCACTTGTGGTTGCTATTAAATAATAATATTAATAATAATAATTATCATCAGCATCATCATTTTACAGTTCCAGTTTCCCAGGTACTGTTGGCGAGCCTCTTCCATTCTCTATTATTGAGATAGGTTCTGTTATTAATGACGTCCTCCAGTGTCCTTCCCTGATCTGCAATGTCCATCTTTACGATGTCCATCCAGTGGGATCTTGGTCTTCCCACCATCAGTTTTACTGCCACATGCCTCTCCAAGTTAACATAAGCTGTCCTTGTTGTCTCCACCCTCATAAATAATTATTAAATAAATAAATAAATAAATAAATGAGTAAATAATGGTAAGGAACATGGCATGTTTAATAGCAACCACAAATGAATGACAATGCTGACAAATGTGCCACACCAAGGTCTCCTTGGGTCGCACCATTCTATTATCGCATTCTTTGGCGATGTCAATGACAACCAGTCTGTACAATGTTCCCTAATATGATGTGATATTCACTTCCCTTTGATGGATAGCGCTCTCTGAACATCGGAAATTCTCAAAGCATTTCTCTCTCTCGAATGATTATTCTTTTGCTCTCTCCTGAAGAGGCAACAATGTCTGGTGTGGTAAGGATTGAGACGTTCGACCGTGGTGTGACAATGTACTATTTAAATGGTATTTTGTGTGGAATTACTGTCTGCCCTACTGGACTGCCTGCCTGGAGTCAATATTAATTATATAGAGCCTATGGGTTCTGCTCTTCAAAATATATATTTATTACATTTTGGGATCTGTCATAGTTATTCTGATCTTGTGTTTTGATTTTCTGTTCTGCAGACTTTTATGTATTTCGCTCGATTGCGAGCTGTGTAAGTGGTGTGCACGCATGTGGCTTCGATTTGAGACCTTTGATTATTTTTCTTCAAATCTTCGGCAAGCAGCTTGGTCGATATTGTTTTGGTTTGACGCTAATGCTGTGCATTTCATGTTCACCTTCGAGTTAGGGTGATATGAATTTGACATGAGGCATGAATTGTGTGGGATGGTTATGATTGTGATTGGATGAGCCTGGGCTATTTTGCGGCGATCCAATATCACAGTCTGGGATTTTGTTCAAGCTCAGGTACCTGCGATCTTGTCTGTCATGCTGTACGGGCATGCTCGTATCGTGTGTTGACATTGACATTATACTAAGTTTTTTCCGTCATGGTCTCTATGCTGTGCGTGCGTGTATGTTTGTGAAGATTTGTGTTATTTTCAGTCTCTCACGGGTACTAGGTCAGCTCCTCTGTTACTCCTTTATTTACATTTGCTCTCAGCTTTAATTGCCTGATTAGTCATTTATTTTAAAGACTTTTCGTTTCTGTTTGTGTGTCATTGTTAGAAATGTTTGTTGATCTCAGTAACTATGGCAACCTCTCATTCTCCTTGCTTTTATTTTGTGTTATCTACTGGTTTGCCCTTTTGTTTTGCTCTCTGGGGATGCAGTATCTATGGAGCTGATTGTTGTGGCCCGCGACTTTTGAAATGATGATTGTGGCTCAAGTTTAGCATTATCGGAGGTCCCTTTTCGAGTGATTTTTTTGTGTGTGTGTGTGTGTGTGTGTGAAATGTGTTCTTTCACGCGAGTCCAACTTTTTACAACAGAGAAAGGAATGTTTTATGTTATGAACGAATTCACTGTTCCGAGAAAGATTTAGTTTGATTGCTAATTTATTTACCAAGCTTCGTAACGTTACTACAGCAACCATATTGATATTTGTTAAAACAATGTGTGTGGTCGGAAGGAAAGATGACTGCATGTATAATACTCTCTGGGACTGATTATGTAAGTACAGTAAGTTGTTCTCTGCATCCCCTGTTTGTTTTGTTCTTTATTCATTTGCATTTTATCGTGTTAATTTCATTCAATTCAATCTTTCATTGGGGGTTCATGCCTCTATAACTTCCATCCTGTAATTTATGAGGCACGGGTACAGTTCCAGGCAGTTTCTGGCCTGTTCCGATTGAGTCCACAGAGCTGAGGCAAATGGGTGAGTATATACAGTATCTGTATGTTTCATGTTTGTCCTTGCGTGTCCAGTGGACAAATTTGTGGTTGCTATTAAACATACCATGTCCCTTACCATTATTTACTCCCAAGCCCCTCAATTACTTACTCCTAAAAATCCGCTATTCGTTCTAACATGAATCATTTAGCACATTCCCTTCTAGCTGGTTAGGCAGTCCATTTAACATTCCATGTTGTACGATGTCTGGTGATCCCTGGTGGAACATTTGGTGTTCACCCAACAAAATTAAAAAGTCAGGCATAGATGCCCAAGAAAGATTTGGTTAACTCTGCCATCTGACAGGTCTACAGTAAAATAGAACATTGAAATTGACAAGCAGGCAGCCAGATGGCATCAAATTAAAATGCATATACATATGGTAGCTGAGGCCATACGATGATTATTTTTATTAATTTGTGGGAAGAAGTCCTGACTCAGTGAGATGCATTTAAGAGAGGTTAAATATGAGAGCCAACTGCCATAGCCGTGTTGAAACACCGGATCCCGTGAGATCTCGAAGTTAAGCAACACTGGGCGTGGTCAAGATGTGGATGGGTTGCCATGCACTGTTGGTGGGGGGTAAGGGATTGAGGGAGCGGAAAGGAACTGGCCACTCTACCATACGTAAACTCCAGCTCAGGCACACCTCTGCGGAGGTTCGGACCTGTCTTCGGGCAGAATACACTCTTACCCCTTACCCTTAAATATGAGAGACATGTTTCACTATCTCTACCCTGTTTCAGAGCAAAATTATGGTATTCCAAACACTCGTAAGACTGATATTAACTGAAGGTGAATTAAACACACATTATTATTATTATTATTATTATTATTATTATTATTATAGCTGTTGATTTAATCAATTAATTGAACTGATTAACCAAAAAATCTAAAATTCCAATTAACCGATCAATATTCTTTCACAGATTAAACGAACCAATTAAAACTGTAATGTGGTGAAGGAAAAATAACCGTTTTGCATGGCACAAAACCTGTGTAGAGTATTATAATTTGTCATTTGGTGTGCTAGCCTAAGCTATTCTATGACTGACAGGTAATTAAAATAAGCTGATGTTCATGTCTTTCTTTCAGAAACGTAAAAGCAATAATAACTCCTTAACTGCTTTCTTTTGAAACTAGGGTTATGACCATCGCTTTTACAAACTACTGGAAAGGAAATACTGGTCAGGCTATTGTAGTATATTCGCAGACCTTTAAAAAACACAGTCAGGCGGCATAATGGGTAGGGGTGGGGAAGTGGTGGTGGTGGTGATTATTGTTTTAAGAGGAAGTACAACTAGGCAACCATCCTCTATATAACACTAATCAGAGGGAAAAAATGAAAGGGATCCGACACTTTGAAAAATGAAGATCGGCCAAAGGAAGACAAGGGCTACGAAGGGCGTGGAAATGAAAGACTCCCTAGCCCTCGCAAACCTAATAGCGGCGGGGTCGGAAAAGAACAAGAGTTGACCAAGAGAGGTCGGACAGGACAGATGAAAGTGAGGAGCCTGGCACAAGTAAGTAGAGGCAACGCCAGGACTCGGCTAAGGGCCCGTGGTCGCCAACCCTCGCTTCAAAGTTCAGAGACCCTGAGGCCAGGGTGGGGAAGGTACCTGAAAGGACCGTCATTAAGGAATATCAGGAATTGCCAGGTAATGTGTGAATGGACAGATACCAACTGCTAGAAAGACACAGTAGAAAAATTGATAACTTAAACCTCAGTTCATGTGTGGTTGTCATTCAAAAGACAGTATATGTTCACATTCAGTGTTTGTGAACTTCAGTTACGGCCTATGAACCAATGCGAGGAAAACTTGGTAGAAGTTTCAAGTTTAAACTAAACCATTGTGGTAAAAGAGACAGACAGAAGAACAGTTTTGTAAGAAATGTTGAAAACTGTTCACTTATACTGGAAGTACAAGTAGTCTTCAATATCATCTTAACCCTGGAGAGGGCACGTAAATATAATCCTGTGAGGAGGCGCACACGGTGTTTCAGACCGGGTATTGGAAAAAAAATAGCACAAATTAAGCAAAAACTATTTTTAATGCTACGGAACTAGTAAATAATTTTGCACGAACTTGTAAATAATGTTCAAAGGTAATCTGACAAAACAAAAATTGGATATTAAACAAATGATGTTCATTCTGCGTCATCACTAGATTCTTGGCTTTCCATACTGCATCTAACACATGTCACTGCTGAGTGTTCTTTGTGAATATGTCACTGGCATACACGGCATCTAGGTTTTTCTGATGGTAGCCACTGATAGGCCCTTCCAGTTCTTGTGAAGCTGCAGAGGGCTGCTCTTCTTCAGACAATCCTAATATTTAGTGAATGTTCCTTTTTTTTTGCCCCGCTGGGAGAGTTTGAATACTGTTCTTGCACACAGCTGTTGGTTCAGTTCTTTCAAATAAATACACCTTTGAATGTTGAAGTTACCTTTTGCATGCTTGTAAATAATACACCAATTAATTTGGGTAATGTTCAAGATAGTAAAAAAAACAAAGTCATCGGCCAACGGTCGCTTGTGCGTGAAACTGAGTAACGCTCTTTTTAACTCTTTCGATTTCTCTTTCCCTGTTTCTATCTATGGTGTGTTGGACTTCACTATATACAAAGGCACTATTTTACACAAAAATAAAACAAAACAGACACATTCTTGGTATATTAACTGAAAAAATAAAGTAAAACTTAACTCATAAACATGCATACATCATGGGGCGCGCCAGGAGTTTTAGACAGGGTCCATCAAACAATGCATTTAGGCTGAAACTGAGGAGCATGAGGGGTGAATTGTTTACGCACACTGATAGTTGACGAGTTCGATGAAAGGTACCAAGGGGATGGAAGCTAGCGGCCCGCTACGTTAAGAACTAGGCTATAAACATTTATCTCTGAACCCGGTCTAAAAGACTGTGACGACATATTCATCCTTTCCAAAGTATTTTGCGTTATCAGTGTCACTACTAGTTATCTTCTCAGTCAACACAGGAGCGCCAAATAGTGAAGCCTGCGTGTCCTCCAATAAGGAAACTGAAATTATGAATAAAGTAGTGAAGTGGATTGTGTAGAATAGTAGGCCAGTCAACATTGTCTCTGATCGTGGTCTTGAATAGGTTTTACAGGAAGCTCTCAATTCTCCCACTTCACTCTAGAGACACAGTAAAGAAAAAATGTATGACTTACAAAGGTCAAATTTATTAAATGAACTGAATCAAGCAGAATTTGTTAGTCTCATGGGGAATTTTTTCGTCTTCCATATATAATTGTAGCTACTTGGGGGTCCCAGTTCATTGGATTGATTCAAATTGGGAATATCATAATTCAACATTGGAAGTTAAACAAGTTACAGAAAACCACAATCCAGATAACTGCACAGAAGTTTTTAAAGATGTAGTTCGATAATGGGGATTGGAAAATAAAGTTGTCGCTGTTTGCACTGACAATACAAAAAATATAATTCTAGGAGTTGAAATAACAAAGCAAGAAAAATTTTGGTGTACAGCCTGCACTCTACAATTAAGTTTAAATAAAGCTATCAAGGATGCTGCTATCAAAGCATTACCTCCAAAGTGCAGATAAATAGTGGGATTTTTTAAACAGAGTCCTTATCTAGAAAATCAGCTGATAATAAATTGAAGAACAGGGCCTTGATGCATGTAAATTGAAACAGGACATTCTGTAGTTACTCAATGAAATAGCACATATTTCATGTTTGAGGCTTTGTGAAAGCTATAAGGGGTATTATAGACATCCTATCAATCCACTCTTCTAATATCAGACCTCTAACGACAATTGAATGGGAGATGATAGAAAAAATTATTGTGTGTCTTCATCCATGTTTAGAAATATCAGACCTTCTTGGTACTTAGTAG
Organism: Anabrus simplex; assembly: GCF_040414725.1. Lineage (NCBI taxonomy): Eukaryota > Metazoa > Arthropoda > Insecta > Orthoptera > Tettigoniidae > Anabrus > Anabrus simplex. The sequence goes on along the minus strand of NC_090265.1, from coordinate 1,078,102,017 downwards.
CAAATATGTGACAAGGGGGAATGTGGAAGTCACGAGGTTCAGAGTGCTCTCGCAGACTTCCCTGAGTTACGGTGTAGGCTAGTGCTGCGAGCTGCTAATGTAAATAGTGAGCAAGGGGTGATCATTAAAGGATATTTCCATTTATGATGGATTTAACGCTGTGAATTTTATATCCAAAAGTTAATCAAATAATACCTCAAAAGAACATGCTATTACATACAATATGATGTGTGCTAAATAAGAGAAAGTTTGATGTTTTTAAATTTCCTTTTTACAATTTGCTTTACACTGCACCAACACAGGTAGGTCTTATGGCGATGATGGGATAGGAAAGGGCTAGGATCATGAAGGAAGCGACCATGGCCTTAACTAAGGTACAGCCGAAGCATTTACCTGATGTAAAGAAAGATTAATCCCCAAGGTCTTATGCACTGTGAGAATGTACTGACAAGTGATCTGACGAAATTGAATGACTACTTCCATAAATGGAGACTTCAACCTAACCCAAATAAAAATGAGGTTACTGCATTCCATCTAAATAATAAGGAAGCCCATAGAAAGCTACATGTGACTTTCGATGGAACCGAAGTACCGCATAACTACAATCCCAAATATCTAGGAATCACTCTGGATCGGTCCTTGACATTCAAACAACAGTGCATCACGTTATCTAAGAAACTTGGCTCCACAGTGAATCTAGTCCGCAAGATTGCCGGAAGTAGCTGAGGTGAGGACGCCAATACCCTACACACTGCTGCACTTGCTCTTGTGTATTCTGCTGGTGAATACTGTGCTCCTGTAGGGCAAAACAGCATTCACACAACAAAGATTGATGTCCATCTTAATGAAGCCATGACAGTTATCACTGGTACTGTCAGATCTACTCCCATTCAGACCTCTGAGTGGTGACAGCGTTGGCATGAACATCCACCCAACAACGCTCACTTGGTTCAAGATCCAACAAAGAAGGTTGAAGGATTCCAACTGCCGCGTCAAACCTAGTCGAAGCTGAACCGAATTAGGACGGGTCAAGGGAGGTGTGGCTACATGTTGAAGAAATGGGGTTTCCATTTGTCTGCTGACTGCGACTGTGGTGCGGAGGAGCAGACAATGGAACACATCGTTACGGAGTGCCCACTTTGAGCATTTAACGGTGATCTGAGGCTTCTACATCAAGTGACTCCGAGTGCTCTGGACTGGTTGTCAAATTTGGACATTTCCATTTGATATATTTTTTTTTGTGTACTTGTTAAGGGTGTTAAGTGGGGGCTAAGACCCAAAAACAAAAATATGATGAAAAAGCTTGTTGTTTAAAGGGGCCTAATATTTAAGTCACCCTAATGGTACAAAATGAGACAAAATGTAATGACAATTTAAAAGTCCAAAATCATCCAATGACCAGAATTCAAAACATGATGAAGAATGAATGAATGGATATGAATTTAAAACAGAGGATCTGACCAGTAATGCCCTACATTCCCAGAAACTAGCATTAAACAATAGTATTACTGACCAAGGGACTGCTTCTAAAGCACAATTCTGAATCGATGATGCTTGTCGCCTAAAGGGGTCCAAAATCCAGGTCATCGGCCCATCATAATGGTACTTATGACTAGGAAAGTAGAACCATGGTATTTGCCATGTTGCGCTACTAATCAAAAGTAGCGTAGAGTCGCGGTATTCCACACATCATGGTACTACTCACAGGTAAGGTAATGCACACATGTAACACAGACCTATAGTGTTTCTCACCTTGTGGCGTCATTTACAGGCAACGCAAACCTATGATGTTCCTCGCATAGGTTTACTAATCACAGGGACTTGTACTATCCCGTGGCATTCCTCACATCGTGGGTACGAATCATAGGCAAGGCAGACCCATGGTGTCGCTCATTTAGTGGTACCAATCACAGGTACTGTAAAACTCACCCTGATTCACACAATGTCGCTACTAATCGCAAACCTATTGTGTACCTAAAATAGTGGTACTACGCGCAAGTAAAAGCGACCCATGGTGTTGCCCGCGTGGTGGTACTAATTACAAGTAGTGTCATGGTTCTAATTCGATCATCCCTTGGTTGCCCCTTTTACTAGCCTCTTACAACAGGCAGGGGATACCGTAGGTGTATTCTTCACCTGCATCTCCCAGCTACAGGGAGAAAACAAAAATACCCATTCCTCCAAAACCATTTAACATACAAAGACAACATTCCAGATGGCAGTATATATTTTTAAAACCTACATATAAAATAGTAAATATTGTAAAATATATATTGTAAAACAATCCACCCCCTAAGGGATTAAATGAGATTAGCTCCGGAGACGAAATTACTCATCCCTCCAAAACCGTATATATTGTAAAACATTCCACCCCCTAAGGGATTAAATGAGATTAGCTCTGGAGACGAAATTACTCATCCCTCCAAAACCGTTTAACGTACAAAGTTGTAAATTTGCAAGGTTATTCTTTTATGACCAAGTTGTCAAATTTGAGGTACTTCAAACTGTTTTAATAATAATAATAATGATATAATTGGTTTTACGTTAAACTGGCTACTTTTATGGTTACCGAAGGCACCAAGGTGCCGGAATTTTCTCCCATGGGAGTTCTCTTACGTGCTGGTAAATCTACTGACACGGGGCTGACATATTTGAGCACCTTCAAATGCCACCAGACTGAGCCAGGATCGAACCTGTCAACTTGGGCTCTGAAAGACAGTGCTGTAACCGTCTGAGCCACTCAGCATGGCTTCACAATGTTTCACTCCAGAGGAGCTTGGATGGGGGGATGACAATCAAAATATACATTTTTCCAAAAACCTTTTCACATACAAACTTAAAATTTTACACAAAGGTTGGTCTTCTGCGTCCTCGATGTTAAATAATAAATAGTTTTAAAACATTCTACCCTAAAACAAAACATTCATTCCCCCCATTACTGTTTGACATATTAAGTCAAAATTGACAGGTTCCTCGTATCTTCACCCTAGATGTTAAATAACATAGGGTTTTAGACCATTCCATTTGCATAGTGTTCAAATGAGTGTTAGATCCAAAAATAAGCATTCCTTCAAAACTGTTTGATGTAAAAACCGAGTGTGTATCTTAAAGTCTACCCGACTGTGGACTCTTCAAAATTTAAAACTTTGAAAGACAAAATTTCAACTTAAAACTGTAGCAAAGCATGGGTACCTTGATAGTACTGTATATGAGAATTAACTTTTAAATGTTTGAACCAATACCCAGTACAACTACATATCTCTAATTTGGTAAAATATGTGTTTATTTGTAACTGAATGTGAAACCTAAATTTGGTAAAAATAGAATCAAAACTGAAGAAGTTTCAAAATTCAGTCAACTTCCCCCAATATTTTTCACAGGAAATAATTCGGATTTATTTACAGGAAGAGCGAAATCTGGAATCGGCACAAAATTATCAGGTTACAAGAACGTACTATTGTAATTAACAAGGGCAGTCTGCCTCTATGGTGTAGGGTTAGCATGGTTAGCTGCCATACCTGGAGGCCCGGGTTCGATTCCCGGCTCTGCCACTAAATTTGGAAAGTGGTACGAGGACTGAAACAGGGTCCGCTCAGCCTCGGGAGGTCAACTGAGTAGAGGGGGTTCAATTCCCACCTCAGCCATCCTCGAAGTGGTTTTCCGTGGTTTCCCGCTTTTTGTTCAGGCAAATACCGGGATGGTAACTAACTTAAGGGCATGGCCACTTCCCTATTGTTTCCAATCTTTCCACTGTTTAGCACAGCAGTGCAGGTGAGGCTGTCTGGGCAAGGTACTGGCCCTCCTCCCCAGTTGTATCCCCGACCAAATGTCTCACGCTTCAGGACACTGCTCTTGAGGCGGTAGAGGTGGGATCTCTCACTGAGTTCAAGGGAAAAACCAACCCGTGAATGGTAAACCGATTAAATAATAATATAATAAACAAGACAGTGTGTCGGTACTGATTTCAAGGCACTGGCTTTCGCAAATGATGTGATGATTTGGGGTTGCACAGAGCATGAAGTACAGCAGAAACTAGAGGTCTGGAACAACCAATTTAAGGAGTTTGGCCTAAAAATTAGCCCTACAAAGACGGTAGCCATGAAGGTTAGCAGACAAAGATGAAGTATGAATATTATGCTGAATGGAAAGAAGGTAGCAGAAGTTGATCAGTTCCAATACCTTGGCAGCATTGTAACTCAAGATGGCCATTGCTCAGATTAAATCACCAATAGGATTCAGAAAGGAGCTCATTTGTACCATCAAGTCAGGAACCTCCTCTGGGACAGCCAAATTCCTTTAATATCTAAGAAAACTCAGGCCTACTTTGTACCAATAAGAACATACAGTCTGGAAAATTGCACCATCAACAGAAGGGATAACAGCAGACTGCAGAAATGAAATTCCTGAGGTCAATGCTGCAGAAAACGAGACAAGATAAGGTCCGGAATGAAAGGGTCTGCGAAGACATCCAAGTGAAACCACTCAACAAAATTCTAGCAACATCAAGATTTTGAGATGGTTTGCTCACTTGAAGAGGGTAGCACGAAAATGGTTTGACAAAGATCTGGGGGGAAAGCAACCTAGGGGCAGACCAAGGACACGATGGATCTCCCAAATAAAAGATAATCTGCAAGGAACAGGAATGGAAATGAGTAAAGTTGAAGAAGTGTACTTACATAGACATAAGTGGAGAGCGCTCTTGCACTGCACCTGGGAAACTGGAGACTGTCAAATGATGATGATGATAATAATAAAAAAGACCTTTTTAATGTCTGCTTTAATAATTGCAACACTGTCATTTTCAAGGTATCAATAGACAGTACTCCTTCATTCAGTTCACAGCCAGTACCCATTTTTGTCTTTTATATTTCATTTTGAACTCGAAAAACTTAACACTGGATTGCTTTGATATTCTGAATTACGACAGTTCAAGACACAACAGTGTCGTTTAGCATAATGAGGATTTTCCATATTGCCTCTATATGTAAATTATGTGTTACAATACACTATTAAATAGACAAATAACAGATATTTCCATCAATCAACACCACAGTCATGTATTAGTTAAACCAGCATGGCCTGCATACCACCTTACTATTTTGCCACCTTTAGCGCCAGTAGTCACTTGCACGTTGTATTGCTTTGAAATTGACTTTAAAATTATCTGCGTTATTCTGATGTCGATCTTTGGTACATAGCTAGATTTAAAAGGACTCTTGTAAAAGATTTCATTTAAAAAACCAAGCTGCAAAGCGCAACAGCCCCAAAGGACCATGGCCTACTATGCGACCGCTGCTCAGCCTGAAGGCCTGCAGAGTTTGAAGTGTCATGTGGTCAGCACGACTAATCCTCTCGGCCATTATTCTCGGCTTTCTAGACTAGGGTAAAATATTTAATGGCTAGGATAAATGATTGGTGTAATTTGAAGACATACCAGGAAACTACTGCTCTCGATCACAGATTTAGATATCTTCGAAGTATTGAAAAAAAGGACTGGGAATAATTTTGGAGAGAGATGTGGACCAACAATGAGAACAGGATTCTCATCATGCCATTTTGGTTTTGAGGTCGGCACCACCTGTGATGGAGACTGCAGTCTACAAGTCGTTGGCAGAACTACAGTAGAAGTTGACTTCACAGACCCTCTGCAAAGGTGAAAAATTCATTCATTACATCTCGCATGCATAGAGAAAAAATTGCTTTCAATTCTGGCTATTTGAGTTTATGAGAGAGTGTTCAGTGATGCTGGAAATATTGTTATTAACCCCTTCAGTCCTGAATTATCTTCCAGCGTCGAAAAAAAAATCTTTTTGCAGCCTTGCAGACTCCTTAGGATTCTTTTAACCCATATTTGAACAAAAACGTTTTCTTTCGGGAGCTGACTTCCTTCTTACAGAATACTGTTGATAGCATCTGCAGGCTCACTGCATTAGCTTTACTGCAACTTGATTCAACCTCACTTACTATATTACCATCCTGGGAGAACACACATCCTAAATACTTGAAATTATCTACCTATTCCAGCTTTCTTTCACCAATCTGACATCCAATTCTCCTGGATTTCTTACCTATTGACATCAGTTTAGTCTTCGAAAGGCTAATTTTCATACCATACTCATTGCACCTATTTTCAAGTTCCAAGATATTAGACTGCAGGCTTTCGGTACAATCATCCATTAAGACCAAGTCGTCAGCATAGACCAAAGTGCTTACTACATTTCCACCTAACTGCCACTTACCTTTCAGCAGATGATCCATGTAAACTACGAACAACACAGGTGAAAGATTACAGCCTTGTCTAACTCCTGCAAGTGCCCTGAACCAAAAACTAATTCTACCATCAATTCTCACTGCAGCCCAATTGTCAACATAAATGCCTGCGATTGATTTTAATAATCTACGCTTAATCAATCCCATGGTCCCCTAGTATGGCGAATATATTTTCCTTTAGTACGCTGTTATGTGCTTTCTCTAGATCTACGAAACATAACTGTCTATTCCTCTCATAGCATTTTTCAATTACCTGGCGCATACTGAAAAACTGATCCACACTGGTTTTCATACAACTGCCTCTCAACCACTTATTGCATCCCCCCTTCCAAGATGCCAGTGAATACTAATCAATGAGATACCTCGATAGTTGTTGCAATCCTTCCTGTTTCCATGCTTATAGATAGGTGCAATTACTGCTTTTGTCCGATCTGAAGGTACCTTACCAACACTCCACGCTAATTTTATTACTCTATGAAGCCATTTCATCCCTACCTTCCCACTATACTTCAGCATTTCAGGTCTAATTTCATCTATTCCTGCTGCTTTATGATAATGGAGTTTATTTACCATCCTTCCCACGTCCTCAAACGTAATTTCACCAACATCTTTTTCTTCCTCCCCATGAGCTCGGTTGTTCGCGGCACCACCAGGAATATTTCCTTTTATGTTGAGCAGATTTTCAAAATATTCTCTCCACCTGTCCAGTAATTCCCTAGGATCTATTATGAGTTCACCTGAATTACCCAAAACACTGTTCATTTCCTTTTTCCCTCCCTTCCAAAGATTCTTTATTACTGTCCAGAAAGGTTTACCTGTTGCCTGACCTAGCCTTTCCAGGTTATTACCAAAATCTTCCCACGACTTCTTTTTGGATTCAACAACTATTTGTTTCGCTCTGTTTCATCTACGTACAATTCCCTGTCTGCATCAGCCCTTGTTTGGAGCTATTTCTGATAAGATCTTCTTTTTACGTTTACAAGCTGCTCTCACTTCATCATTCCACCAAGATGTTCGCTTTTTCCCATCTTTACACACAGTTGTTCCTAGGCATTCCCTTGCTGTTTCTACTACAGCATCCCTGTATGCCACCCATTTTCTTTCTATATCCCAAACTGCTTATTGAATACTGTTCGAAACGTCTCACTAATCCTATCCATGTACTTTCTGTCTAATTTCCTCATCCTAGAGATTTTCTATCCTTATTTGTTTGCAGACAGATTTCACTTTCTCTATCCCAGGCCTAGAGATACTTAGTTTACTACAGAACAGATAATGGTTTGTATCATTGAAAAATCCCCAGAAAACAGGTACATCCCTAACAGATTTGCTGAATTCGAAGTCGGTTAACATACAGGCTATTATGGATCTGGTATCCCTACCCTCCTATGTGTAGCAGAGAATAGCCTTATGCTTGAAGAATGTATTCGTAACTGCTAAAACCATACTAGCACAGAAGTCCAGCAAACGCTTACCATTCCCATTAGCTTCCATATCTTCCCCACATTTACCAATCGCCCTTTCGTACCTTTCAGTTCTATTTCCAACTCTCGCATTGAAATCACCCATTAGCACTATCCTATCCTTGCTGTTGACCCTGACTACAATGTCACTCAATGCTTCATCCTCATCTGCACCCTCACATGGTGGATACACTGAGACAATACTCATCCTAATTCCTCCAACTGCCAAATCTACCCACATCATTTGCTCATTTACGTGCCTAACAGAAACTATGTTATGTGCAATAGTATTCCTGATGAACAGCCCTTCCCCCACACTCTGCCCTTCTCTTTTTAACTTCCGTCAAGTACACTTTATAGTCTCCTATCTCTTCCTCATTATCTCCCCTTACCCAAATATCACTTACTCCTAACACATCCAGATGCATCCTCTTTGCTGACTCAGCCAGATCTACTTTATTTCTTCCATAAGCCCCATTAATATTGATAGCTCCCCATCGAATTCCATTCTGTTCGTCAAATTGTTTCCAAGGAGTCCCTCATCTGTCAAATGGGAGTGGGACTCCGTCACTCCCATAGGTATGAGGCTTGCTTAAAATGTTCTGAGCTCGGTAAATTCGTGAAGCAGGATACTACCTTACTTACACATAGTCCAAGTGAGGATCTCTCCTCTAACGGGTTAGGGACCACCAGTGGATTGTATAGTCCTAGCCGCCTGAGTACAAGGAGGGCCATGCCTCAGAATATGTCCGAGATGCCCACTCCCATTTCATAACAACTGGTATCCCAACTCTCAGGACCACTTAATAGGCCACTCAGCCGTTGCCCACGGTTCACGAACTAGGACGTGACTACAGTAACCCACACCATGAACCATTCTCTAATGAACTTAGATATTAATATATGTGACTGCTTATGTGTATGTGTGTGTTGATACGTTGTAATAATTACATTTCAGGTTGGTAATATTTGCTCACTGGTTTCAAAAAATTTTTAGATGACGACTTTATCTTGAATGTAGCCTATGTTGCCATGTGTGTCTGACAAAGATAACATTAAGTAAGATTCTATTTGATAAATTTTATTCTAATATAATCTTACTGTTATCTTCAATACGGTACAAACATGAGATAAGTTGCTTGTAAAGATAACATTGTCGAAACTGGACTATTAGGCTATAGGAGACGACTTCTTAAATTATAACTGGGAACAATAAAGGGTCTGTCAAACAGGAAGCGGACTGTCGGCGCGCACGAAATGACTGCAGCCGTTGCGGACTGGAGTAGCAAATAGAATGCGAACAAATCAGTGCAAACCAGTGTGAAAGCAGTCTTCATCAAGTGCATACCGACTCCATTTTTTTCTTTCTTGACTAGTGTTATCATTTTGTTGTTTTAATCAAATGTCCAGCAACCCCTGTGGGTGGTGGACGCAGACGAATAAACTCATGATATCCCCTGCCTGTCGTAAGAGGCGACTAAGGGATGATGACATTAGAACCATGAGACTACTTGTGATCTTTGTAATCGACGTGCCGTGTGTTGCACAGGTGTTCATGACCACGCACTAGATCAATTAATTTCTCCATATCTTCTGGAGACATTGTTCAGTGTTGGCCGCGCGAACTCTGTGAAAATCTACAACTGTCCGCTAGTCCACTGCGAACTAGTCAGGTCCGCTGTAGTAGGACGCCTTCTGTTTGACGAGGATGATGTAACATCACAGTGTACAGAGTCCGCGCACACAGTCCACTTCCTGCTTGACAGAACCTTAAAGTAAGTGGAGATGTCAAACTTATTAGCGCGTAAGAGGATCTCTTACCGTGTTTTAACATGTAAAACAGGTCGCAAGGGTTTAAAAGTCTCGTGTATGTGCTGGTGCTAACTTGAAGCCAAGGTTGGAGCCAGCGCTGCACTGCAGCGGACAAGGCGTACTACACCAGTGACATCAATTCTACTTTTATTCATTATGGAGGAAGTTCAACTAACCAACCATCCTCTATTAACACTAATCGCAGGGAAAATATTGAAGGGTTCCGACAATTTGAAAAAAGAAGGCATTGGCTGGAAGAAAGACAAGGCAGGGCCATGCAGGGCATGAAAATGAAAGGCTCCCTAGGTCTTGAATGCTCTAATACTGTCAAGGTCAGAAAAGAACAAGAGTGGACCAAGGGAGGTCGGGGTAATTCTGCGTTTGGATGGGCGTGGCTCAGATGATGTCACAGATGTTACACAAACAACAGGGTACAGCTCAGATGACATCTCTGCCAGTTACACAAGACTGTCAACTTAAGTAATAGTGACAATACCACTATAGGCTACCTTTCAAAGATCAGGCCAATTAAAATACCATTGGTCTGGATAGGTTAGGTCCGGCTAGTGACAAGACCATTGGGCTGGGGGCAAGCAAAGGCCCAGGGTTAGTAGAGCTGTGAAGCAGCCCATCGTTGGGCTGGATAGGTTAGGTCCGGCTAGTGACAAAACCATTGGGATGGACAGGTTAGGCCCAGCTAGTGACAAAACGAACGGTCTGTATTGATTAGGTCTGACTAGTGATAATACATTGGGCTGGATTATACGATAGTCCTTCAATTTATGTACATCTACACACTTTTCCTGACAAGAGCCAATTTATTCCAAACTGCAGCTCGCCTAAAAAAGCGTCACTGAGGTTAGATAGGATAGATGAAAATGAGGGGCCTGGCACAAGTAAGTGGAAGCAATGCCTGGACTCAGCTAAGAGCCCCTGCTGTTCTAGACATCAAAGAAGTGACCAAATGAAATTACACTCCATTATGACAGTAATATAATTTATTTCAACTCACCTTCTCCTTGTCATGGTATTTAGTCCATACTGCATGAAAGATCCTACGCAAAACTAATAATCTTTGTCTCAACACAACAGAAAATGGGCTTTCTGAACAAACAGTACGTGCAAGATCCAACTGCGACGAAAGTAAAGCTGTAACATGATGTTCAAGTTCTCCTGAAGAAGGAGATTCACATTCAAAATCCGGTAATACAGGTCCCTGGTTGAGAACAGAGTTGGTCGCTGGTGTAATTATTACCTCCTTGCCAGTTATCAACCGATCATAAAGCAATAACACACCATCCCGTGTAGCTATGCTATCACAGGGTTCACCAGCCCACATGCTATTTAAGTGGTCTAGCCACTTCACCTTAACGTTCGACACTGGCAAACACTGCATTATCACCCTTTTGACGCTTAACAGATGATGGTATAAATTCCTTTTTAACCAAACTTCAACACCTAACCTAAAATATACACCACACGTCAAAGTTTATCTTGAAAAATCATTCATGGCTTCAGATAGAAAATGGTCTCTCACATAATCTATGACTTGGATATTAATGCTGTGTAGAATATTGCTAAATACGTCTTTTCATTTTACATTCTGTTCACTAATAGGTATGCCAACAAACAACACAAACTCATTCTTGATAGCTAGATCAGCAACATCACGCAACATTATTCATACATGACATGTCACTTCAGTACACTTGCTTTAAATTGCTAAACGGAAGATTTAGCGTTATTTTCGAATACGTCAACAAAACATCAACTTTAACACCGTGACAACAGCTGAATTTCACTGTCAATGAGGAACAGAGAACAGAGGAAAACAAGATCAAAGAGAATTTATTTGAATCGAAATTCGAACAAAAGAGGAGTGAAAAAATATAGTATAGAGTGCGTTAGTTGCTAAAAAAAAAAAAAAAAAAAAAAAAAAAGTACAGGGGTAATGTTGGTTAAACTGCGGTTTGGTTTGGTGCCTTGGTGAGATGTTCGGGTTTTCGCGCTTTTTTTCCCTGGCTTTAATATTAATTTTATTTTAAGTTGACAGTATTCCTCGTATTTCAGTTGTGTTTTATTCATTGTAATTATAAGTCTACATGTAAGTTGTCTTTATATCTATCGTTGTTTTCTGAAAGATATCTATGTTAATATACAGTTTTCTCTGATAGACCTACAGGTAGTCACAAAAATTATCGGTCAAAATTATTTAATTGAAACTCAAACTTTCATTTTTCTGGAAATAACATTAGGCTTATACATGAAAGCAACAATAAATATTTAAGTAATTATTTACAAGCCTTTGGCATCAGTAACAAACATTTATCTAAGCTATAACAGCTGTTAAAAAGTCATTAAGTGGTGTGCATGTTGCAGTTTCAAAGGCACTTAAATATTAGGTCACCAAACAAGCGTATTCCCCTCGTACTGGTTGAATTTAATACCTCGTAGGATATCCTTTACGTCTAATTACCTTTAGTAGGCATGATTTCATATTGGAAATTATTTTCCTCATATAGGCTGACTCAATCTTAACCCATCCTTGCAGTCGTCTCTTAAGATCTTTAGAGGTGATGGGAGAATTTCTGACTTTTATTCAATTCATTCCATAAATTCTCTATTGGATTAAGATCTGGACTATGTGTATGTATGACTTTTGGGCAGTTATAAAACAACCATTCTCTGACAATATTTGCTTTGTGCTTGGGATCATTATGTTGATAGAATTTAAATGTATTTCTGATCCCTAATTTCTCTGCGCAGCGGTGCAGGTTTTCTCTTAGAATCTGTAGGTATTGGAGTTTGTCCACATTATTTTCAATGAACATCAAATTTCCCACTCCACGTGCTGATATACACCTCGATACCATCACCTTAGTGTAAGGTAATAGTACAACGAGTAATTGTTTGGTCCGCCCTGTCAATATATACTATATATACTAATAATATATTGACAGGGCGGGCCAAACAATCGCCTGTTGTACTATTATTATTACGAGTCAATACGGACCAATTAAGGACCGATATGATCAAGTTTATCCACTTACTGTAAGGTGTAAATTCCTTCTGTCCAGTTCTATATTGGGCTTGTGCCACTCACAAACCCTGCCTTCTGTATCAAACACATGAAATGGGCTTTCATCAACAACAATAACATCATCCCACCATGCTTGATTTTTCTTTTTTCCTCAGTAGGCTTGGTTAGTTTTGTTTACATAAGGTTTTTTCTCTGGTTGCTCTTCCATTACACCCTTAGTTTCTAAGAACCCTTCTGACTGTTTTGGAGTGCACATCTTTACCAATTGACAGACATAGTTCAGTTGCCAGTTTTGAGGCACTAATTTTAGGATCAATAATTACCTTCCTCAAAAGCATTTTCTTCTCGCTCACTCAGCTTCTGTGGATGTCCTCTTTGCAGCAAAAATTCAATTCTGTCCTCCATTCTATATTTTCAGATGTTGTCTCCAACCATGCTCCGTGGTATATTCACCCTTCATCTCTTATGTGTAAGACCTTGACATGGTGAAAGTTCACAAGTTGTTGCTGTTCAAATGTTGGTTCCTTTGCATCCCATGCATCTCATTTGACTTTTCCATTCACCATGACAGCATAGCAGCACAGGTTTGTTACTGATAGTATTAGGATGCGATTCTCTCCTTTGTATACTCATTTCAGTGGAGGAATACAAGCATAGGCCTAACTACGATGAACTGAATATTTAAGTGGTGCAAGAATATCATGCTTTGAAATCAAATGGTACATACGATCTATAGGCCCATGTTTGCTGCAAAAATTTAAAATTACAGTATTTATTTAATATTTAGTTTATGCTTTACAATGAAAATTGTTTAAAACTAATTTGTAATTTTAAATATCTCTCCATTATAATGTAAAGTCTTCTATGACCGAATATTTATGTGAGTACCTATATATTATCTGCGCACTTTTTAGTGATAGATTTTTGTACTCGGAGAAGTAAGAAGGGTTCCGTTAATACTGCCAATTGAATGGAAATGAAATCTGGATTGAATCGATAATATGATCGATCGATATGACTTTTATAAACCTTTATTATTTTAAGCAAACAACTGTGTCACACACACAATATATAATACTATATAACATTTTCCGTTGCAAAACGTGTTCCTAGCATGAATTCAATAGTTTGGCTTTGCTGTGTAAACAACAACAGTACGAGTACGTAAAGTGTACGCCAGATGTCGCACAGCGATGATAAGCGATTCTTAGTTTGTGTTTCAAAGGTTGCCAATACGAATCTCGAAGATAACCGAAGTCGACCACTTCAGCACTAGGGTGTAAATCTATCACTAAAAAGTGCGCAGATAATACTGTAGTGGAGTCATTTATAATATTGCGCATGTTAGAAATAACAGCCTGAAATGTCTCGAAGGGTCTGTTTTGTGGTGGTAATTCTTCATTTCAGGGTTACAACAACAGGATATAAATTGTATTAAGTACGTCATAACTAGGAGGTGGATGTTGTTGAAATGTCATATTTTTCCCTTTGCATTTCTGCAATATGACAGGCAATAACATGTTTTTATTTTGCATTCTTTTCCATTTTTTGCCAATTTGGGATGACTAGTCATTATTATTTTTTAGAAGGTTTTAGGTCAATATATAGCACTTGAAGAATCTTTAGATCATTTTAATTTTTTAAATTTGTGCATGTAGGTTAAAAGTCCACAAGTGACAACATAAACAAATATAACTTATATATAATTATATATATATTTTTTTTACACGTGGTTAACTTTGCAATATCTTTCATGTTCATGCAAACTGACAGCAGTTGTTGGAGACTAAGTAGGGGTAAGGAAAGGATTTATACCTGTGAGTCTTGTGTTTCCAAGATATGTGCAGGAACACAATTAGATAATGAGAAGAAAGTATTTCCTAACGTATCTAAAGCACAAGGAATACATGCACCAGCCTCAGCACCCACCCCTGCAGCCAGTCGTTCACCCCTGTGTACCTCAAGGCTAAGAACAAATGGAAATGAGAAGGGATTGGTAACAACGGTTACCGGTATATAACTTTCCACTTCAGTACAGAACTGTCCTCCCAGGTAGTTCTGTGCAAGAAAAATGCAAAAAGTGAAACATCAAAAAGATGTGGGTTTTTTTTTACTTTGTACTGACACAGATTGGTCTTGAGGCGACGATGGCATAGGAAAGGGCTAGGAATGGAAAGGAAGCATTTGGGAAACTACAGAGCTGCCGACAACGGGGTTCAATCTCCCAAATGTAAGCTGAAAGCTACGTGACTCAAATCGTCCAACCACTGTCTTTTTCCAGCCGTTCCACTGATGACTGAGTGTCATAACGCAAAGACTTTGTTGTTTCTTCTATAAACTAATGACATTCTGTATGAACTTGTGTATTCCGGACAGTAATTCTCCATGGTAAGTCCATGATCTCTCTTACTTGATCAACCCATCTTTTTGCAACCCGTCTTCGTGACCTTGTGCCAGTAACTTTTCCTTGGACAATTAATTTTTCCAGGTTGTCATCCTCTTTTCTTATAATGTGGCCAAAGAATTGCAGGATTCTCTGGTACATAACTTGGCATAGACTTTCTTGTATTCCAATTTCCCGGATGACAGAATCATTTGTTCGCCTGGCTGTCCACGGTATTTGCAACATCATTCTCCAACACCACATTTCAGAGGCGTTGATTCGGCTCCTATCTTCAGCTTTTATGGTCGAAATTTCGCATCCATTCAGAAAGATCGATAACACAAGCGAATGGACTAATCTTTTCTTCGTATTCATAGATATTGCTCTATCTTGCCAGATCTTTTTTAATTTTGCCATAGCTGTACATCCTAGAATGATGTGACATTTGATTTGTTTTTCGCAGCTACTTGTATCCTCAATTATTGAACCAAGATAAGGAAACTGACAGACTCTTTGGAGATTGTTCAAGTGCTGGGGCAGCTGAATGTCTGCTGCTTAGTTGACAATCATTAGTTTTGTCTTGCTCCAATTAATTTCCATGCCAAGATTGTGACTTTCCTGTTGTACACGATCCACTATCTCGACAAGCTCCTGTACACTGCTGGCTACAAGTGTGGTGTCATCCGCAAAACAGAGGTTATTAATTCTCTTCCCACCAGTCGAAAATCCTCCTTCCCAACTGTCAATGATATATTCGCCATAGATGTTAAACAATTGAGGTGATATGGAGACTTTGAAACTTGATGATAGATCACCATCAACTCTGATTTCGGCCAAGTTGTTATCATGTAAGCCTTTTATAAGTGAAATGAGATGAGATGGATTTCCCATTTCCTCTAGAACACACCACAGCTGTGGCCACAAAACACAATCAAAAGCCTTTTGGTAGTCAATGAAGCACAGAAACAAAGGAATGTTGAATTCATGTGCCTTTTCAACCAACTGACAAATATTTAGAATTTGTTCTCTAGTTCCTCTTCCCTTGACAAAGCCAGCCTGTTGTGATAGGGGCTGATATCTAATGTAAGGCCTAAAAACGTTCATTTACGATACGCAGTACGGTGATATTTTTACTTGCATGTGATATTAGTGAGATGGTTCGATAATCCCCACAGTTTCTTGTTGATCCATTTTTGTGAAGTGGAATGAAGATGGTAATGAGCCAGTCTCGTGGCCATGCACCACTGTCCCATATCTTGTTACATATGAATTGCATTAAATGTACTCCTCCCATTTCCTGATGCTTTATGATTCTTTAGGTGGTTAATTGCATCTTCTACTTCTTTCCTCCGTATTGAAGGCTCTGGTTCTGAGTTAGATTGATTAGGAATGTGCTTATTGCAAACATTTCTGGTAGTCACATCTGCATATAGATTTTCACAATATCTTTCCATCTTTCAATGGCCAGTTCTTTTTCTCCAATGAGGGTACCATCTTCATCCACCACAGCAGGGCTTGAAGTCGTGGGTAATTATCTTTACCTTCATAAAGAGATCACAGGTTTGACAGTGCTGCTTATGCAGTTCAATCTCTTCACAGATTTCATGAATCTGGTTTGCCTTATCAAGTCTACACTGCTTTTGAATCTTCCGAGATAGTGATGGGTGCATTTGTAAATATTCATCAGTTTCATAATTGTTTCTTTTTAGCTGTTTCCTTTCCTCTATTAGCCTCAAAGTTTAGGCGCTTAACCATGGCTTCCTAGGAAATGAATTGTGCCCATGTATTTCCTTGCTTGCACTACTCACAACAATTTTCAGGTTGTACCATACTGAATCTGCAGTGTCAGTGGGATTTATTCCTAATGACTGTAGTTTGAGACGATTAGCCTCGCCGAAGCTACATAGAGCTCTATCATCATATTTAATTTCTCGTAACTTTGTTGTGGTTTTGAGTTTGTCGCATTCTCATGATGACAAGGATATGGTCTGAACCACATTCAGCGCCAGGGTAACTTCTGCTGTTTAAAACAGATGACTTCCAATGACTTCTGATCAGGATAAAATCAATTTGATTTCATACCCTGTCTCCAGGGGATATCCACGTATATTGGCAGCGAGGGTGATGTTGAAAGAGTGTATTGATAACCATTTTCTTATCTATACAAAATTTGCAGAAGACGCTCTCCTCTATCATTTCTAGTCCCAAGCCCATATGGACCAACATGTACACTAAGGTGGTTATCGGATGACGTGTCACCAATCTTAGCATTAAAGTGTCACCTTGAATGATGAGAACTTCTCTTTGAGGAATGTTATCAATAAAACATTCTAATTGACTGTCTATCTCATCTTCAGGGGCAGCAGATGTTGGTGCATCATCATCATCATCATCATCAGTTTTCCACTCCAGTTGCCCGGGTGTGGTTTACGAGCACTCTCCACTTCTGTCTGTCCATGTACCAATCTGCTCTCAAGACGACATCCCAGCTGTCTCTTGTTCCTATGTCCTCTTTCACTTGGTCCAGCCATCTCTTCCTAGGTCTTTCTACCGGTCGTTTTCCAGCCACAACTCTGTGTAGCCATTGTTTTGCTGTCCTATCGTCCATTCGTTTGACATGACCAAACCATTTCAAACGGGCCCTTGTCACTTTTTCATTCAGGGATGGGTACACACCAGCTTTCTCCCTTATTCTTTCATTCCTTACCCTGTTCCTTTTTGTCTTCTGTACCATAGTTCGTAGGAACTTCATTTCTGCGGCTTGTAGTTTGCTATCCACTTGTTGGGTTGTGCAGGTTTCTAGGCCATATGTTGTTATGGGGGTGAAGTATGATTGGAATAGAATCTGCTTTGATCTTAAGGGAACTTGTTCGTTCCAGAGTAGGTTCCGAACTTGATGGTAAAACTGAGCTGATTTTTGAATGCGGTTGTTAATCTCATGCTGTATTCTATTATCACTTGAAATGATGCACCCAAGATATTTATATTGGGCTACTGTTTCCAGCTGTGTACCTTCCAGCATTATTTTTCCTTTCTTCTGCCTGTTGACAGACATAGTAAAAGTTTTCGATTTATTTATTGTTAATCTGTGTGCTTTCAAATGTTCATTCCAGGTGTTCAGCCTCTCTGTATTTCCCCAAATTACTACATCACCTGCTTTATTTCTTTCATGACTTCATCCATGACAATGATAAAAAGTAAGGGTGAAAGGGTACCGTACAGCCTTGTTGCACTCTTTTAGTGGTTTGGAACCAATCAGAATTACTGTTTCCTATCTGTACGCAACTGCAGCAGTCTTCGAAAAGCATTTTAACTTTCTGGATAAGCCTTTTGGGTACATTTTTCTTTCTTAAGCATTTCCATATAGTCTTCCTTGGAACACTATCAGATGCTGTTTTGAGATCCAAAAACACTAGTGTTAAGTCTTTGCCCTTCTCCCAATGCTTTTCTAACAGTATTCTAAGTGCAAATATGAGATCGGTAGTTGATCGGTGTTCTCTCAATCCATATTGTTCTTCCTGTAGTTGTGGTTCTATTATTTTCCTTCGCCTTTTTTCAAGTATTTTCTCAAATATTTTCAAACCATGAGACAAAGTGATCTCTCTATAATTGCTACATTTCTTGTGGCTTCCTTTTTTGAAGAGAGGTATTATTATTCCCTTTTTCCAATCATCTGGGACTTTCCTATCCTTCCATATTGCATTAATTACTCTATGAAGCCACTGTATTCCTATTGCACCAGTTGCTTTGATCATATCTGCACTGACTTCATCAAATCCTGTTGATCTTTCTTTGGGCAAACAAATCAGTTAAAAGCATGATCATTATAGTAGGCTTAATGCGAGCTACATATTCTTTCTTGAAGATTATTAATTTAATGTACTAGTATACAATATTTTTATATTTTTGGAGAGAGTTCTCTAAATTTAAAGCATGTGTTTATCTACGTAGGTATATATTTACTATCATTACTAGTGTATTTTGAAGTCTTCTTATCCAGTTTTCTAAATGTTGTTTTATTACGTCTGTTATTTATAGGCCAGTTATCCAAATGATTTGTGAAGATTTGTTCAGTAACAATGCAAATTGTTCAGTTTGTATGCATAAGTATCATTTCCGTGTTATTACCGTCTTGATTCTTGTATATTTATTGCGTATATTCACGTTAGTCGGTGTAGGCTGTGTCATTTATTTTTAATGAATTAGGACCTGGGAATAGCTAAGTTTCCCTGATGCTTGGAATGCAACATTTTCGTACGGATCTTCTGTTTTCTAAAGCGGCACCTTTTTAACATTTTATTTTGGATGTATCTAATGAACATCTTTTCCTACCGTGTTATCCTCTATCGCAGGAATAAAAATAACCTGTCAAGAGGTGTTTTCATTCGTGTGTAATTTGAGTTAATGCATGAATTCCATACTACAATCTCCTCGGCGAGCTGTGGTGTACCCGCAACGGCGATACGTGCATGGACAGCTCTTCCCCAGTCACACGCTACTGCGCAGCCAACGGTGTAGGCCTTGGTTTCTAAGTGTCATTTCAAGTTTGCATATTTCATATACTCATTTGAAAGCTATTTGTATTGCACAATGCTATGAAGTTTTGCTGCACTTTCATTGTCACAGCAAGTAAATCCAAATTCCAAATACTGTAACTTGTCATATTAAAAAAAAAAAAAAAAAAAAACTTTCTTTGAACATCTACCACTGCTGGTATTGATATCAGATTCACTCACAACCTTCTGCATTATTAGCACTGCCTGCTTGAAGAGAGTCATGATCACGTTCTTTTCGTAGCCAGCAGTTTTCTAGTATGTATAATGTGAACTATTTAATACAAGTCATGGTCAACTACAACATAAGATTTTCCAACACCTGAGAGCTATTGATCCATGAAAAGAGACAACAACAAATTTAATTTCAAAACTATGTACAACACGTTTCCATGTAATAGAAATGAAATATTTGCAACGGCAATCCACTTTCTTTGTCCGTGAGTTTAGAAAGGAGACATCTGTAAAAATTAAATTGTGCTCAACATATGTTTACATCTAAGAAACTATTGCAACAGTAATTATCTTTCTTTGTATGTAAGAGTAGAGTATAAATTTCATAAAATTTCCATCCTGGAAGAGAAAGAGATAGGTGCAAGTTGCATGGAATTTCCACATTCCATGAAGTGTTGAACATATGTTTTTCTGAAAGAAAACTTCAGCAACAGAAATCCCATGATTTTGTGGTTCTCAGCTATACTGTGATTTTTTTCTGTCTTTCTTGGACATGTGCTAAGTTTTACTAAATACATCTTCAATCTCAGAAGAGCACAAGGTCAGACCTTGAGGACCACTTGTATATGAACCGTAGTTTCCAAAATACTGACAGCCCATGTAAAACTTCAGCCTATTTTGGCCACAACTAGAACTAGAAGAATTGTCTCTTTCATTTTCCTATTGGTTGTTATTGTACTTGTCTGGGCTTGAAAGCGAAGAATAAGTTTGTTGCATTGACCACATGGCACCTCATATCTGCAAGCCTTGGATGTGAGCAGCAGCTGCTTGGTAGGCCCATGCTCTTTGTGGCTGTTATGACATGAGGTTTTTTTTTTTTTTTTTTTTTTTTTTGCTAGATGACACAAAAGACAACTTTGTTTTAATAGTCACTTTTGGTCTGATCATATTCAGCGAACTAGGCATGACCTTCCTAAGTTTTTCGTAGAGCCTTATCCAAAAGTTTGTTTCACATAATTGAACAGCAACACTATAGCCTTACACTTAAACTTGATCCACATTCAATATTGCATGTATCTAACAATATTTCAAAGCATCTGCAAATGAAATAACAGTAGAACTCTAATTTAATACTTTCTATTACTTCTTGGCTCCAGGCGTCGGGCCGTGTACCTGTTGGCTTGCATTCGGGAGATGTTGGGTGATAGTCCTGAACATGGTTTTCCATGGTTTCCTATTTTAACATCAGGCAAATTTTGGGGCTGTACTTACTTTAAGGCCATGGTTGCTTCCTTCCCAGTCTTAGCCCTGTCCTACCCCATCGTCACCATTAGACCTGAGTCAGTGCAACATAAAACCTCTAGCAGTTTTTAAAGAAGCCACAGAAAGCATTTGACAAGTATCAAGTCGTTATAGATACTTACAAATTATTGTAGTCCCATTTTTGACGCAATAACTCAGTTTGTTGAACATCCATTCATTGCCATTTAGCAGTCATTAACTCAGTTGCTCGAACATCGTGCCTGTGGGCACTCTGAACCTCATCCTAAGAGATTACACTGGGAAGTATTTTACAGAAGATAAAGCAAGAGAGATTGTGAAATTATAATCTACAGGAATAATGGGGCTTGAAAAGATTGTTGATAGAGAGAAATAGACCAAAATATGTTAGAAATGTTTAAACGTAAGCCTATGGATAAAGAAATTCCAGAAGAATGAATAAAAAACAAATGAAAGAAGAGAAAGGGCAAGGAAAATCCAAATTACAATAGTTAGGCCTGCTTATTTAAGAATGTCATAAATCAACAAAACCTGGACTAAAACACCCAAAGTATGATGAGGTATGTTAGAGTATGATTAAAATGGAGAGGAATCACATCTACCTTCACCAAGCTTCTTCGTCTACGAGTGGTGGAGGTGCAGCTGTGAGTAGGGAGAATGCTAAAAGAAGAAAATCCAGCAAGTTATTGGAAAATTCTTTTTGCCAGTAGCCATTGAACGAGTGGTACCTGGGGCAATGATGGCTTCAGTTTTATCAAAGAGGTTGGCCAATGGATTGCTCGGATTTCCAGCGATATCTGATCAACTAATTTTCTTATTCACCGCATCGGCATAGCTCTAATGCGTGCCAATATCACATCCATTCTTGGGACACTACCACCTGGTAAAGAGCTGGATGAAGTTTTCTCCTCTAAGACATGGCTTTATATTTTATGGAAATTCGATGTAAATCCGAATTCAGTCCTGCAAAAAATATTAAGTGGACTTATGACTAGAGATGGGAATTATAGGCACGAAAAGGTATTTGAACAAGGCACAAGTGTATGTTACCCGCGTGACGGTTCTGCGGTGAGATTTGTATAAATATTATTGATCTGAACTATCAGAACCCCTAAAATTTATGCAACTCCCTGATATATCTGTAGAGCGGCTAGATTTCACTTGCGCCTTGTTCAAATACGTTTGCATTCTAACCTATTCGTGCCTATAATTCCCATCTCTACTTATGACTGAACTTTTAAACTTCTTTGGTTTTAATTATATGTTTACCTAATTTAGGTTTCACATTTAGGTACATATAATGTGTATAATGTATAATGATATCCCAGGAGTGTAATGGGTATAGCAGAAATTGATGCATTTTCTTAAATACAGTACTTGGGGAGGGGGTTCAAATCAAGCTGTTTTATATATAAAAATTTGAAAGATCTTATGCCTGGTGTTGCCTCCTCATAGACCAGATACTTGTTCATCCTGCGTGCGTGTATCCTATTTGACATTGTAGAACTTCCTTTATCTTAAATTGAACTTTTCCTTATTTTTCATACTAAAGCAACGAATATAAATGATATCCCTCTGTTCTTGCCTTTTCTTTCTCTTCTGTTCTCTAAGCCTGCTTACTTATTCTTCAATGCAATAATACTCTGTAAGGATGTTAAATCTTTAATCCTTAGCAATGAATCTTCATTTGTTAAAAAAGTTCTAGATTTCTGTATTACTGTACATTTAACTATTACTTAGAGATATTGGACCGATTGCAGAAACGATGACTACGTTTTAAGCCTTAGGCAACGTCTAAATCAAGCACGATCTTCCTTTGCATAAACAGTGTTCAGCCGGTTTTTAACTAGACATCATTTAAAGTTTCAATATTGGTTTGAAAATGGAGAGAGAAGTATCTTTCATGCAACTCTTTGCTTGTTGCAACCAATGACATTCGTCAGTGTGCGCACCGAACACGAGTCACCTGTTTGTCTTCCTACACATTACTCAAATATGGCTAAGTATGAGCATGACTTGCCCGCTGATAAGAGTATCGCTTTCGGTGGAAATTAAATCTCGATATATAATATTATCGACAGTAAAGCGACACACTACCGTACTGGGAAGTGTAGCTTTGATTATAGCTTTGTTACAGTGAGTGTAATCTACTCATAAATACAGTAGCTTCGACAAAGGGAACATGAAGCAATAGTAATGTGTAACCGAGTGTGTTGTACGGGCCATATAGATGTAGCTTGCATTCTGGAGATCGTTGGTTCGAAATGCATCATCAGCAACTCTGAAGATTGTTTTCCGTAGTTTCCCTGTTTTTACACCAGGCAAATATTAGGGCTGTTATTATGGCCACGGCTCTTCTTCCCCAGTCCTCCTCTTTAAACGATAACCATCGGCATCACTTGCCTTTTCCTATCTGATAGTTGCCGAGAAAGGCCTGTACGATTATGTATATAAAAACCACATACAACCTACTTTTCAGTTTTCACTATTGTGTGTGTTTACTTGGCAGTAAACATAAGTAAATCCCTCCCGGTTGATGTATGTGACAGCCCTCTTATGATCGGGACACGTAATTCTGATAATGTATGTAGTCGAAGTGACCTATAATTCCATGGAAATTACCCCCTCTATATAATAAAATATCTCGTTGTTTCCAAGAATTGTATTCAAGTTGACAGTTACCGGACTGTCCCTTTGTCAGTCTCAAGAAACAAGTCTCATGAAAAGCAAAACCTTATTTTAAGATCTATCCGATTCTGATTCACTCCTCTCATTTGAGGTTAAACAGTGCTCTCAGCACTGTTTAAACATGACCGGTTGAACATCGGTTTTAGACAGTGTCTAAGTGATAAATAACGTCTCTGCAATGCGGCATCCATACTTAGGCATTGTTTAACTGTAGACATCGTCTAAACACCGTTTCTGCAATCGGCCCATTGTGTCCAGTCTACAGTATAGAGCTGTTAACGACTGAACACCCATTATATACTAATGAGGATCTAATGTGTGCCAGTATGATGTAGATGAGCTCTGCTCTAGCTGCTATATTGCAAGGAAATCTTTCCGCCAGTTTGTGGTACACTACTGTAGGTTTCAGCAGGAATTTGTTTCCATTTCTCTTTCAATATTTACGTGGGGGTATTTTGTTGATGGTTTGATCTGGCTTTTAACTGGTACCCAAGAAGTAATCAGTGAAGTTGAGGTCAGGACTTTGAGCAGCCTATTTAAGTTCATGTCCCCAAACTATTGAATACTTTCTTGTACTTATAAAAGAAGTGACCTTATTCCAAGTTTTTACTAATGTAGGTAGTACTGAAATGTCCATAAATGTTTCATATTTTGGCATTCAGATCCGCAACCAATATCAATTATATCTCTTTTATAATAAATTGTATGGTGTCCTCCGTTAGCATTGATAGCATGTGTCATTGCTAACGGAAGACATTTTGAACATTTCAGGTAAGAAAGTTGTATGTGATATGCTGTTATGTTCTGTTCCTGTGTGTTTCCTTTGATTAATATGCTATGTAGAAAATGAGTTCTAATATGGAAATACAAAGTTCCCGGGCCCATGCCCATATAACATATTTTCTTCTACATGTGAGGAATGTATCCTGAAAGTTTGGCCATACCTTGTTGTTACATCCTGTAGAGATGTGATAGTAAAGATGATGCCAGTTGATTTTCAGGGGTTGACCGGTGATTTATAATCATATGTTGGCCTATCTACTTATGTAATTTTATTTAGAAATTACATTCTTTATAATTAAAATCATTTAGATATGTTTTCATTAATATTTTTGATGGACATTTGTTTCAGTGTTGAGAAGATGGGACGAAAATCAACAAAAGGAAAGGAGAAGCGTCTACAGCGTAAGGAAGAAAACTTACTGTTGGCTGCTGCCCAGAAAGTGGTGGATGAGGCCAATGCCCAAGAAGATCCCTTGGCATCATTTCCTGCTTTCAGGAAGTTTGAGAAAAATGGAATTTCTGTTGTTTTAGATTGCAAGCGAGTCACTGAGTTAGATCAGAACACTATAAACTGGATATTTGAAACTGAAAAGAAACATATGAAAGAACTATATGAAAAGTGTAGTTGGGGCTGGAATGATAAAACCAAACTGGAAGAAATGACTGATAGTGCTGCATGGTACCTGCTAGCTCGTACCACTCAAGGACAGAACGTTGCCTTTTCACATTTTAGATTTGATTTGGATTATGGAACTGAAGTTCTTTATTGTTACGAGATTCAGTTGGAAGAGTGTGTTCGCAGGAAGGGACTGGGAAAGTTCATGTTGCAGTTGTTAGAACTAATTGGTTTCACAGCTCGAATGAAGAAAATAGTCCTAACCGTGCTCAAACATAACCCAGGTGCAGTTGCATTCTTTCGAGCTTTGAAATACGAGCTTGATGAGACATCTCCAGTTGATACTTTGTATGAAGATTATCCCTATGAAATCCTCTGTAAACCAAATAAGAAATTATTTGATAAGGCTTGAAATGTACCTGAGGAAAATGAATTAGAGTAAGTGTTTGATGATTGTTATATCATCTGTATTATTTATTCCCCTATTGAACCAGACTGCAGAATTGAGAGTCTACTTTACCATGTTCTTGCCAGTAAGGGTTAATGCTTCATACTTTGTGTCAAAATGGTAATTCATTCACAGTATGTCGTTAAATATACTGTATAGGCTAAAGTAATGAAGGCAATATTTGCCATGTGCTGTCAGATGTGGAACATATGTTGATTGCGTATCCTGTGAGGTAGTGCATAAGTGAATGAAAAGCCACTACAAAGACAGTTTGATTAGAGAAACACTCAGTGATTGATTCATAGATTTGACATGTTGTGTTGGAGAAAATTTGAAGGTAAATGCTCGGGAGTCTTGTGGAATAAAATTGCAAAACTCGTGTATTCTCAGAAGGCAGAGTCTGTAGAAGGAAAATAATACACATACATCTTCATTCTAGACTGCTATGCCTTTCAGCATTCAGTCTGCAAGCTTCTATGAATTCCTGAGATAATAAAAGCATTAGTACTTGAAGTGATCCACCTGTTCCAGCTTTGTATTCCCTACCTGACATTCAGTCCTCTAAGGTTTCTTCCCAACTGGCATCACTTTAGTGAATGCCCATTTTCATATCATAGTCTCTGCACTTTTTTCAAGACCCATTAAGGCCAAGTCTTTTGTATAGGCCAAAGTGCTTACTACAGGTTCACCCAGCTGAAACCCTCCCTGGCTTTTTATGCCAGCCAGTAAATGATTCGTGAACAATAAAGGAGAATAATTACAGCCTTGTCTAACATCTGTAACTACTTTAAACCAAGATCTCTCTATATATGAATCATTCTACTATCAATTCTGTGGCCCAGTCATCAATATAAATGCCTTTCATTGCCTATAACAACCTACTCCTGATCCCATAATCCCTTAATATGGCCAACTACTTTTCTCTTATTTCTCTAGATCTACAGAGCATAACTGTCTGTCCCTCTCGTAGTATTTTTCAGTTACTACACACCTTCTAAAAATTTGATCCTAATAGTCCCTCTGTTGTCTGAAAACACATTGTTTTCATCCCACTGACTCTCTAGCATAGACTGCACTCTGTTTTGTTAAATACCTGTGAACATCTTGCCTTCACTATTCAAAAATATAACTAATTTAGTTGTTGCAAACCTTCCTGTTCCCTTATTTTTCGTGGGAATTTCTGCTTTTGTCCACTCTAGGTGTCATCGGCCGATACTTGTATCCGAGTGTACATTCTCCAGCTGTTCCTTTTTTTCATCTATGATGGTGCTGTTGATGTTTTAGTTGGCCAATCCTTGCATAGAGTATGTAGTTATACATGTTGTACCTAATGAAAGATGGGAGGGCATGACTGGCTGTAGCAAAGTTTCCATCTTTCATGCCTCTTCTCTTCAACATACTACTTCAAATTGTAAAATGCTAGCTGAGATATTTGTGCACTAGGGAGTGTGGTCTTCTGCCTGAGAATGTCAGGTATTCAGATTTATTCCTATGCTTATCCTAGTCATCTGGAGCATATCTTTGTAGCGCTTCAGAAGAGCACCATGAGGCCTCTTGGCAGTGCTAAGTTCACTGTACCAAATTTTTTGAGGTAGTCTGTGGACATTCATACGTTGGACGTGACCAATCCATCTAAGCTGGTGGCAGACGATGGAGCCTTCTGTGTCGTTCATCTGTGCTCTTTCAAGAACTGACTTTAGTTGCATAATTCTTTTGACAGAAATTTGTTTCGTTGTTTAGAAGATGGGGTGAAAAATCAAGTAAAGGAAAGGAGAAGTGTCTACAGCATAAGGATTCATAATGGTTCTTAGCTTTTGCCGGTGAAAACTTTCCAGTTTTTTTTTTATGCCATAGTGGTAAAGGGTCTGGGTTTCACATCCGTATAATAATGTTGAAACAACAGCGGCTTGATACACCAGATCTTTATTCAGGAAAGCCCGATGGGAAAGGCGTCCAAAAGCTACATGGGCAGCAAGGATTCTGTTTTCCACGTCTTTTTCCAAAGTACACAGTATTGAAAGGATACTTGCAAGATAGGAAAACTCTTCTGTTTGTTCCAGAGATGTGTTTCTTCTTCTTCCTATCAGTTCCGAATGTTGCAACCATCCTAGGTTTGCTATTCTTGTCACCTGTGGCTCAGAATAACTCTGCAGATCTTTTAGAGGTCCATGTTCTGATATTTTGTAACCAGGATATTCTTCTCTGACCAACACTTCTCTTTCCAGGTAGTTTTCCTCAAAGAATAGACTGTAGGAGATGGTATCTACTTTCATTCCTCATGATATGTCCAAGGTGTCGAATCTCCCTTGTTTTAACGATGGTCAATACTTTGTCTTTTTTTAGTATCTCAACATTTTTGACATGGTCTGACCACAGCACCCTCACTATCCTTCTGTACAACCACATGTCAAGTCTCTGATCAATTACTTAATGACTCTGTCAGAGTCTATGTTTCAACATATCAGTTTTCGGGTTTTCGTGGCAGAGCCGGAAATCGAATCCGAGGCTCCAGGGGTGGCAGCTAATCACACTAACCACTGCACCACAGTGGCAACCTGCTACCATTAGGGATTTGCGTTCTCGTAGGAGATTTAAGATGGATTGCCGGAATCACTTTCTGAATACCTCTAGCTGACTTTTCGATGTGTGTAGTGTGAATGAGTGTGTGAATGAGCATATATTCATAAAAATTAGAAATATATTTACTAGTTATAGGTTTTTTTTTCTTCCTCTCAAACGCTACTCTACTATATTTCCAAAAAATCTTAAAATACAACTGGTAAAATCCCTAATCTTACCAATTCTAGACTACTGCGACACTGTACTTACGGACATATCTCAAGACAGTAACAAGATGCTTGAACGGAGTTTAAACACCTGTATTCGATTCATATTTAAGCTGCGATATGGTTCTCACATTTCACCTTATTACAGGGAGTTGTCATGGCTTCGTGTTCATGAGCGTCGCAGTCTCCACATGTTGTCTCTTCTGCATGGAGTTCTAAACACAGGTGTACCGAATTATCTCTCTTCAAAATTTAATTACCTCTCCTCCTATCATAACCACGATACACGATCTGCCTCCTGTTTAACAATATCTCTCAGTCACTCCAGGACCTACAACCGCTCCTTTGTAGTCACTGCCGCGAGGCTGTGGAATACCCTACCTGCTACCATTAGGGATTTGCGTTCTCGTAGGAGATTTAAGATGGATTGCCGGAATCACTTTCTGAATACGTCTAGCTGACTTTTCGATGTGTAGTGTGAATGAGTGTGTGAATGAGCATATATTCATAAAAATTAGAAATATATTTACTAGTTATAGGTTTTTTTTCTTCTGTGTTTCCGTCTCTTATTATCACTAGTGTTAGTTTTATATTTATTATCATGTACACTTAGATTGTAGTGTTGTAGATTCTATAATAGTTTTTTATTACAATCTCCAAATTTTCTATTAGTACCATATTATTTTAAAAGATCTGTTGTATTTAAATATTATATGTACGTTAATCATTTTAAATATTGTGGTTAAGTGTAAGAGAGGGCCTTGAGCCCTAACTTCGCCACGAATAAAGACGAATTACTTACTTTAAAAAAAAAAAAAACATCATAGAAGAGGGTAGAGAACACACAGCAATGCAGAAGCCTGACCTTCATAGTCTTTGCTAACCCATGATTTTTCAAATAAATTGCTCATCTAAATGAAAAGTGCCCTGGCTTTTCCAATTTCCTCATCAGCAGGATCCCGCTGGTCATTTATGGTGGTGCCAAGATGTGTGTACTTGTTCAATGAGATTCTGGTCTATCTTAATATATGATAACACAGGGACTCTGTTTTTACTAATTATCATAGTTTTTGTTTTCTGAGGTGAAAATCTAAACCATATTCATGGCTGTTTTGTGTAACTCGGTAAGATATTTACTAATTATCATAGTTTTTGTTTTCTGAGGTGAAAATCTAAACCATATTCATGGCTGTTTTGTGTAACTCGGTAAGATATTGTAGGCTATCTTGATTATCGGCAAAAATTACCGTATCATGGGTATATCAAATTTTATTTATCCAGGTTCCATTTAAGAACACTCCCATCACCACATCCTCAAGAGCTTTCTGGAAGATGTGTTAAAAATTATTGGGGACAATATACAGCCCTGTCTTACACCCCTTAAAATGTCTACTTCTTCAGTTTTCTCTCTGTCCAACCTCACAGAAGCAGACTGGTTCCAATACAAGTTTACAAATTATTCTTCGATCTTTATCATCCAAGCCAATTTTTTTATTTCAACCATTTTCTGATGTTTTACTCTGTCAAAAGCCTTCTTGTAATCAATGAAGCAGGCATAGATGTTTCAATGCACATCTCTGCACCTTTGAAACAGTACCTGAATGCTAAACAAAGCTTCACAGGTACCCACTGCATTTCTGAAACCAAACTGTGTACAAGAAATTTGTTCTTCATAGATCCTGTATATTCTATGAATGACCTTTAGAAAAACCTTCAGTTTGTGGTTCATGAGGCTGATCATCTTGTATTTGCCACATGACTTTGCTCTGGATTTTTTGGTCAGAGTGATAAATTCATATTTAAGCCATTCCCGAGGAATGTTGTTAGAGTTGTAGATGTCATTGATTACTGCAGTCAACCATTTCACATTATCTTCAGCATCCACATTGACAGGGCAGGGCTAGGAGTGGGAAAGAAGCGGCCGTGGCCTTAATTAGGGTACAGCATTTGCCCGGTGTGAAAATGGGAAACCACAGAAAACTATCTTCAGGGCTGCCGACAGTGGGGTTCGAATACTCCCGAATACTGGATACTGGCCGCACTTAAGCAACTGCTGCTATCGAACTCAGTCCATCAGAATTCTTGGTCCTGTTTTGCCATCTATTCAAGAAGGTTCTGATCAATGATCATAAAACCGTTGTTCTACATATCTTTTCCATGTATCTTTAATGTCTCCTTGTCCAACAATTATTTTTCCTTTATTATCTGTCAGCTTGTTTCCTGTCCTAGTACCTCCCTGTCACCTGCCAACTTTCTGATGAACATTGAAACTCATATTCGAGTCATCAAAACTAATTGCTGACTGTAAGAAAAATCTCTTTACACTCGTAGTACGAAATATCTCTCTTCCTATCTCCTGCAAATGGAGATGCAGCATCTTCATGACCTTATTTGTATACACCGACAATAACAGCAAACCCAGAAATGCCTTAAATTCAGTTTCATCAACATGGTCAACAAACGTAGCAGTTTTCCCATACGTAGTGCTCATATCCATAATTTTAGCCTTTGTGTGTTCCAGTATTACTTGAATAATATTATCACTGAAGAGCAGCTATCAGGCTTCTTGCAGTAGCTTAAGCTTATTTGCAGCTGCGTTCCCTTTCAGTCCTGGTAGGTATGTACCTAATTTATGTTGATGAATTTGTGACTGAGCTGGTTCAGCTTTTGCCCACCTATATCTATTTCTTCCATAAAAAATATTCATCTGTGTAGCCTGTTGTTTCACTTTGTGCCTCATCACATCTTCCGTTAACTCAGTATCAGATTGTCACATGATCACTATGAAAATGTTCTGCGTCTCTCAAATCACTATCTTGTTCATTATTTAATCCTAGATTAGGCCTTCATTGCCAATACTTACTTCACTTAAGTGTCCAGTTTAATGTTCTAACTCAGTTTGTGTCAAATAATGTGCCATTCGGAAAAGACAGTTACAAAACTCACATAACTGGTATTGTGGGGTGACCTCGCATCCCAAACACAATTTTCACATCATCCCTCTAGTCACTAACATCTACTCTGGGCCACTAATTCTTCCCTACTATACTGGAGATTACACAATAGGCCTACGACAACAATCAGTCTGCGCCAGACAGTTACAGTGGGGTATGGCAGCACCCCACAATATCAGTTCAGTGTTAACCCGTGAGTGGTCGCGTCTGGTTGTTTCAACCATTTCTGTTTATTTTGATCAGTCCTTCCATGAACACTGTTTATTACACTTCCTACCCCTCAGTACCTTTCAATGGACTCGTCCACACTTCTGTCACACCACTGTTATCCCTCCTCACTCCTTCAGTGAGTGACAAGCTGGCTATCCGGTCGTTTTGTTCGCATGCGACTCCTCACGTTACCTGTCTCCATTCTCTTCAACCATACGCGACTCATGGCGTAGACTTTTTATTTTAAATGTGGAAAGTGCACTTTTATCATTCATTGTTGAGTAGAGGAAGTAGGAGCATTGTCTAGATGTGTGTTAAATGAAATGAAACATCATTTTAAAAGTATTTTCCATAAGGAAAACTTGAGTTTTTTCAATTTCAACTGCAAAAGGCAATCTCATTATAATTATTATGTTAAAAAGTGTTCTTCTGTGTTTAAATAGTATTTTCTTATATTATTGTAACAATAAATAGCGTATTTAGTAAACATTTGGTGTTCAATTGGTTTCCGGTCTAAACGACCGTACGCAACTCCTGACTTTACACTTTTCACACGACCGCTCGCAGGTTAAGAGGTTGCACGGTTTCAGAATAATTGTACATTAAGTGTCCGATAGGAACTGAAAACCACTCATAAAATATATTTGAAACAACAACAACCTGGCTTCCATAAACAACCATGGGTTAGTCCTTTTTGATTTTAAGAGAGTATAACTGGGGAACCAAGCTGTAGACTTTCGCCATAATCAAGGCTGCCCACTAATGTGATATCTATGCATGTCCATCACTTGGACCCTTAATTGAATCGGAATGATCTCTGGTTATGTTAAGGACCAATCACTATCGTTGATTGTATGTTGGGTATTCAGCCCGAAGGCTGGTTTGATCCTCTGCAGCTCCGCCAACAGCTGTCATAAATAGCCCAGGTGTCACTGAAGAGGCGTACTAGGGAAATGAGGAGTGAGGTAGTTTCCCGTTGCTTTCCTCACCGAGCCAGCCGCTATTACATATCAGTCTGCCAAGCCCACTGAAATGCATGCACCAACCGACCCTATGAGCGATATTTTCACACCATTCATAACTGGGACTGGCTACATAAGCAATAGTATTACTAGCATCACTCATACCTGTCACTTTCATATTGTCAAAGCCAAGGATGAGACTGAGACAGGTCAATGAAAGTAACAAATTTGATATAGCCCATACCAGAAGACATAGTGCACTGTAAACACTACATCTCGCCAGCAAAGGCATTATCGTTGAGTAATGTATTTAAATTAAGTTACTGGGGCTGATGGCCAAACATGACTCCCTATAGTTAAGAGCCTAGTGATTGAAGAACATTAAGTTAAACATGAATCTTTCATGCTCCCCCTGTGGGTGGGGGATGCAGATGAAGAATACGCCCACGATATCCTCTGCCTGTTGTTAAGAGGCGACTAAAACGGGCCCCAGGGGCTCTTAACTTGGGAGCGTAGGTTGGCGACCACAGGGCCCTTAGCTGAGTCCTAGCATTGCTTCCACAACTTGTGCCAGGCTCCTCACTTTTATCTATCATGTCCGACCTCCCTTGGTCCACTCTTGTTCTTTTTGGACCCCGACTGTATTAGACTATTCGAGACTTCCAGTGTCTTTCATTTTCACGCCCTTCATGGCCCTTGCCTTTCTTCATTTTTCGAAGTGACACATCCCTTTTATTTCTTCTCTTTTTCTCTCTACCCCCTGTGGGTGGGGGACGTTGACGAAGAATACACCCACGGTATCCCCTGCCAGCCGTAAGAGGCAACTAAAAGGGGTGACCAATGGATGATTGAATGAGAACCATGAAACTACTTGTGATTAGTACCACCATACGGGGAAAGCCATGGGTCGCCTTTATTTGCGAGTGGTACCACTATGTTAGGTACACAATAGGTTTGTGCTTAGTAGCAGCAGAGTGTGGCTCACTATGGGTTTCCAGTACCTGTGATTAGTACCACTATATGAGCGACACTGTTGGTTTGCGTTGCCTGTGATTTGTGCCCACTATGTGAGGAACACCCTGGGATAGTACCCTGTGATTAGTACACATATTTGAGAAACGCCATAGGTCCATGTTACCTGTACGACGTCCAATACTTTTGAGTAGTACCATAATGTTTGGAAAACTATGAGTTTACGTTACCTTTGATTAGTACTACAACTTGAGAAATACCATAGTTCTACTTTACTAGCGATAAGTGCCATTATAAGGGACCGTTGACCTGGATATTGAACCCCTTTAGAAAACGAGCATCATCAATTTAGGATTTGCTTTGGAAGCAGTCCCTTGGTCAGTCATATAGTTTCTGGGAAGGTGAGGCATTGCAGGTCGGATCCACTGATTGTTTTAAATGGATATTCATCCATTCATTCTTCATCACATTTTGAATTCTGGTCACTGGATGAATTTTGTACTTTTAAGTTGTCAATGCATTTCGTCTCATTTCATACCATTAGGGGCCAGTGACCTAGATGTTAGGCCCCTTTAAACAAAAAGCATCATCATCAATCTTTTGTACCAATAAATTCACAACATGAAAATTCATTAAATATTAAAAATGCTCAACACTGTGTCTCTCACAAACTAAGTTCCAAAAATTAAAAAAACACAGTTTACTTTAAATAACTTAAGTTCATCTTCAACAAAAATCAAACCTGCTGGGCTGAGTGGCACTGGCCTTCTGACCCGAACTTGCCAGATTCGATCCTGGCTCAGTCTGGTGGTATTTGAAGGTGCTCAAGTATGTCACCCTCGTGTCTGTTGATTTATTGGCAGATAAAAGAACTTCTGCAGGAATAAATTCCGTCACCTTGGCGTCTCCGAAAACCGTAAAAGTAATTAGGTGGTGGTGGTGATTATTGTTTTAAGAGTTAGTATTTGTTCCCTTGTAATGTAATTATCTGAAGTGAAGAAAACATCAATTTTGTCGTGTTTTACCGCCTTTTGGTGTATTGGATTCCCGCGTATTTTGACGTACGGTCATTTTACTGATAGGTAATTTGGAAAGTTGTCAGGTATGGTATTTGAAGTTGCTCAAGTACATCAGTCTCGTGTCAGTATATTTACTCACGTAAAAGAACTCTTGCGAGATAAAATTCCAGCACCTTGCCTATCTTTCGTTCTCTGTCTTTTTCGTACGAGACAAGACAGTCAAATTTGTATGTCTTGTTTCAGCAAATTATTGCAAAATTAAGGGAAACAAGATCGAACAATCATAGGAAATAAACGATAATACTTTTTGCGTATATCTTTTTAGTGTGAAAATGTCCCAAGGCATGTTACTGTGCCACTAGGACTGGCTTAGCTAGACAAATGTGTAACATTCCCTCTCCGTAGTCAGTTAAAGTATTAGTTAATTCCTATGTCTCGGGGCTAGGTGTTCAAATTGAACCCAAGCTTTTAGCGTACAATCAAGTACTTAGCATGTTGGTCTTCGGTTCAGGGGAGGGAGTCCTGCTTTCGATTCCCGGTCGCGTCGGGGATTGTAATTTATTCGTTAATTCCTATGACTAGGAGATTGGGTGTTTGAACTGAACCCAAGGGAGAGAGTCCTGGGTTCGATTCTCAACCGCGTCTGGGATTTTAACTTTAAACGGAGACTAGATCAAACCATGCTCAAGAGGCCAGCGCGTTAGTGATGGGCAACGCTCTCGCTCGAGATTGACGTCACAAGTCTCGAGACCGATTCTCCTGTACTGCGAGCTGTGCGACGTCCCAGTAACTAAGAGTGAAAACTTGATAGTATATAATCAGCAGTTATTGCGTGAAATAACTTTCTCATATGGAAACGTATGAGCCAATAAATTTTGTCAAAAACTTGGAAAAGTACTGCATTAAACTATGAACCACATAATACCATTAACGAAAGTGAAAAACAAATGTCAGTATATTTAACTGTTCACGAATTATTTAGCAGAATAACCCTGCATAATTTGTGAATAACTGTAGATAGGATCTACACCTACCTGGATACTAGAAGCGTGCACTATTCGGTCTTGAGACGAGGAAAGATGTGCTTTGCTGCATATGCAACCACCATTACACACGAGTGGAACGTGTAATCTAAAATGCCCGAGTTTGCTCCAATTCTTTCGAGAAGTGTTATGGGCAACGCAATCGAGACCGATTCACCTGTGCTGCGAGTGGTTCGACGTCCCAGTAACTAGTGATGGCCAGTCTGAGACGAGGTCTCTAGATTTCTCGAGATTAGCGCAGGCACTATTTCTCACGAGAAATTTCGAGAGCGTTGTCCCCGCATTGTGTGGCGAGCAGCGTGTTGTAGTCGGACAGGTAGTCGGAGCTGGATGTTGTTTATGCCGAGCATGCGAACAGCCAACCACGGCCCTTCTCCATTGCGTAATGTGTGTCAACCAATGGCTAGGGCGTCCCTTTCTACCGAGGTCTATTTTGACTCAGTATGACAATGATAAAGGATACTCATTCTGGCATTGTATGCAACGGTAATTACACGAATGAGTAGGCTAAGTACAGAAACTAACGGCTACATTAGGTACACCTACTTGGATATTGCAGGCGTGCATTATTCGAGACGGAGCAGTATGCGCCTTGCTACATATGCAACCACCATTACGCTTGAGTGGAATGTGTAATTACGATGCCTGAGTTTGCTCCAGTTCTTTCCATAGGTAGGTGTACAGTAGATCATTATCAGACGCCACATTTAATAGATGACCACTGCTTGTGTTTATCGATATTTTGGTGGCGAAGGAAATAATTCCTTACAGTGTTAAAGAGTATTCGCGTCATAATTTGGTATTTCAGTATATAACGGTGCAGTGTGTAACTCTGTCTAATTGTACGCGACAACTTAAGACGATGTCCGAAACGCAGCGTAAGTCATGGATACGCAGCAGTAATCCCATCTATCTGAGTTGAGCGGCAGCATAAGAGACAAAGAACATCAGAACAAACAAACTGAAGATGTTGGGGAAGTTTATTAACTTTTAACTATTTATAAATATATTGGTATATTATTTATACAATGAAAATGTATTGTTTTATTTAAACTATATAAACGGAGAAATGTTAATGGAATTAAACCATTAAAATAAAAAGTTAGCGGCTTTAATTTGATCAACACATTTCTTTAATTGGAAATAAATTTCAATAATATTATTAACAGTAACAGTCATTGTAATGTTATTGTTGATCAATGTTATGCGCTTTTAATATTGTAGGCCTTCACATTTATTTTCTTCTCTGAAATACCACCAAATGATACCACTCTTATCATAGTCGGTACGGTAAAACAATAAAATATAAGTGGTCGGAAATTGTATTTTCTGTAACTTTCGTTATGTAGTACTTTTCGATAGGACCAAGACATTTGTATTTAAAAATTAAATTTTAGGCGCCTTCCCCTTAACTACAATTTCATTCAGGGTGATAAAATTGTTTAAAACTTAGACTGTAGTTTCTTATTCCCCGACTCTATATACCGACTTTCATTCAGTTCTCTTAACCCATTTTCTTGTGGCTCGGCATTGATGTGGACTTGGCAACAAAAAAACAAATTCATGAATATCTGGGTTATCAAAGCCGATACGGTTACAATGTATGACATAAATGATCGGAAATTTAATTCTATATAATTTTCGTTATGTAAGTTAGTATTTATCGATAGGACCACTAATAAATATTTGAGAATTATATTTTAGGCCTTCCCCTAAACTACCATTTCACTCAGATTGAGTAAAATGATTTATAGCCTAGATTGTAGCGGCTCATCCCCCGACTTCACGTACCGATTTTCATTAAATTCTCTTCAGCCGTTTTCTCGTGATACTTGTACATACAAACAGAAATTACGGAAAAGTAAAAAGTGCATTTCCTTGTTACTATGGGCATGACCGATACAGAAATACCATTCTTTTCAAATTCTGAGCAATGTACAGACAAAACTCTTATTTTATATACAGGGTTATTCACCTAACATGTTACACGCAAATAACTTCTTAACGATTAAAGATATCGGCATTCTGTTTTCATATTCGTAAATGGTACCCATGGTCTTGTAAAATAACGTGCCACTTAGTCTCATGGGGTGATTAATAACCGAGATGTTGATACTAACTCCATATTTTTAGATGAAACGGCACAAATTCATACAGCTGGACTAAAAGTTCACCTGCGTGCAAGTTCAAATATGTATTTTAAAAATCGGACAAGTACTTTTTGAGATATAAATAAGAACAGCATGCGCGGTTTTGCATGCCGCATCAGACGGTATGAAGTCGGGCAAGCACACATTGACGCACAAGCAGTTTCCTGGGAGTGAGTTCAGCCACAGAATGGATACCAGACACGTAAGCACCTCGTACACATGTGATGGTTTGTAAAGTGTGTATGACAAGCGAAGTCATGACAGGACACGGAGGATTGATGTGTTTAAAAGGAATAAAATAAGTACTTTGCCTTGAAAGGAACATAACGAAAGCTATAATTATCACTAGTTTTAGTGTACAGTACATGCCGGTATGAGTTGAGAAATAAGCATAACACAAAACACCGGAAGAGTTCCTTCTAGAAAAGCAAATGAATAATGTCCGAGGTAGACTTCATTGGAAATGATCCTAAGGGCGTACGAATGGGAACATAACAACGTCTCGTCAGTGTAATTGTTATGAGGCGGGCATTTTGTATGTAGAGATCGTGTTGGCAACGAGCCATGCGTGGTTGGCTGGGGGCTGAATTATCACAACAATAAAGATACGAGGTGGGTGATGTTTGAATACGTGCGTCTCAGTAAAAAATGAAATGGCGTATGGCTTTTAGTGCCGAGAGTGTCCGAGGACAAGTTCGGCTCGCCAGGTGCAGGTCATTTGATTTGACTCCCGTAGGTGACCTGCGCGTGATGATGAGGATGAATTGATGATGAAGACAACACATACACCCCGACCCCGTGCCAGTAAAATTAACCAATTATGGTTAAAATTCCCGGGACCCCTGTGACCAAAGGCCAGCACGATAACCATTTAGCCATGGAGGCGGACTGCGTCTCAGTGATCCGCATACACATTGTGTCTATTTAATTATGTGCTCGAAATGTTCACCATCAACGGCAATGCATATTTGCAGTCGTGTCGCGAGGGATGATGTCACAGACCGAAGAGTTTCCCTCGACATTGCAGCA
Organism: Anabrus simplex; assembly: GCF_040414725.1. NCBI lineage: Eukaryota > Metazoa > Arthropoda > Insecta > Orthoptera > Tettigoniidae > Anabrus > Anabrus simplex. The sequence goes on along the minus strand of NC_090265.1, from coordinate 1,078,063,381 downwards.
CATGATGCGATGATATGTCGCTTGAGACCCTGTGGTGTTGTTGGAGCTTACGCGTAGACTATATCCGTGCACGTACCCCTGAGGAAAAAGTCCAGCGGTGTCAAATCAGGTGACCGTGCTGCCCACCTGATGGGGCCTCCACGTCCAATCCATCGATCGGGGAATATCTCGTTAAGACTCCTACGGCCTCTAATAGCAGCTACACTACCTTATCTTACTATTTCCTTATGTTTGCAGGACGCGTGTCATTCACACTGCGATTGCACGACAAAATCCACATTTTCAAACACTAAATCTACTCTAGTACAGTAATGCTTATATGCACTTTCAGTAATGCATCTTATTGTTCGGGTTCCTCTGTAGACGTACGTGATTAAGACACTTGAAGGGGTACAGAGAATAGTTGTCATTTCATTGCCGGGACTTGGACATTGTGGTCGTGTAGCCCCATGTGCTTGGCTGTGTGTTAGAATGTGTCTGATAACCTGTGTTATTGTGATGTATTTAGAAGTGTACTGTATTTGTAATTCAGGTGAGGAATTGGGACGGAGGCGGCCGTTGAAGTAAGTAAGGAACCATCCCGACATTTGCCTGGAGTAGGGGTGGGAAACCAAGGAAACACTTCCAGGATAGGTGAGATGGATACCGAACCCACCACTTCTTCGTTTAGCCTCACGAGGCTGGGTGTACCCCGTTCCAGCCCTCCAACCAGAATTAAATGGCTTATCAGAGCCGGGAATTTAACCCGGACCACCGTGGCGACAGCTACGAATGCTAGCCACTACACGTGATAAAAAAAACTCGACATACTGCTCTGCGTTCGGGAGAGTGCAGGTTCGCGTCCTGCCTCGCCCAACATGAAAGTGATTTGCATGGAGTCCCATGTTCAACACCAGGCAAATACCGGATAGGTACCTTTGGGATAAGCCACGGCCGACGTCCTTTCCATTCCCATCCGTAGGAAAAGACTCTAAACTGAGCGCAGCCTATTACACATGGATGTCAAAAAGAAACAAAACAAATTTAATCTCCCTTCCCCGTTGTGTGTTTGCCAGTCATACAATAACTTTGCACACCCAGGATATGTTACGGTATCAATCAATCAATACTGATATGCATTTAGGGCAGTCGCCCAGGTGGCAGATTCCCCATCTGTTGCTTTCCTAGCCTCGGTACTTCACATTATGTTTACAATACATGCCTCGTATCCGTTCTGCGGCTGAACTCACTCCCAGGAAACTGCTTGCGCGCAAGTATGTCCTTGCCCTACTGCACGCCGTCTAATGCGGCATGTGAAACCGCGCATGCTGTTCTTATTTATATCTCAAAGAGTACTTGTCCGATTTTGAAAATACTTACATATTTGAAGTTGTACGCAGTTGAGCTTTTAGGCCAGCTGTATAAATTTGTGACTTCCATTTCAAAATATGGGGTTAGTATCAATATCTCTGTTATTAATCACCCCATGAGACTAAGTAGCACGTTATTTTACAATGCCATGATTACCATTTACGAATATGAAAACAGAATGCCGATATATTTAACGGTTTAGAAGTTATTTCCGTGTAACGTGCTAGGTGAATAACCCTGTATATAGATAGATATTCTTATTTATAGTCTTGTAACGATATTCGATAGTGGATGGTACTGTAAGTTACATCAGTCTTGTGAATAATAAGGCAATAGGCTGAAGTGTAAGCAGGAATATTTTCATGTTTCAATTTCTAGACGAAAATCGACAGAAGATTTCTTTTTTTAATCTCTTCATGGTGAGAGCAGTCTACAACTACAATCGGTGCTTTATTTCAAAAAAAGAAAAATTAGGAGAAAATAGCGGGCGATATTCTTTCTGGTAATACGATGGTTAGAATTTACGAAACATGTCATAGAGCAACTCAAGTTAATTTTTCGCGAAAGTAACTCCTTTGAGGTATAGTCTGCTAATTCTTAACTTGCAATGATCGAAGTGAGAGCTATCTTTCTCATGGTTGAGCCGGGATGAATGGCTCAGACGGTTGAAGCGCTGGCCTTCTGACCCCGACTTGGCATTTCGATCCTGGTTCAGTCCGGTGGTATTTGAAGGTGCTCAAACACGTGTCAGTAGGTTTACTGGCACGTAAACGAACTCCTGTGGGACAAAATTCCGGCACCTCGGCGTCTCCGAAAACTGTAAAAGTAGTTAGTGGGGCGTAAAGCAAATATCATTATTTCTCATGGTTGAATTTACTATTTGTTTCAAATCCACAAATAATATACACTTGTTTTTCGGTAATAAAAGATACTCAACCAGCTCTCAACTTCGAAAATGCAAGCCTAAAGGTAATGTGAGTCCTTTTCTACAATCTTGAGCAGTCGAAGTCACATGCGGAATCCTCCAGAAGATTCATTGAATTGTGATTTTCGAGTCTATAGATGTTGCTACTGCCCTTAAGAGCATCGTAATCACTTCGATCGCGGATAAGAGTTAGACCTGGTTTTGCGCTGATTATAATAAGTCTATAGTTTTTAGAGAAGTCAAGAATATGTTTAATGAAACATACTTGTTCATTAATCATCCAGTTGTTGTTGTAGCTTTTGGACAGCATCCTGCCATACGTTAGATCAGGGTCGGCCAACCGGCTGGCGTGTGATGTAAGAGCGACCGTGTGACGTCGGAGAGACCATGTGACGTAAGAGCGCAGAAGGTGGGGAGCCGCTGTCGTAGCCTGGAGACGAAGAGACAGCCTCGCATTGTAGTAAACACGTGAAGTGCCATACATGCTGGTGGCTACGGCTTTTATAGACACTTTTCACAACAAGCCACACAAATCCTTCTTATTTAAAAATTTATCTCTTAGTTCTCTATCACACTGTAAATCTAATAACTCTAACTGTAGGTCCAGATAAACGTTATCTGCAACACCTGAAAATGGCGTGGTTAAAAGTTGAATATAAGTTTCCAGACATTCCAAATGGTTAAATCTAGGATCAAATTCCGAAAAAAAGTTTTTTATGATTTTGACATACCGTACCTATCAATATCCTCAGCCGTAGTATAGTGTTGGTGGTACAGTACATAAGTATGGACGAACCGGGCACATCACGGTGCGAGAAGCTATCTATGCCTCCGCTCTTTTTATCTTTATGGGAAGATCTATATTTATTTGTTGAAAATGATAGGATTGCTACAGCTAAATGTTTAGTTTGTAGAAAAGAGCTACAGTGTGTAAAATATATAATTTACAACGCCACTACAGTTTGTATCACGCTGCAGATTATGATCAGTATCAAGGCGAGGAAAGGGTACGTGTAATTACAGAACTAAAAGGTAAATGAAATAACCATGTCGAGCATTCGATCAGTGAGTCTGAGTCAGCAGTTCGACTGAGTTATATTCATATTTAATTGCAAAGAAACTTAAAAACCGTTCAGTGGTGGTGAGTTCGTAAAGGAATGTTTAATTCTGGCAGGTAAGGAGTTTTGTCTAAATATCAATGCAGCGTACCACCTATCCCACAACCATTATAATAAGAGGTGCATTTCGAAAAATGCTAAGATCTGTCATTACAAAACTGTTGTCAGACCACAGTTTTTGTACGCCTCAGAGACCCTCCTGATGAACAAAAAAGGCACCATGGATGATCTAGAGAAAGCCGAAAGACGTATCCTCAGGAAAATTCATGGACCGAGATTGTTCCCAGATGGAACCTACAGACTTAAATCGAACTCTGAGCTGTATCGACAGTTAGAATCAGCCAATACCAGCATGCGACGTAGGAGGCTTAAGTTCTATGGACACCTACAACGAATGGACAGCAACAGGCTTACCAAGAAGATCTTTTCTTTGGTTAAAAGCTACAAGACTGGAAGCTTGTGGCTTAATGAAGTACAGAAGGACTTGGATTCGGCTGGGATTTCAGATATTGATATAGAAGATCGTTCCAAATTTTGTGCTATGGTACAGTCTTGGACCCCACCACCTAGAGTTCCTAGAAGTCGGAAGCCCCTTTCACAGGAGAGAAAGGAGAAATTATCAGCAGGGCTCAAGAGATATTGGGAACAAAGAAGAGCATCGAGGAAGAACTAGTCACCAGCGCTCCTTAGTGGGCTTAAATCAATAATAATTCAAGAGTTCGAAGCTACCAGCTCGTCCGCGCACACAGTGTCGACAAAAATTCAAGACCTATCTGATGATATCCACCTACAATTATTAGAACTGACAAAAAGCTTCCGGGCATACTCCTTAGCAATTGACGAGGGCACAGATATTTCTGGCATGGCCCAGCTAGCCGTTTTCATACGAGGGGTTGACAAAAACTTTACAATTTGGGAGGAAATACTGGATTTAGTGCCTATGAAGAATACCACGAAAGGCATCGACATTTTCAAGTGCATTGTAAGTGTTGTTGAAAATGCTTCTTTGCCATGGAACAAACTAGTTTCAATAGCAACAGATGGTGCACCTTCTATGTTAGGGCGCAATTCTGGAGTAGTTGGGCTCATAATGTTTAAAAAAGTTTTCCCCGATTGCATAGGTTTGCAGTGAGAATGTTGAGTATTTTCGGTTCCACATATGCCTGTGAACGAAACTTTTCTATTTTAAATCAACAAAACCAAAACATTGAAGCCAGTTGTCAGATCACGATTTGAAGTGTGCTCTTAAACATAGTGTTTCCTCAAACATTAACTCCAAATATTGCAAAACTAGTAAACGAAACAAGACTACAAAATTCAAGGAAACCCACGAGTGGCAACTGAGTATCGATATCATGAGATAAAACATATGTTTTGAGTTTACAGGTTACTCTCTGTACTATTTTTGTTGTAAAACTGTGCTGTTTGTCACTATTAGCACTATTTTTTACAGTGGGTGATATTGTAAAACACAGCAATCTTGTGTTCAATATCAATTCCGAAGATTCACCGGAAAAAGCTAATTTAGTTTGTATATGTAGAAATAAAGTAGCTTTATAAATTTTATGTTAATTCATAACAAAGTTACGTTACAATAAATTATGTGGAGAGAAATATATACTACACATAACCGCATTGTACTACCTGCAGCACTTGGGCCTCCCTCTAGGAATGGCGTTGTGATTCCCCTCGCCCCTCTAGCCTTCACTTCTCAGTTACAGTACTAAGTACCTCGTATCGCTGCCCGAGCAGTGTGTGTGACGTGTTACCTGACATCACACGTACACGCAGTTGGCTGACCCTGCGTTAGATGTTACTTTTTTTAGCCTGTGGTTGTTTAATTGAGATTTACTTGGGCCGCTTCCATCTGACTTTTCTATGCGTCCTTCGATATAGAGGTAACTTTTATGAGGTAGGGTGTATTCATCCTGCTGGTTGATGCGAATTGCATCGTTGTTATTGAGTCCAAACGTTAAAGGTTGATAAAATCGGAAATCACTTCGTACTACACCTTTTAGAGTTTCCAGCATGCTCATAATAATACCTAGCATCTCTTCTATATTGCTGTAGTAGCGAATATCCTAATTCTTGGAGAATTTGCCTATGCACTCCTGTTAACTCGATGACACATCGCAAACATATGGTATGCTCCTCAATGTACACCGTGTTTTACAGACGTGTTTCATACTGGTTTAAGATGAAGATTGTAAGCTATATACGTATGACGATCTAAAATTAATAAGCTAATTATATATATTCACAAGCCTAAGGGTGGTGTCACTGATGTGTGTTACAGTCACGTGACGATAAAGCACTACTGACGGTTTCTCACGAATGCTATAAACACCTACTTTAATGATAAAGTCGTGCAGGATAAGTGATATAATGATATTACAAGTAAGGTTTACATGATAGTCATCGAAGAGGTTGATCAGACTCATGACGTACGCTCGATGTTAGTTCTCTCGATGACAATCCGAGCAACGGTCCACTGGAATCAGGTTATGTTTTAAATTCAACTTTGAAAGAAAAGAAAAGACAAGAGCACATTTATGCGTGATGTTGCTTACTGTAAGAGAGAACCTGTAATTATTATTACTAAAGCTATCGTCACCAAACTGTTCAATTAACGCAGTTCCAATGTGTCCATGAACATCGTCTACTGAATAAATGCCTGACGGTAGCGTTATCACATACTCGTCGCAATAGAACTTGTTTAAACCACCTCGGACGTTATAAATATTGTAGCATTCAAACCATATTGTCCGATACTATGAGACCGATGATTGAGTCCGATCGGCGGATTAAAGGCGGCAGATTCTCCGCATATGGAGGACGGTCTTGCAACATTGAGCATCACGTGCTTGCTGATGCTCTTCTACATTCTAGGTTTCATATAGAAACATTAGACATAATCGACCGCACATGCGTGTTTGGATACCGTTATTTGACCACTCTGCACACGACTTCTCTCGTCGAGAGCGATTTACTAACTGATGGTTACCTCTTATCTCATTCGTTATATATACCTATCATGTTATATCTCTTCATGCAGTCAGCATGAAGATTATAAAGCAGCAAGACTTACTACCTGTAAGCGGCATAGTGTCACATCTCTTACCTAGCTCTATTACAACTACGCAAAGATGACACATTTCCTTCTACAATTCGATGTATCATTGTAGGACCAACGTGATGCGGCAAGACGAATCTCACACTCATTACCTCTTCAAGTGGCATACGCTTACAGAATATTTACATTTTTGTAAAATCACTCTATCAATCGCTGTATATGATTCTACAACTTATCATGTACAATCTGGTTAAAGCTGATTTGGAATATTTTCAATTTAATGCGCGTGAGGAAAAATTGTCTTGTGTGATTCCCAATTCTCTGGTGAGCTTTGATTATGTTGCTACAAAACAGCAAGACGTTATTTCTGCATACTGTAGTATGGGAAGTCATAAATATATATATGGCTCTTATTTACCCCTAAGCAGTTAATACGTGCTCTTTCTACAAGATGAGCTCAGCATGCATCATGTGTATGACGATCATTTAACACTGATATAATGTCCGTGGCTATCCCAACGTTACAGCTTCCTAGTAACTGACAAAGAAAATAGCTCTCATCACGGAGGCTTTGATCATTTTATAAGCAACAACACAGCAATTACCGAATTCACTTAATGTGAAACCGACATCATGTCGGCATCAAGCAAAGAGATTATGCAACGCATCATTAGGTCACAAAACAATACTGGACGTAAATGTAAATACCTTCATCGTATTCAAGCAGATACGATTTTTAAACGCACCTTGGTACACCATTACAAGAGATTTTTAATTTTACTTCGTCGTCTATGCCTATTACAAGTTATGTTGCCATGCAAACCTCTCAAGGAAAGGAGAAGCAGGATGAGGAAGAACAGAAGCAGGCAGGATGAGGAATAAGAAAAAGGAGGAGTTCTCAGCGCCTCTTTATCATCAAAGCAAGTTAAGGTTTTGAATACTGACGTCATTATACAGGGATGTCCAAAAGAGGTTACCATGATCTTACACCTTATGTATTTTTCTTTTGTTGTAGGTGATATATGGCCACCTGACTTACTTTGGAAAAAAGAAGGAATTTGGCATCTTGGATTGAAGTGTTTGGTTCGCCCTCAATAGTACGAAAAACATTTTAGAAGTCGTATGAGAAGGATCTTCCAAGGCATATATTATCCATCGACTGCATGAGAAATTTGTACGCACCAGGTCTGCGAAAAGTGACTGTAAAGGAAAGAGTGGACGTCCAAAAAGTATTCGAACGGAGGATAATATCATGAATGTTCAAGGCACTCCAATTAGGAGCCCAGGAATGTAAAATTCAAGATTGGCATCAGAAACCGGCATCCTGCGGATAAGTGTTTTAAGAATTCTCCACCTTGATCTGGGAATGAAGCTTTATCACATTTGGATCATACTTTCCCTTTCTGACGCTGATAAACGTTTTCGTGTACGACCTGCTGAGGTGTTATTGGAGATGATGCACATAGACCCTAATATTTTGCTCTTTATTCACCCACCCCGCACACACACTTCCTGCCCAATACACCGACACTCCCATGGACACTTACCTACTTACCTCTCTTTTCGGGCGTGGACGGGCTGGAACAGGTTAAAACAGCCTGGAGCTGAACTCGTGCGTAGGCAGAGCAATGGGGAACAGGAATAGTAAGGACCAGGACCCCTCCCAATAAAATGAAAGAGCGGGGTCGAAATATGGGGTTTATTGACAAACATAAAGCAAGGTAAGACAAATAAAATAGATAGCTTCAAACATTACTCACAGAGAGATGCGTCGAACACTTAACACGTGGACTTAACATCCAGTAACACAAGAGGCTCTTCAAATACAGACAAAAGTAGTCACACTCGCCTCCTATAATCCCATATCTCACAACGTATAGTGGACTCGCCCTGAGTAATTTAAAATACGTGACGTGTCACGTATCAATCGTCGTAGCAAAATAATAAAAAAATGGACATACTTTGAAAGAAATTCACACAACATCAAAACAGTATGTACATCTCGATCGTAAATTAATGGGCTCCGAGTTTCAAACGAGCATAACAAAAGACGCGTCTCTAAAACAATCCACCATCTTGAACACAGCATCCCAAGGAACAAAAGGTAAGCTAAAGATGGTTGCCATAGTTACGAGGCGGGGTAAACAAAGCCAACAATTAAAGAGATATTTTAAAACAAACACAACAACGTAACTAAATAAATAGGCCTGCAAATAGCCCAAAAACGAAAATAACGAAAAATACCGGTACAAGTAAAAATGAAAATAACACCGTGAGATGCGGAGAATATTATCAATCAGGCAAACAGACAGCACAACTGCGCACACACACACACACATAGGTACCATAGAGACCAAGCAAAGAAAATATGTTTGTGATTCAGAATAGACCAGTATGTCAAGGCTGATTACGAATACAATTCGTATAGCTTGACGTATAATTTCATGGACTCATGAGCTCATATCAGTTGCACAAGGATTATAAAGGATCAGCGCATTGAGGCAAGGCATATCCCTACATTAATCGTGGCAATAATAATCACAACCGGCACGCCCAAAATGTATCCATATCGCCTCGCCATGGGCGAACATGAATACCAGTCATAGCGTAAAAAACAGTACCACATATCAAAAGCTCAGCATTGAAAGAAACCGAAGAGAAACAAGAATGGTAGGTCTCAAAGTAGGTCACAGGCACACAAACCAATCATACAACCGACTAATATCATTCTCCGTCCTTATGTGTTCATATAACGACAAAATAGACCACACGAAAAAGGTCAATGAAAACCTGCAGTAAATAGACACGTAAAGTGTGCAGAATGAAAATATAATTATAATACCCACACAACTATAGCAAGCCAAGAGGGTATAGTGCGCATTGGTATCATCCAAAAATCACTATAAAATTGGTCACAAATGGAACATAATAATTGCTTTTACACATATCAAGTGAAAAATCTGCGGCAAATTAAGATATATTAGACTTTTGGAGACTATTATGTATACGTACTTTACCAGTTTACAAGTACAGTTGGTGTTGCGCTCACAGTATGTCTTTTGTCTTACACTTTCAACAATTTCGTGTGTGATATCTGTGTTCACTGAAGTTCTTTACTTTCGTTTCATTGCTTTACTTGTCAATGACATCATTTCATGAATTGTATAGCGATATGCAATATATAATAGGCGACAAAATAGTATGGTCAATGTACATAAGAAAAATTCAGTGGACTAGTGATTTATTGGTCCAGGGATCGAGCTACTTTCATTCGAACAGAAATAAAAATATTTATTGGTCCAGGGATCATGCTATTTTTCTGTTGACCTCCATTTTGCTTTTTGAACTGGCCACTCTAGTCACATGGACAAAGAAAATGAGAATCTACAGACATAGCACTCCCATTCCACGGGTAACAAAAGACGGCACCAGCAGCGGAGTACGACATAAACCAGTCCTGTCTACAAGCCTTAAGTATGTTTTCATATTTCTCAAATAACGACAGTATTTCTTAATTTGCCGCAGATTTTTCACTTGATATGTGTAAAAGCAATTATTATGTTCAATTTGTGACAAATTTTATAGTGATATTTGGGTGATACCAATGCCCATCGTACCCAGCCAAGATATAACACTTACCTGCATGACAATTGGATGGAGCACAGAGACTCTACGTAATCACAAAACATCGACTCAAAGGGAGAGTCGGGCAATAGAATGGATAAATCCAAGACCGACTCCAATCCTCAGACCGTAATATAAGAAAAACATGGCGGCCGAAGTAGCCGGATTGCTGGTATTGGCTAACACGAAAATATCACGCGCATTTTATATAAACGGCGGTAATTTAATATGATAAATGTAACATCGTAAGGAAAATCACTTTTACACGTATGAAAACGCTTCGCCAACAAGTACGGACTACATATAATCAACTAGAATCACATATATTCTCCTAGAAAAGAGACCAACAAGCTGATTATTTAGACATTTCAATTCGTCAAATAACGTTCTTTCTTAGATTTCACTTCGCTGGATAGATGAAAATACGTGATAAAACTGTTAAAATGATATTTCTAGCATCATTTTGAATATTTCAAAATAAATTAAGGTGCAAAATTCCTCGATTTATTCGCTCTCGTGAGAACTGTGAAACACAAACATAACTTGTTGCCTTAGTTTTGAAGTGGTAGATAATTTCTTAAATTCACCACCCAATGAATGGGAAGTACACCCGAAATCATAATGTTATTCGCTTTACGTCCTACTAACTACATTTTTTACGGGTTTCGGAAAAGTCGAAATGCCGAAATTTAGTCCTGCAATAGTTCCTTTACGTGCCAGTAAATCTACCGACACGAGGCTGACGTATTTGAGCACCATCAAATACCACCCCACTGAGTCAGGATCGAATCAACAACTTGGGATCAGAAGGCCAGCGCCTTAACCGTCTGAGTCACTCAGATCATTGCTAGTTTTTTGCTAATTGCTTTACGTCGCGCCGACACAGATAGGTCTTATGGCGACGATGGAACAGGAAAGGTCTAGGAGTGGGAAGGAAGCGGCCGTGGCCTTAATTAAGGTACAGCCCCAGCATTTGACTGGTGTGAAAATGGGAAACCACAGAAAGCCATCTTCAGGGCTGCCGACAGTGGGGTTCGAACCTATTATCTCCCGAATACTGGACACTGGCCGCACTTAAGCGACTGCAGCTTTCGAGCTCGGTGTCACTCAGATCAAGTACACCCGAAATGATTATGTTAACATGATGTTAATATAATGTTGACATATGGCATAACAGCACTTCACGCAATGATAGTAACCTTAGTAATGAAACGTTCAGACACTAAAGATATAGCTTAATAGGTTTTTACCCATTAAATAACATGGGTGAAAAAACTCTATTGACTAAACATTGATATTTAACCACATGCACGAGCTTCAGTTCGGCACAGTCTGCTTGATAACAGATAGCCACAGCATGAATCGGAAGGTGTTGGTAGTGTAAAACCCTACGTTACAAACCCAGCTAAACCCTCTAAGTCACTATTTCTTTTGTGTAACAGTATACAGATTGCTCCATCTGTCACACTTATAAGTTTTGTTATACTCCAAGATCCAGCCAAACATTTCCGCAGGCAAAGCACAGATTATTGTAAAATACACTTGCATCTAAATCACTAGACACTTTGAAGCACATAGACACTGACGGAATAACACAATATCAATTATATTCTATCTAAGTTAATATTTTTCGAGGAACACGAATAGTTTGGAAATAGAGAAATGGCTTCCCTAACCTCAGACTTATTCTCAAAATGATGTATGCACGCTACGGTTTTGCCATGGACTTCAAAATAATCACGATGTATATTCCTAATCGATTTCTCTTCTAATGCTCTATTTCGTAGGAAACTTAAGAATAAATGTATGAGAGGCATTGCCATAGTTAGACTAAAAACTGGTCCACCTAGTGCACTCATGTTTTTTAATGAGTAAAAAAACCATCAGAACAAGCACATTCTCACATTACTGCGTATAATTACAGATCCGATGTACCCACCGACTCATATAAATACACTCGCACACTTATATTCTACAAATAAAATAACATTTATCGTCAAATTTAATAAAATTACACTGACTACATACGATAACAACAAACCAAAACAAACCCACATTTCCAACAATTTCGGCTACTCGATTCGCCATCTTTGAACGATCGAGAGTAGCATTACGGTCTGAGGATTGGAGTCGGTCTTGATAAATCCAAGGCAGGAACAGCAGACGATATAAGTTATATATCTTGCATCTCGGTATGCTCGTCTTTTCAAGAATCGCCATGTTGGCTTCACCGTTAAACAACCTTTCTCCAAGGAAGGCAAGCACGAGATCGGCAACACTTCGGCTGATGGCCGGAAGCGCTTTCTGTCAAGGAGTATATAAGTCATACGTCACGTCCGGGGAAAATATCGACAAAGATGTCGAGGGCGGTCAAAGAGTATAATAATTACCAGAAGTGCACCACCAAGACAAGCTTGGTGCGGTACATCTTCCCCACACCCCCTTGAAAATGAGTCCTTTCTCGGTGATCAGACAAGAATAGCTCATTTTTACCTAAGGGTGAAACTTAATACTATGTGTGCGCACACCTTACAAAACATCAATTAAACACAACCCAAGCATAAAATCACAGACAATAGAATATGGCAATACACATGCATACAGCATATATACACATTATCTTGAAGACACAAGAATATGAACGTCTTTTCGTCATCAATTATAGACTCATGAAGAAATATGCAAGAATTAGTGCCTTTCCACCAAGTAATATTTACTTCAAGAGAACGATGACATGTCAAGCAAACATATGTAGTCGCCGACTGATAATCTCAACGAATTAAACAAGTTCAGACTACTGCATTCCAATACATTCCGACCTATTCTCTGCCTCCTCTAAGTGTGGACTGCGAAGGAAATTGGTCGAGCTATTTGTTTCTCCCATTTCCTTACAATACATGTGTTTCTTATGCCTGCAACAAAAATTAATTAATCATACGGTCTTGCAATAAGCCAACGTTAACTCAACTTAATCAAATCCAAAATATCAATAACGTAATTAAATGACTGAAAGTTACGAGCTCCTGGAATTATACTTTGTTCAACATGGAAATGTACGCTTTGGATTGCACACGGCTGGAGAGATCCTCTACTTTGACTGTGACAGGTCCCAGAAATTCAGTGATCCTTTTGGGTTCGTACGACTTCCGACACAGCTTTCCACTAATGTGATCCGTGGCAGAACTGACAGGGAACCTCTTTACCAAGACCAGATCTCCAACGCGGAAAGGCACAGGTATCCTTCCCTTGTTATACCTCTGCGTCACCCTGTCCCTGGCTTTGATTAGCTGCTCGGAGGCTAACTTCCACTTTTCCAGGACATCCAGACGCCGGGAGGGTTCAGAAATATATTCAATATTCCACTTCAAAGAGAGTGGATCGTTGGGGACTCTGCCCAGAAACAGTTCGGCCGGAGTGAACCGGCTGGACTCGTGTACGGCAGTGTTGAATCCCAGGCTGAAAAATGAGGGATAGCAATCCCAAAGGGATTGGGTGTTATAGTGGAAGGCAGACAAACATGTTTTTAAATTGCGATGAAATCTTTCAGCAATGTTCGGTTGAGGGTGATGAGGGCTAAGATGGGCGTGTTTGATTCCCCAGAAGAACCATAAATTGCGGAAGTTCGCGCCGAAAAAGACCGAAGAGTTGTCAGAGACTAATATCCTAGGCGGGCCAAAGACGCCGAATATGTGTTTAGTTAACAAATTTACAGTGACGTTAAAATTGATTTTGCGAACAGGGAATAGCCAAATAAATTTGGAGAAACCATCGATGACAGACAAAATACCCACGTTGCCATATCGAGATTTAGTTAAGGGTCCAAAAATATCGATGAATAATTTCTCTCCAGGAGAACTGGCAACGTCGGTGGAATGAAAACCGCCTTGACTGTTCTGAGTAGGCTTATATTTTTGGCAAACCTCACAGGTTTTGACGTACTCAAAGACTTCCTTTTTCAAGTTCGGCCAGTAATAAGTTCGAGCAATTTTGTGGAAAGTTTTCAATTGTCCCATATTAGCACCTAATTGAGAATCGTGATAATAATTTAGAATCATAGGTCTCAGATCCCGGGGAACGAAAATCTTAGTTGCACGGTTGCGAGGACTTTTATGACACAAAAGGCCCTTCTTCAATTCAAAGGATTCCCAACCTGTTCCCTTTTTGAAAGTCTGTCGGTCAGTCGGACGCATTCATCGTCTTTCTTATGGAATTCAGACAAATCGGAAAAACTAAAAGGGTAATTCTGAAGAATGCAAACAGGAAGATGATTATCTGGACTACATCCGATCTCGCAATCAGCTGTTTCGCCACTTTCAAACATGTGCGGTAAACAATCGGCAACAATGTTGTCATTGCCTCTCACATGTACAACAGTAAAATTGTAAGATGATAACCGGAGAATCCAATGAGCTGTCCTCCATAACCTTCGGCTGATGGCCGGAAGCGCTATCTGTAAGGAGTATATAAGTCATACGTCACGTCCGAGGAAAATATCGACAAAGATGTCGAAGGGCAGTCAAGGAGTATGATAATTACCAGAAGTGCACCACCAAGACAAGTTTGGTGCGGCACATTATGTAAGATGAAGCCACATTTCATATCAGCGGCAGCGTGAATAAGCACATTTGGAGTACAGACAATCCCCATGCAGTAAGAGAGCAAGCTCAATCCTGTCCGAAAGTTAGCGTATTTCAAAGATTGTAGTACTTGGTCCATATTGTTTAATGATCAGTCAGTAACGGGAGATGCTTACCTGGATATGCTGTGCCAGTATGTTGTGGATAATCTTCCCCTCCGGATCCTAACATCAAGTTACTTCCAGCAAGATGGTGCACCACCACATTTTTCCTTAACGGTTCGAAATTTCGTGGATGAAATATTTGGTGAACGCTGGATATTGGCTTGGCCACCACGGATAAATCCATTTAATGCTATGTGATTTTATTTTTAAGCTGTTTCCTTCGCATCAACTGTTTCACGTGGTTTCAATGTCATCTACAAGCCGCTGTTACGGTACTCTATGCAAACGTAAGAAATTGGAAAGATTCCAACCTACTCGTTGAACGTCTGCAACTGCTATGAGCCTCTCAGAATGCTGGTCACACAGGTCATGAATCAGAGATTCTAAAGATAGACGGGGAATTACGTCACGTTGACATCATTGAGAAGTGGCTCAACAAAGGAAGACGGTAACGGTAAGCATCGCACATGGATTACATAAACCAGCTCGTCGCATCTACAGTCGCAGACGTGTCATGACACGTGGAAAAGTTGATCTATGACAAGCTGACTTAGTAGAAATGATTCCTTATGCTTCTAGCGATAAGACGTATAAGTATCTATTCATTGTCATCAATGCGGACTCTTAAGTTTTCTTTTGCAGAACCTTTGCCTTCTAGGACAGATGCACAAAAAAGACGCTTTCAAGCGTATTGCTTAACAATCAAAATGTTATCCACGTCTTCTTAAAACTTATCAAGGTAAAGAGTTTTTCAACAATGAGTTTGTTTTTTATTCCAACTCATTCGGTATTCACCAGTATTCTGTGTACAGTAATTTCCAAGCAACTGTTGCATAACGCTTTAATCGCTTATTCAAAACAGTGATGTGGCGAATATTTACAGCTCAAGGCTCGTATCATTAAACCGAACTGCTACCTAGGCCTGTGTCAACCTAAAATGATACGCCTCACTGTACAACCGGTACAACGCCACGTCTTTGTCACCAAGAATACACAACGTTTAGATGATATTCATCATGTGATCAAGACAGCTGATCCAAGACGCCATCGCTTTCAAAAAGTTGACTTTGTTCGTATCAGTAAACACAAGTCTGTCTTCACAAAAGTATGCACTCATACCTAAAGCACATATTTTTTCATATCAACAGTTATGTTTACTAATCCAGTTCTTTCAGGACAGCGTTTGAAAGGAGGTTTCCGCATCGAAGAGGTGCAAGAAACAAAATAACCTGATCTCTATTTATTAGAACATTTTATTCGTTGTCGTGGTATTAACCTGCATGTTAAATAGCTTGTTTTCGATAACACTTTCAGTTCATGTATTAATAAAGAGGACGTGGACATACTTTTATACATTTGGTGCATTTTATACTTACAGGGAAACGCGAACCTCTCGTTCTGCTCTGTAGTATTGCCGAAAATTTCACCTAACATAAGATAAAATTTGTCAGTCAACATTATCACTACTAGTTAGGTTAAAATACAGAGTAGAGTCGGATTAACGTAACAAGTTAAAAGTCAAGCAACAACTACATCATGTTACACAAATTATATTTATTTCCGCATACTTACAATTTACTTTACATCGCACCGACACAGATATGTCTTATGGTGACTATGGGATAGAAAAGGGCTAGGAGTGGGAAATAAATGGCTGTGGCCTTAACTAGGTGCAGCTCCAACATTTGCCTGCTGTGAAAATGGGAAACCTCGAAAATCCATCTTCAGTACTGCTGACAGTTGGGTTCAAATCCACTATCTCCCAAAAGCAAGCTCACAGCTGCGCGATCCTATCCGCATAGGCAACTCGCTCGGTATCTCCGTGAGCATACAGATTATTTTAACAAGTAAATCTGTTTTGTCTTTTCTTCTTTTTTTTTCTGTTTCTGACTTTAATAGTTCCTTCAACATTTTATCTGTCACGCAACCAGCGACGACAAACGAAGCCATCTTCTCTGTAACTGTAGCATTAGGTGACGTCACACGCTGCATAGCCTTAAGAATCAGATTACCATCAGCTACAAGCCTCAGTTCAGGTTTGTTTTCACGATAAGCAACGTCATGCTCTTTGCAAGCAGCATCCAATATATTAATACCATGATCACCACGTGCCAAGAGAACGTCGAGATGAGTTCCAGGTCTACCGTACTGATAGCAAGGAACATGAAACTCAAAAAGGCTAGTCACTTTATTGACGAACCCATGTCCAGCTTGTTTCTTTCCATTTTCCCAGCACGTCTCCTCATTCTTTTCTGTGACTACTTGTTTGCTTTCTTTGCAGCCACGAAAAGTGTTAATAAATTAATACAACTCGTTATTTTTAGATTCAAGATACAGTTTAATGAGTAGATATGTACGACACAGCTCTCAGTGCTAAACTTACTTGTTGATGACGTAGACTACACTTTGAAGCTCCGACAGAACAGGATCTTTTGTCTACTAACGGGGTTCTTCACCCAGATCTTTACAGCATTCGAAGCTATGTTAACTAGAAATGCCTTTGTTAATACATTCAGGCCTTTTTCAGTAAAGGTGTTTACATTTTTTTCAAGCATAAACCTTTACGATCCCCTTTTCTTTTCAATAGCGTTACACTTAGTATCAGATAGAAATGGCGTGATGTCCTTACTCTACGAAAGTTCCTTTCTCACTGACTGCAATTTACATATTTAATTCGACTCTCGGCGTGCATTGCTACACAACCAATCAAAGAGCATACACACATGGCGTAAATGTTTTTAATCGTTTCTGCATTATGCTCTTTGAAGAGAGTTTGAAATGATGGTCATCCTAATGCACGCAGATCAATAAAAGTTCATACAATGAAGAAAGATACTCGCGTGGCCATTCTTTTCAAAATTCCTTACAAACCCTCGATATGTTCCCGACAATTGAGCGTTCATGATAGTATGGGATACACAGACCCTAGATCAAGCGCCCATTTGTGACGTACCCACTCTGCCCACTGATGTGTGACAAAATTATGACGTGGCAGGTCACCGTAATATTAATACAAATAAATTATATCTCATTGTTTCTCCATAAACAGTATCCTATGGGCGCCAGCCTTCAAGGTTATGGCTTGAAAACGATAGTTGATAATTAATAATAATAACAATAATAATAATAATAATAATAATAATAATAATAATAATAATAATAATAATAATAATAATAATAATCATCATCATAACACGTAATGAGATTGTAAAAACTCACAGGGTTGGGGTGACGGAACACTATCCATTAAGCACACTACTTGGGATTTAAGGATCATTAATAATAATAACAGAAAATTCAAATTAAAACAGCTTTTTATTAGGATGAAAAACGTGACGTAAAGGCGTATTAACGAAATCTGAACTTACGAAAAAATTGAATGAAATAAACTGTAAGAAAATCAACTGTTGCGCGAAGAC
Source organism: Anabrus simplex (assembly GCF_040414725.1). Lineage (NCBI taxonomy): Eukaryota > Metazoa > Arthropoda > Insecta > Orthoptera > Tettigoniidae > Anabrus > Anabrus simplex. The sequence continues at coordinate 1,078,045,131 of NC_090265.1, read as the reverse complement.
TTGCAGGAATTTATGTCATTAGCTCAATATTTGTAGACTCTGTTATGTAGAAGCTGATGATTGATGGATCTCTCGTACAGGCGGCGTCATCTCTTGTGGTTTCCAGTCCTACTTCTGCTTTTTGCATAGTACACTAGCTGTATTATGACTTTCCTGCCTTTAACACTTCCTACTGTACTCCTTACATAAAGTCGTAATGAGTCCTAATTTTAAAAGCAAAACCACCATGGGTTATGTTCATGGAGAGAATACACTTGTACTCTTCCGTATTACGGAACATTAACGTAACTAAATTCATAACAAAAGCTCTCCTGCCCTATACTAGTCAAAACCGGTCTTCCATTGACTTTACCTCTCGTCATTGAGATAACAGGTCCCAATGAGAGTAACTCTTGTGTAGTATACTACTCAGATGCAAAGTGAACTAAGTTAAAATCTTCTCCGATGTGCAGACGTAGAATCGTCGTAAGAGTGTCTTCCAAGAGTACGAGTGTGAATCTGAATCTGAATGTCCTCTCCAGCTCTTGTCGTCGAGTATATAGCCTTCAAAATCTCCCTTCATTAACCATATCACATGGTCCAGTAAGATTCGAGGTCTCATCCCTTCTCCTGTGTATTGCTGTGAATCCATCATCTTGCTTCATTACGTCCATTCACATAGGCTGAACTTTCCCGCGGAAATAAAGCGTCAGGTAGCGAACTTCGAAAAGTAGGCGTTAATAATGTTTCAACTGTCTCTTCATAGTATGGGAGGGGTACGGTCCCTCGTAAGCTTGATGACGTACATTTCCTGGTAATAGGCTGAAATTAGCCTGCTTACTCTGGTCACCTTACTACGGCTATTGGAAAATTTACTGCAAGCTATTAATACGAAAGATGTTGAAATACTTCACACAATAAGTTGTTAGTTCAGAATACGTCATAGCCGCGATACAAAGAAATGAAATGATGATGTGAAATGGATTAATAATATACACTGACTGACAGAGCAAATGCAACACCAAGAAGGAGTGGTTCGAAAGGGATGAAAGTTGGGGAAAAAACAGAGACGGCACGGACGAATAATTGATGTTTATTTCAAACCGATATGCAGGTTACACAATGCGCACGGCATCGACTCAGTAAGATGTAGGACCACCGCGAGCGGCGATGCACGCAGAAACACGTCGAGATACAGAGTCAATAAGAGTGCGGATGGTGTCCTGAGGGTTGGTTCTCCATTCTCTGTCAACCATTTGCCACAGTTGGTCGTCCGTACGAGGCTGGGGCAGAGTTTGCAAACGGCGTCCAATGAGATCCCACACGTGTTCGATTGGTGAGAGATCCGGAGAGTACGCTGGCCACGGAAGCATCTGTACACCTCGTAGAGCCTGTTGGGAGATGCGAGCAGTGTGTGGGCGGGCATTATCCTGCTGAACCAGAGCATTGGGCAGCCCCTGAAGGTACGGGAGTGCCACCGGCCGCAGCACATGCTGCACGCAGCGGTGGGCATTTAACGTGCCTTGAATACGCACTAGAGGTGACGTGGAATCATACGCAATAGCGCCCCAAACCATGATGCCGCGTTGTCTAGCGGTAGGGCGCTCCACAGTTACTGCCGGATTTGACCTTTCTCCACGCCGACGCCACACTCGTCTGCGGTGACTTTCACTGACAGAACAGAAGCGTGACTCATCGGAGAACACGACGTTCCGCCATTCCCTCATCCAAGTCGCTCTAGCCCGGCACCATGCCAGGCGTGCAAGTCTATGCTGTGGAGTCAATGGTAGTCTTCTGAGCGGACGCCGGGAGTGCAGGCCTCTTTCAACCAATCGACGGGAAATTGTTCTGGTCGATATTGGAACAGCCAGGGTGTCTTGCACATGCTGAACAATGGCGGTTGACGTGGCGTGCGGGGCTGCCACGGCTTGGCGGCGGATGCGCCGATCCTCGCGTGCTGACGTCACTCGGGCTGCGCCTGGACCCCTCGCACGTGCCACATGTCCCTGCGCCAACCATCTTCGCCACAGGTGCTGCACCGTGGACACATCCCTATGGGTATCGGCTGCGATTTGACGAAGCGACCAACCTGCCCTTCTCAGCCCGATCACCATACCCCTCGTAAAGTCGTCTGTCTGCTGGAAATGCCTCCGTTGACGGCGGCCTGGCATTCTTAGCTATACACGTGTCCTGTGGCACACGACAACACGTTCTACAATTCACAATTTAGTATTTATTTTCCACCTAGTCGATACAATGATTGCTTAAGGCAATTTTCAATGGTCAAAAGTGGTACATGTTTCGTATATTATCAACATCTTCAGCCACATAACACTGTTTAGATGAAAAATGTATAAAATTGACAAAGTAATGCTTTAGAGGAAGTGTCCTTAAAATTAACGAAATCACGGTACGAAGTGGGCCATTCGCCAACGCCGTGTCCCATTTATCGTTCGCTACGTGCGCAGCACAGCGGCGCATTTCACATCATGAGCATACCTCAGTGACGTCAGTCTACCCTGCAATTGGCATTAAGTTCTGACCACTCCTTCTTGGTGTTGCATTTGCTCTGTCAGTCAGTGTATATACATATTAATTTAAAAATGACCCACCAGTGATTAAATATATACATCTTATCAATTAATTATATAGTTCAATCATTTAATACATGCAGTGATGTCCCAAACATCACACATTGGCTGTTGGACGCGTGACAACATAGCACGGAAGATTTAAAAATTGTGCTGCGCGGTGTTGGTGTAGCGCCATCCGGAGGGTGATCTGAAAAGTGGACGGCTGTCTACGTTTGCAAGTTAATCTTATAAGGTTGGGTTCGACCCCAGCGTTCATCTCACAGGGGATGCTAACCTCATAGACCAAATTTCGACGCCCGGGCTAACCGCATAAGCGTGCAAACATAAACTTACAGGCTTGGATTCGATTTTAGTCTTAACCTAACTGTCCTACTTGGCAAGATGGCCGCTATATATTACTCTTATGCGGATAACTCTGGATAGTCTTAGTATACTAACTTTGAGGAACTGGTGCAGGGGCTACTAGGCAAGATGGCTTCTATACATTACTCTTATGGAGCTAACTCTGGAAGGTAAACTCAGGGTCTCAGAACTTGTAACTTAGTACCTACTAGTCTTGTTGGGATAACTCCGTTTAGATGACGCAAGGGCTACTAGGCAAGATAGTTGCTATATAATACTCTTATTGGGCTAGCTCTGGAGAGCTACCTCAGGAGCTCAGAATTTGTAATTTATAAACTATTGGCCTTATCGGACTAACTCTGGAGAACTGAGCAAAGGGTAAAGGGCCATATTACTCCTATATATTATTCTAATGGGGCTAACTCTGGGTAGCTGCCTCAGAGGCTCACAAATTGTAACCTAGTGTCTATTTGTCTTATTGGAGGGTAGCTGACGCAAAGGGTACTGATCAAGATGATCCCATATACACTGACTGACAGAGCAAATGCAACACCAAGAAGGAGTGGTCAGAACTTTATGCCAATTGCAGGGTAGACTGACGTCACTGAGGTATGCTCATGATGTGAAATGCGCTCCTGTGCTGCGCACGTAGCGAACGATAAATGGGACACGGCGTTGGCGAATGGCCCACTTCGTACCGTGATTTCTCAGCCGACAGTCATTGTAGAACGTGTTGTCGTGTGCCACAGGACACGTGTATAGCTAAGAATGCCAGGCCGCCGTCAACGGAGGCATTTCCAGCAGACAGACGACTTTACGAGGGGTATGGTGATCGGGCTGAGAAGGGCAGGTTGGTCGCGTCGTCAAATCGCAGCCGATACCCATAGGGATGTGTCCACAGTGCAGCGCCTGTGGCGAAGATGGTTGGCGCAGGGACATGTGGCACGTGCGAGGGGTCCAGGCGCAGACCGAGTGACGTCAGCACGCGAGGATCGGCGCATCCGCCGCCAAGCGGTGGCAGCCCCGCACGCCACGTCAACCGCCATTCTTCAGCATGTGCAAGACACCCTGGCTGTTCCAATATCGACCAGAACAATTTCCCGTCGATTGGTTGAAGGAGGCCTGCACTCGCGGCGTCCGCTCAGAAGACTACCATTGACTCCACAGCATAGACGTGCACGCCTGGCATGGTGCCGGGATAGAGCGACTTGGATGAGGGAATGGCGGAACGTCGTGTTCTCCGATGAGTCACGCTTCTGTTCTGTCAGTGATAGTCACCGCAGACGAGTGTGGCGTCGGCGTGGAGAAAGGTCAAATCCGGCAGTAACTGTGGAGCGCCCTACCGCTAGACAACGCGGCATCATGGTTTGGGGCGCTATTGCGTATGATTCCATGTCACCTCTAGTGCGTATTCAAGGCACGTTAAATGCCCACCGCTACGTGCAGCATGTGCTGCGGCCGGTGGCACTCCCGTACCTTCAGGGGCTGCCCAATGCTCTGTTTCAGCAGGATAATGCCCGCCCACACACTGCTCGCATCTCCCAACAGGCTCTACGAGGTGTACAGATGCTTCCGTGGCCAGCGTACTCTCCGGATCTCTCACCAATCGAACACGTGTGGGATCTCATTGGACGCCGTTTGCAAACTCTGCCCCAGCCTCGTACGGACGACCAACTGTGGCAAATGGTTGACAGAGAATGGAGAACCATCCCTCAGGACACCATCCGCACTCTTATTGACTCTGTACCTCGACGTGTTTCTGCGTGCATCGCCGCTCGCGGTGGTCCTACATCCTACTGAGTCGATGCCGTGCGCATTGTGTAACCTGCATATCGGTTTGAAATAAACATCAATTATTCGTCCGTGCCGTCTCTGTTTTTTCCCCAACTTTCATCCCTTTCGAACCACTCCTCCTTGGTGTTGCATTTGCTCTGTCAGTCAGTGTACATTACTCTTATGGAGCTAATTCTGGGTATCTACCTCAGGGGCTCATAACTTGTATCTTAGGGCCTATTGCTCTTATCGGACTAACTCTGGAGTGTTGATGGTGGGACTCATAGGGAAGGTGGCTGCTATACATTGCACTTGTGGGACTAACTCTGGAGAGCTACATCAGAGGCTCACGTCTTGCAACTTCGAGTCCGACTCCTTGGATAATCTCGCGGACTCGAATTCGACTCCTTGGCTAATTCTAACCTTAAATACCCTCCTCGTCTAACTTCGCAGTATCGAGTTTGATACCGGCTGAAGTAGTTTAGTGGTTAGCACTCTCTGAGCTTAAGTTCAAGTGTTCGAATCTTGTAGACTTCAGCTAATTCTGCTACTGGAAGGGGCTCTATCCTCCTCCTCCTACTCTCCCACCGGTACCGGTACATTGAATTGACATTTTTGTTTCAGTTTTAACTTTTTGCGAATTTTCAGATATGTTTTTTAACGCAGAATAGATCTTGTGTGTTGTAAATCAGTTCGATCATAACGTTTAAATGGTCAGTTCCATTATTCATTCTGTACCCCTTTCAGTTGTATGAAACGTAAACTTCTCCGCTCGAGGAACATGAAGGGAAAACGGTGTGCACAACGAGCGTGTAAAGTTGAACTTTAATGAATAGATATGAACTTTCTCTACAAGCACCGTCTGCAGAACTATCGGTGCATGGATTGAATCAATGACGTATGTGTATTATATGAAAAACTTACCATCTGATGATCTAGAAATTAAAATCAGTGGCGGTTCTGTAATAAATATCTTGGGTGGACCCAAACCTAAAGTTAATGGCATGCTAATTTCTGTTCAATACCAATGCAGCATAATATCGAAAATATCATTCATGAGATTATCTTATCAGAATATATAACGTAATGATGCACATTGTTTCCAAACAGTGCCTTATTTTAGGAAATTACAAGGTATGTTTGTGGTGTATCATAAACATGTAAAATAATTAAAAAACACATTTATTCCTCGCATGAAGTCGGTGTGCTTTTTGTGAGTTCACACAGTACGGGGTAAGTTTCGTCTTCTTACCTAACCGAAATCACGGCCAGTTTTCTTAATCCATTCGCCGATAATAGTCGTCCTCAGGTACGTTTTGAAGAGCTTCATTGTTGAGAAACCTATCTTAGCTTTGATATTAGTCACATGAAGAACTAATGCTATTGTTAACAATGAGCTAGAAAGAAGACTGTAGAGTGGCCATTGGACCGCCATATTTGAATCTACTTGAACGCTGCGTCCGCCATATTGTAAGCGATCAGATAAAATGGGCGTGGTGATGAAGCAACTACAGAGGTTGCGGGAATAAATACCGTTTCACAGATTTCATAATTATTAGGGAAGCACTCAGAGACGCATGATGTCTGTTGAGAATTTTAAAACACAAGATACAGGCTACATACTTAGATGTTGTATGAAGAAAGAAAATCAACACATTTCTAGTAATTACAAACGAAATCACAATGTAATGCCATTAAGCAAATAAGGCCTACTTACAGAGAATGATAGAACAGAAAACCTGGAACAAAATAATGTATCGTCGAGAAATAATTCATATAATAATAATTCCTGGTCTCTTTCCTGTTACCTGGATTTGGCATTTTGTATGGATTCAACCTAATTTTGAGCCCAGATGCCCTTCCTGGCGCCAACCCTAGGTGGAGTGATGTATTCACTATTGCATGTATCTGTGGTGGTTTCTAGTATGTTCTGTTGTATGTAGATGAAGATGGTTATCCAGTCTTCGATCCAGAGGAATTAGCAATCAACTATCCAGTTAAAAATCCTTAACCCGGTCGAATCCTGGGCCCTCTGAACTTAAGACCAGCACGCTGATCATTTAGCCAAAGAGCCGGACACTAAGCAACTTGACAGGTTCGATCCTGTCTCAGTCCGATGGTACTTGAATGTGCTCAAATTCGTCAGCCTCATGTCAGTAGATTTACTGGCGCGTAAAAGAACTCCTGTGGAACATTGCGGCACGTCGGCGTATCCGAAAAAGTAGTTGGAGGGACGTAGTAATAATAATAATAATAATAATAATAATAATAATAATAATAATAATAATAATAATAATAATAATAATAATAATAATAATTAAAATCGGAACAAGAAGTTGTAGAATACATACATACATTATCATTACAGACTGTTATGCCTTTCAGCGTTCAGTCTGCAAGCCTCTGAGAATTTACTAAACGTCGCCACAATCCTCGATTTGCAACTAGTGTTGTGGTCCCATTTAGTTCTATACCTCTTATCTTTAAATCGTTACAAACCTAGTCTAACCATCGTCGTCTTGGTCTCCCTCTACTTCTCTTACCCTCCATAACAGAATCCATTATTCTCCTAGGTAACCTATCCTCCTCCATTCGCCTCACGTGATCCCACCACCGAAGCCGGTTTATGCGTACAGCTTCATCCATCGAGTTCATTCCTAAATTAGCCTTTATCTCCTCATTCCGAGTTCCCTCCTGCCATTGTTCCCACATGTTTGTACCAACAATCATTCTTGCTACTTTCATGTCTGTTACTTCTAACTTATGAATAAGATATCCTGAGTCCACCCAGCTTTCTCTCCCGTAAAGCAAAGTTGGTCTGAAAAAAGACCGATGTAAAGATAGTTTCGTCTGGGAGCTGACTTCCTTCTTACAGAATACTGCTGATCGCAACTGCGTTCTCTCTGCATTAGCTTTACTACACCTTGATTCAATCTCACTTACTATAGTACCATACTAGGAGAACACACAACCTAAATACTTGAAATTATCGACCTGTTCTAGCTTTGTATCACCAATCTGACATTCAATTGTGTTGAATTTCTTAACTACTGACATCAATTTAGTCTTCGAGAGGCTAATTTTCATACCATACTCATTGCACCTATTTTCAAGTTCCAATATATTAGACTACAGGCTTTCGGCACAGTCTGCCATTAATACCAAGTCGTCAGCATAGACCGAACTGCTTACTACATTTCCACCTAACTGAATCCCTCCCTGCCATTTTATACCTTTCAGCATATGATCCATGTAAACTACAAACAGCAAAGGTGAAAGATTACAGCCTTGTCTAACTCCTGTAAGTACCCTGAACCAAGAACTCATTCTACCATCAATTCTCACTGAAGCCCAATTGTCAACATAAATGCCTTTGGTTGATTTTAATAATGTACCTTTAATTCCATAGTCCCCCAGTATGGCGAACATCTTTCCCCTCGGTACCCTGTCATATGCTTTCTCTAGATCTACGAAACATAAACACAACTGCCTATTCCTCTCGTAGCATTTTTCAATTACCTGGTGCATACTGAAAATCTGATCCTGACAGCCTCTCTGTGGTCTGAAACCACACTGGTTTTCATCCAACTTCCTCTCAACGACTGATCGCACCCTCCCTTCCAAGGTGCCAGTGAATACTTTGCCTGGTATACTAATCAATGAGATACCTCGATAGTTGTTGCAATCCTTCCTGTTCCCTTGCTTATAGATAGGTGCAATTACTGCTTTTGTCCAATCTGAAGGTACCTTACCAACACTCCACGCTAATTTTACTACTCTATGAAGCTATTTCATCCCTGCCTTCCTACTATACTTCAACATTTCAGGCCTAATTTCATCTATTCCTGATGCTTTATGACAATGGAGTTTATTTACTATCCTTTCCACTTCTTCAAGCATAATTTCACCAACATCATTTTCCTCCTCCCCATGAGCTTGGCTGTTTGCAACACCACCATGATGATTTCCTTTTACATTGAGAAGATGTTCAAAATATTTCCTCCACGTGTCCAGTGATTCCATGGGATCTATTATGAGTTCACCTGAATTACTCAAAACACTGTTCATTTCCTTTTTTCCTCCCTTCGTAAGATTCTTTATTACTGTCCAGAAAGGTTTCCCTGCTGCTTGACCTAGCCTTTCCAGGTTATTACCAAAATCTTCCCATGACTTCTTTTTGGATTCAACATCTATTTGTTTCGCTCTGTTTCTTTCATCTACGTACCACTCCCTGTCTGCCTCGGCCCTTGTTTTGAGCCATTTCTTATAAGCCTTCTTTTTTACGTCTACAGGCTGCTCTCACTTCATCATTCCACCACGATGTTCGCCTTTTCCCATCTTTAAACACAGTTGTTCCTAGGCATTCCCTTGCTGTTTCTACTACAGCATCCCTGTATGCCACCCATTCACTTTCTATATCCTGAACCTGCTTACTGTCTACTTCTTACTAATCATATCCATGTACTTCTGTCTAATTTCCTCGTCCTGGAGATTTTCTACCCTTATTAGTTTTCAGACAGTTGTAGGATGAACAATTTAAAATAATTGTTTAAAAAGAGGACAGACTTTAAATGATTTTAGATCACACACTTTCCTGAATAATTCACTTCGATACTTTTGGACGGGATTCTTATAATACCGATTCATTTCATTTGCCTTATGTTGCATCCTCTTAGACACATCTTATCACTACGATGGGATATGACAAGGATAGGACTGCGAAGGAAGTCGCAATGGCCATAATTAAAGCACAGCAACCCCGTATTTGCCTGATGTGAATATGGGAACCACGGAAAACTCTCTGTCAGGGCTGTGGACAGTGGGATTCAAACTCACTATATCCCGAATGCAAGCTAAGAGCTATATACTGCGAACTATGTAGCCAGCTCGCTCAGTAGTAGTGATGGTGGTGTCGGACTGAAAATCCTCATATTACTCAGTACCATTTGCAGAGGGGATGAGATGACCAGGAAATTCAAAATACTATAGGTGTGGCGTTGGACAGTAAGCGTCTTGTATCATCGTTGCTCCCTATATATTTATTTTCACAATGCCAGGTACTATGTTCTGTGGGATACCATTTAATAATAGTGTTATTGGTTTTTCGACCTTTCACCTACTTTGTACGGTTTTCGGAGAAGCTGAGGTGCCGGAGTTTTGTCTCTGTGGAGTTTCTGTATGGTCCAGTATATGTACTGACACATGGGTGACGTATTTGAGTGCCACTGAATACCAAATTACTGTACACATGCTGGATTGTGCTACACAGGAAAAGTACTTCTGCTAATCACTAAAAACTGTGTACTTTAGTGAAAAGAAAAGTCATATTTGAAATACTATATATCTTTTGTGCTTTCACTGCAATTTATGCAATAGGATGCTGCACACATTTATTTGATACATTCTGTTAAAAGTAATGCACTGTAAGCAGAACAAACTATATGGATGGTGCTTAAACTATGGTGTCGCTATTTCGCCTAGGCACCACCCAGAGCGCTGTAGCAGACATGTTAACCATTCTATAGTCTTCTTTCTAGCTCGTTGATTGTTAATAAATATTTATTCTCCTTGAAATGCGATCCATTTTGTCATTTGTGAGAAAATTGGAAGGTCGCTGTCACAATCCGTATGCATAATTTTGACAGGGTTTTTGAACTCATGAATAAATCTGAGGATCATCAGCAGAAACGGTGTAATGTATACCTTTGTTGTGGGTTATCTACTTAGTCGTTTCTGCATAATACCGTCTATTATCTCGAAAAATGTTATATTACATTGATACATGCTCATAGTACTTGTCTTTAATATTTTCTCAAGTTATTTGTTTTCGGAATTCGAAAAGCTCCGTTTTGTGGGTCTGTGTCCACTCAGCTCACCCACTGAAACCGCCCCTTCCTGCCAAGATGACTGCTACATTGCTCAAAGGTCAACAAGGTTTGCATATTTCATATGGAAGGATAATTGCTGATACATGTTAGTCCTAAATGTTAATAATAATATAAGTCTTAAGCTTACGTCAGTTATCACCATTCAGTTGACAAAAAAATAGGCATTGCTCTTTTTTATTCTATATTGTTCAACTAGTTAAATTATCTTGAGAATCTGCAGCAAGCTAATCTTCGGATGACTCAGTCTCCTCAGTCTGGGGTTTCTCTTCGTGTTCATCTTCACTCTCTTCCTCATCCCAGTAGGGTATACGTCTACTTTTCCAATTGATGAGTGGCATCAGGTCTCCTTCTTGTAGGAGTGACTTCGCGTAGTTCGGCAGCATCTCATGCCCGGTTGCGATGGCTAGCAATATTCGAGACAGTTCCTTCTCGTGTTGTTTATCGTCCTTTAGTTCATTGTAGAGTTCAAAGGAATTTATAAGACGAGAGGCAGCGTCTGATGGTAAGTCCTAGAATAGTAATATGAAGTCATTAAGAATGAGAGAAAGATGTCATCACTGTACACTTAATAGTATTATTGTATTTACAGTATAAATTCACGGACATTTTTATCTTGCACTTTGCCAGTTAATTTATACCTACAACACTTGGGAGGAAAATCATAAGGAGGTGCTACGTTACAAGTAATGGAAATCATTGCTTATCCGTATTGAAAGTAATCTTATGAAAAATGTAAAAAATTTATTTCTCTTCCATCTATTCAATATTTAAGTTAGAGTTAAATCCTCATTAAAATAAGAATTGGTACATGTTTTGCCATTTCCTATGGGGCAGCATCAGCCGTAGCATTACCTCAAACCATATCAGGTACCTGATTAAAATTTGATCTTAAATCTACTACAAAACTAAATACAGTAAAATCTTTACTTAAAAAGCAGTCGTTAGATGAGTAACTTGATTTAATTACAAGTGGAATTAACAATATTGATGACCTCGAGTCAGGGTCAATGCTGAATACGAATGAAAATATAAAGTTTATAAAATGATGAAACTGAGTAGAGAAACATATTAAATTGATTATATAAAAACTTGGTAAGGAAATGCATTCCAACACTGTGCTTTTTACGTAATATCGGATCTAGGCAAGTGTACTTAATATAATCTTATTCAAAAGATATCGAATAAGTTCTAAGTTTTTAGTTTGTAACTAGCTCAGAAAGACGTTATATTTATCTCGTAGTTCTACTGAGCACCTATGTTGAACAGTTTATTATTAGAAAACAACTTAATGGAGCTGTTGAAATGTCATTAGACCATCCTCTTCTGTTGAGCAATTCTGTGTTGATAGTGTGCCTAGCACAGAAAGACGTTGCTTTCATGTCGTAATTCTACTTGAGAACCTATGTTGAACAATTAAATAACAACTTAATGAGAACTTTTGAAGTGTCATAAGATGATCTTCCTCTGAACAATATCCTATGGTGATGGTGTGCTTCACTGTTGTTAGTGTGTGCAGATGTTGATTTACCAGTTCAAAGGGGCTGTCGAACCGTGGTATAAGTTTTAAGGTTATGCTGTCCAATGTGTGCAAGCTCTGAAAGGAAGGAGAAATCAATACTTAATTAGGTTTTGTGGTTGTGGGGAGGATAATTTACGTGCAAACTTTGAGTCTGTAGTGTTATCGCTTACCTTTTATATTGTTGGACTGTTATCTTGTCGTGTGAGAAGCTTTTGGAATACTGGCAGTCGCCAACGTTCTGCTCGTATTGTAAGTATGTCGTCTTGGTGGAGGGGAGTGGACTTGAGAACCCGGGGGGGGGGGCGGGCTATGGACTTGTGATTGGCGCACGGGGAGGGGTTGTTTGCTTTCGGAGAGAAGGAGGGGTGTGATATGTTTATCAGCTTAGTGGGTGTGCTTATTGATTTTGTCTTAAAAACTTTGAAAAATGTGTTATGTTGAAGATTTAACTTATTAAATAAAATTAGATTTGATCATATAGAGGGCTTTTATGATCTATTGGATCATTCAAGTTTCTATTTATGTTGTATTTTTTATGTTTCTGGGCATTAAAATGCTCAGCTTATCTGATTGTGAAACTTCTTCCGGTTTGACCGATGTAAGAAAACATGCACTCAGCACATTTAAGTCTGTAAATGCCGAAACCAGAATATTTATTGTTGTCAGAATTTATCTTGTTGTGGTTAAAAATTGATTTGAGCTTTGAGTCTTTAAGACAATTTTAATTTCATGCTTTTTTAAAGGATTCGCAATTTGATGTATGATCGGATTGGTGTAGGTAAAGGATGCATATTTTGATTTGCTTGTTTCTATTGGGGAGCGTTTTGTGAATAGTTTTAATTTCACTTTTTTATTATTTTATTTATGATTGAGGGATTGTATCCATGGTATTTTTATGGTATTTATTTCCTTATTTAGATTAGCGGTCGAAAGGGGGATTTTTAGCGCTGTGTACACTAAACTATAAAATGAAACTTGTTCATGTGACTGGGTGTAGAGAATTTTGTTTTATGGTTGTGGGAGTGAAAGAAATATCCTATAGATTTGAAAGTCGAATTTGTCTGAAGTTGTTGTGATTGTGGTAACGAGAAAATTAATTGAATTATGCTCTTCGTCTTCCTTAAAATAGGTTAATATGTTTTCACTATTATTACATCTTTTGTCAATTATTGCCAACGTGTCATCGACATAGCGGAGCCAAAGACACAATCCATTAATATTTTTTATTATTTTACTATTCTCAAGCCTGGCAAAAGGGCTTAGAATTGAACTTAGAACAAAATAGTGACATGGGGCTAGGAAAATGGTAAAAGATTTAATACTTATGTTTTATCCACAGGGACGTAGCGACTACTCATTCTACTGATAGGACTAGGAATAATAGTGTAAGGCTGAATACATGTGTTTTATTGATAGGGATAGCACTTTTGCCAGGCGGATGAGGAGAAGCCCTTTTGTCCTTTCGCCCCTTTTGCCAGACGGATAAGGAGGTGGAGGAGGATGAGCCCTTTTTCCAGGAAAATGGGGGGATGAGGAGGAGGGGCCCTTTTACCCCTTTGCCTAGTTGATGGCGACTCGTCCGACGGACGGTGACGTTAAGCCTTGAGCAGATCCCTTGGTGCTATTCGAGAGGAGTAGGCTATGTGCCGGCACCGGGCTTCACCCTCTCCCTTCCTACTGTCATATATCACGTCTTTCATTTCATCTCATTAACTGCTTTGAAGAGGTTGTCATCAGGAAGGGCATCCGATCATTAAAACCCGCACGACAGATTCATCTCACCTCATATCCGAGCCCATAGAGCAACGGGACAAGGGTTGGACAAACACACTGCTTCGACTGCACCGTCCGCTATATTTCCACCATCTTTACTCACTGCTGTTCGCATGCTCTCGGTAACTGTTTCTTGATCAGCATTCCTGTATGCTACAAATTAATTTCAAAAAGAGGTAACAAGATTTCGCATAGAGAACATTTATTTTATAGTAGGAAAATTGCTAACCCACGCTCAGAAGTTTAGAGCCTACTAGAACCCCTTTTAGTCGCTATTTGCAACTCTTGCCACATTTCCGAAAGTTAGACTGATAAAAACTCATATTCATACATCAACTTAGCACACATCATACCTAGACTCAGCTAAATACCCCGACTTCGCTAACCCATGCTCTCTCAACTCAGGTTCCCCTTTTAGTAGCCTCTTTCGATAGTATTCGATAAGATGAGAACATCCTATTGTCTTAGAGTGTCAGAGGTCGTAGCGCGTGGTCCTATAGGCCATAAGTTACAGGTTGTGAGTCCCTGAGAGAGCCCTCTAGTTAAGTATACGAGTAGAGTGTAGAAATCATCTTGCATAGTAGCCCTTGTCTCGAAAGTTTGTGTGATAAAACTAATAGGTCATAAGTTACAAGTTGTGAGTCCCTGAGCGAGCCCTCTAGTTAAGTCTAAACGAATAGAGTATAGCAGCTGTCTTGCATAGTAGCCCTTGTCTCGAAAGTTAGGCTGATAAAACTAATAGGTCATAAGTTACAAGTTGTGAGCCCCTCAGGTAGCTCTGTAGAGTTAGACCAAAGAGTAACGTCATCGTATTAGCGAGAGCTGTAGTAACGTCACCGCTAACAAGCTTTGACCTGTAGCTGAAGACCCCCATTTCTATTAAGTCAGGTGTCTTGCATCATAACACATTTTCGGCATTCCTTCACTACACCACATCGGAAAATTCAGCTTAGCTCGCAAAGTCATTTCTCTTTCTGCTGAGATGTACATGTCTCCACATTTACTGTTGTCAGTACACCTTCATTGTAAACACATTTCAATATGGGTGAGGATATGTGAATTGCACTTAAGCTCTTTAGTTTTGAGTTTATGTCAACCCCCTTGGTCAACCACACCTCGGGCGGAAGTGTCCCCTACAAGAGTTGGCCAAGGAGGTTAGATAGGTAGACGAGAGCTTAGCAAACAACATGTCTAGACTCAGCTAAAGACCCCGAGTTCGCCAATGCAGACACAACTGCACAGGTTGCTCGGCTCCTACCTAAGGCAAGGGTGCCCCTGGAGGAGCTTTACTCTGCTAGGCCTCTAGGGCTAGGATGCCCCAGGGCTGTAGTAACGTCATCACTAACAAGCTTTGACCTGTAGCTTAAAAAGCTTAAAACCCAGAGTTCTCTCAAGTTAGGTGTCTTACGTCATAACATATTGTCGGCATACCTTCACTATACTAGATCGGGAAATACAGCTCAGCTCGCAAAGTCATTTTTCTGCTGAGATGTACATGTGTCCACATTTACTGCAGTCGAAGGTTGGCTAGACGAGAGCTTAGCATACAACATGTCTAGACTCAGCTAAAGACCCCGAGTTCGCCAATACAGACACAACAACAGTACAGGTTGCTCGGCTCTTACCTAAGGCAATGGTGCCTCTGGAAGAGCTTTACTCTGTTAGACCTCCACCACATCGGAATGATGTGTCCTATATTGGCCGAGGGAGGTTCGATAGACAACAGCTTAGAACACACACCATGCCTAGACTCAGCTAAAGACCCCGAGTTCGCTAAGCCATGCTCTTTCAAGTCAGGTGTCCCTTTTAGTAAGCTCTTTCGACAGTATTCCATAATATGACGACATCCTATCGTCTGAAGGTGTCAGAGGTCGTAGAGTGTAGCTAGGGGTGGATTGCGTGTGGCGGCCATCTCGCCCACTTGGCCCTGCGCCAGCTCCCCAGAGTTTGTCCCATAAGAGCCCGTGTATAGCCGCCATCTCGCGCAATCGACCCTAGGCCGTCTCCTTAAGTCCTATGTCTCCCCTGAGCCAGCTTTTTCCATAAGAGCCTATATATAGCCACCATCTTGCGCAGTAACCTCTGGGTCAGCTTTCTCCATAAGAGCCCGTGTATAGCTGCTATCTTGCACAGTAGTCCCTGGGACTGCTCCCCAGAGTTAGTCCCATGAGAGCCCGTGTATAGCCGCCATCTTACGCATTAACCCCTGGACCAGCTCCGGCTCATTTTCCCTACTCTGGGGAGTTAGATAACTTACTTCTTTAGCATGCCATTCCTCTGGTTCATACATTTTCTGATACTGCTGGTACGTAACACATTAGTTAATCATAGTATTCCAGTTATTCGATCCCTATTTTGAGGCGCTGATTGGAATAAGCAGCGTCCACACTTAACGGAATAATAGCAGAGGAGTGTTCACGGCTCACGGCTGTCTGCAGCCTGGTCATTCCAGCTCTGGAACTTTGGACTTTGAGATCGGCAGTGCAGTACTGTTCGTTAAAAGTGAGAAAATGTGTGGTTTTCATTTGGTCGAGTATTTCATATGACAGACAGCTTTGCTTTTAATCGCGACATTCTTACCGGCGTCATTGTAACGACCTGTGTTGATTTCAGTTGGGAAAACCAATAAGACAGTCTTTCTGAGGATGTAAAAAGGTAGATGGGGAGTGAGTGTCTGCCATTATAATGAAAAATCCCCAACTAGATCATGACTGATGGTAGGCAAGGGGTCCTGCCATTGAGTGTCTGCCATTATAATGAAAAATCCCCAACTAGATCGTGACTGATGGTAGGCAAGGGGGCCTGCTATTGCAGTGAAAATTCCCTAACCCAGTCTTCACATAAGAAAAGACGTTTGGTGACTTCCCCGTCGCGTTTCTAGGGTAACGTTAAGAGCTGTGCAATTTAATGCAATCTTACTCACAACTGTACACTACTTAACCTAGAATTCGGTATACAAGGTAGAATTCAGTAGCGAAGCACGGCTACATCAGCCAGTGTTCAAATAAAATACAGTACGCATATATGAGCAATATTACATCTGAAATATCACATAGAAATGAATCTCTGTTCGCGAATTTATAACCTCACCGAAAGAAAATGTAGAAGTTGACTGTGATCTTACCATGTTTAGTAAAAAGTCTCCAAAGTGACGATAAGCATCTGCTATTATGGATGTTGAACCACGTTTCTTGGCTACTTTTAGGTGACCTTCAAAATACTTGCGTGCTTTACCCATGTCATTCAACCTGGAACAATGAACGTGTAGTACCTTACAGTAGGTCTTGTGACAATTTGATTGTATCTGAGTCAATAATAATTGTAACAATTAGAGAGCATTTTCTAAGTTGTCACAAATACCGTTACACTGTTAAGATTTTCAAATTCTTCTTTTCAGACAGCGGGCTTACTGGGAGAACAGTTTTTAAGAAAAGGAGAGATATAATAATAATAATAATAATAATAATAATAATAATAATAATAATAATAATAATAATAATAATAATAATAATAAATATCTTTATTAAAAAGTCTCCAAAGTGACGATAAGCATCTGCTATTATGGATGTTGAACCACGTTTCTTGGCTACTTTTAGGTGACCTTCAAAATACTTGCGTGCTTTACCCATGTCATTCAACCTGGAACAATGAACGTGTAGTACCTTACAGTAGGTCTTGTGACAATTTGATTGTATCTGAGTCAATAATAATTGTAACAGTTAGAGAGCATTTTCAAAGTTGTCACAAATACCATTTTGCCTTCTCTTACACTAAACCAATTAGTATACATTAAAGTCATAAGTAATACTACTGTAATTAACACTAGAAGACACAATTAAAACATAATCAAAATACAACTGAAATAAAATTCCACCGCAGTAGGACATACATACAACAGCAATAATAATAATAATAATAATAATAATAATAATAATAATAATAATAATAATAGCTAGTAATGCTATTGTAGTAGCACGACCACTGAAAGGCCAGAAATTCACAGGTCACTCGCATCCTGTTATACCTCTTAACGCTCTTTTAAATGACACTGTAGTTGGTATTCCTCTGACGTCGTCCGGTAAACGATTCCATTCTCGTGCGGCAGACACCGACAATGAGCTGTTATATGCGGCAGTTCGATGGTGAGGGATGATGAGCAGGTTGGATGATTGAGCCCTTGTATGTCTGTCATGAACATTTGAGAAGTAATGGAAACGTGAAGAAAGGTTAGATGGGGAAGATGTAGTAAGAACTCGGTGGAGGAGAGACAAAGTATGATGGTTACGACGAACATGGAGTCGCGACCACTCTAATTTTAGGAAAGATGGTGACACGTGGTCATATTTTCTTAAATTGCGTATATATCTCACACATGCATTTTGAGCGCGCTGTAGCCGTAGGGAAAATTGTGGCCTGACGTCATTGAAAACAACATCACAATAATCAAAATGTGGCATTACAAGGGCTTCAATTAATTTCTTTTAAAGTTTTATTTGAAATATATGTTTATATTTATATAAAGAATGTAAAGCTGAGTAAACTTTTTGACAGATATGTAAGACATGTGCAGACCAAGTCATGCGTTCGTCCATGATAACACCGAGATTCTTCACTTGTGATACAAAAGGAATTGGAACATCCTGCAGGATTACTCTTGGCAACGGACGTTTAGTTATACTTGTTATTTGACATTGATGGCCAAGAAGGATTACTTGCGACTTTTGTAGGGTTCAATTTCAGGCCGTGCGCAGCAGACCAATCACTAACAGACTGTAAGTCAATATTTAGTAAGTCGATATTTTCCTGGAAGTCTCGTGCTGTAGAGTCGGTGTAGAGTTGAAGATCGTCAGCGTACATATGGTATTTGCAGTGTCTTAAATCGGATGATATGTCATTCACAAAGGGTGCGAAAAGAAGAGGACCAAGTACAGAGCCTTGAGGGACTTCTCTTTTTCACGTGGCGCCACGAGGAAACGATTCCATTATTACCTTTCACACATTGTTGACGTCCGTGAAGATAAAAATGCATCCAAGCAATCGTACTCTGAGAAAAATGTAGAGCCCTCAGTTTTACAAGTAAAATGTCAATGTCTACGCTGTCGAAGGCTTTACTGTAATCTAGTAGTACCAGAACTGTGAATCGTCCTCTGTCTATTGCTTGTCTAACATCCTCAGTCACTTTAAGTAAGGCTGTAGTTGTACTATGTCCTTGTCGGAAACCGGACTGGAGAGGATTAAGGAGATTGTGCGTTCGAAGGTACTCAGACATTTGCGTAAGGACTACATATTCTAAGATTTTTGATAAAGCTGATAAAATACAGATTGGACGATAGTCTCCCTCGTTCAAAGGCGTTTGACTTTTCGGAAGAGGTAGCACAATAGCCTTCTTCCAGAGAGTTGGATATGTTGAGTATAGAAGAGAGAAATTGATTATATGAGTTAAGATTGGTAATATACAATCAAGAATTAGTTTGACCATGTCAGTCCCAATGTCATCAATTCCTTTTGCTTTCGTGCTTATTCTGAGGACTGCTTTTCTGACTTGGAGGGGCGTCACGTGACTGAAATAGAATTATTCTCTGTGAGGAGTAGGATGTGTACCATAATAATTCATAAGTCTCTGTTTGTCGTCATGTCGTACTGCGGAGCAATTAGCAGTAAAGTACTCGTTAAGAGTCTCGAGAGGTACTGTAAGTTCTTCTCTGGTCTTGTTCTTCGTAAGTCCAAGCTTATTAATAGATTTCCAAAATGTCGTCGCTGTTCTACCGTCAGGCGTAATTAAACTGTAAGCGTGTCGCAGTTTAGCATTTCGTATTTGTTGTGTTGTTTTATTTCGTAACTTCCTATATTCGTCAAAGGTTTGTACGGTAGGGTCATTTTTGTACTGTCTGTGAGCGCAGTCTCTTTGTTTCATAAGTTGTCTCATTTCGTCATTTAACCACGGGGAGGGTCCTTTCGATATTCTCGCTCGCCGCTTTGGGGCATGCTTGTCAAATAGTTCCGTTACTTTGCTATTAAAGAAGTCAACTTTGTCATCTAGATTGTTATAGTTCGTTATGTCATGCCAGGGTATTTTGCCTGCGTCCTCTAAGAGTCTATCTTTATATTTTTCAGTGGTTGATAGGTGATAAATTTCTGGGAGGGTTTCGGTGGCCGGAGGTTATACGAGATGTATATTGCGTCATGTGCAGATATACCAGGTACGGAGGTTTGACCAACATTGAGAACTCTGTCTGATCTAATAGTGTGTGCGAATGTGATGTATGATGAGTCGGAGAGAGAGGTATTTCCATATTATAGGCCTGAAACAGTGTTTTGAGTCGTGTGGATTCGGATTCGTGTAAATATTCCCTTATGATGGTTTTCCGTGGTTTCCCATTTTCACACCAGGGAAATTCTGGGGTTGTACCTTAATTAAGGCCGCGGTCACTTCCTTCCCACTCCTAGCTCTTTCGTATCCCATCGTCGCCATAAGACCTATCTGTGTCGGTGCGTCGTAAAGCCAATAGTTAAAAAACTTGTAAATATTACAAGTTCATAAATTATTCATGGTAGTCGGAAATTCTATAATGAAATTAGCAGTAGTGCAAAAGTAGGCCAGCGGGACGCCGATGTTAAAACACCGAATCCCGAGAGATCTCTGAAGTTAAGCAACATTGGACATAGTAAAAAGTTGCATAGTTAGCCAACTCAAGTCAATTGTGGCTCAGGACGTTAGGATGTGTGAGAAGTGACCACTGGCTTAATTGGGAACACTGACTAATCCCAAATTAATTTAATCAAATTAATTTTAAAAGCCACTTAATCGATACTTTATTTTTTTGCCTTAGGCAAAATTAAAAATACATTACACACAGAACATGTTTCGACCACTTAGTGGTCATCTTCAGCTGTATATAAATATCTTAGATGAAAACATTTGCACAGTAAGCACATTAAACCTTAAAACTATGTCCCATGGGATTCTAAAAACTATTGCTCTAGGTGCTTTAATGGAAGGAGGGGTGGGGGAGGTAGGTGGTAAGGCAATTTGTGTGAATGATACTTAAATTACAATTCGCGTCTGCATTTGTGTTACGCGCCTCTTACTCTCGGCTTCGCGCTTACTCTATATCACTCATAAAATACAGGCTTATTCTGCCTTTAACATCTTCCTAATATTCTTATAATATTTCGTTTCCATTACAGTCCATTTTCTTCTTGCTTAAAAACTTTTTATTTACAAGCGATTCCATGACCGAACAACTTTATAATGATCTCACAATTAACTTTTCGAAATTTTTCTGGACCTCAGGAGCAAAATAGCATACCATGATTTTCTGTATCACAAATACACGGTGTTACAGAATTTAAGTTTCCCAAATACGCCAACTTTACCGTACTTCGCTGGATTTCGATAAAAACCACAAATCTTGTTTGACATTATTGCTGAACGTATAATTATCATCTCAAATTTTATCCTTACGTTATTATTATTATTATTATTATTATTATTATTATTATTGGATACGTGGATATTTGACTTTATCACACTCATAATGGTTATATTATAGTGATCATTATTGTAACTTTTACCAGTCCGAACATTATTTCATTGATTTTCAGTGCAATATTTAACTTCACTTTTACTTTGTTTAAATAAATTTAAACACATTTTAAAGTCTCGCCCACTGACAAAATAATAGACAGTTTGTCTCCACACTATAATAACGACAAGACATATCCTCGTTGTCGCAACACTTAAATTTTACACACGCCACATACACAATGAGATGTTATGATTCATTGTATAATTAATTTAAAGGGACAAGCATTTACATTTCTAACTACAAAACATAATATTTAAATTAGACAGACCTGTAATTGCATCGTTGTCATGGCGTTATCTCGGCTTCATTTTATGCCAGCCACCTCGGACTTAGCCTCTCATAATTGCAGGACAGATTCTTCGCTTAAATACTACCTTAAAAATACACTGATTCTGCACTTTTATATAACACTTTACAACAAATTTTATTCTATGCACACATAGAACAATTAAACCGCCCAGCTTCGTGTCGAGAACTCAACTAACACAGTTTGCGGAATCTTCCAACTCTTTCCTCTCCAGATGTTTCACATGTGTGACTGACCGTGAGACACAAACTTATCTCCGCCAGACTACAGCAGTCCTCCCTTACCGATTACCAAAATAACATCGTCCGCAGTAATTCACAGGAGCTATCTATGAATCTGCTGCCTCCCTATGCAGAAATTCAGGATTCCTACAATTATTTAACTTATGATTTTCTTCCCCGACCGGGATGGATATCGTGGATACAATGTTATAAATATTTATTTTGTCTCCGTTCACCATTTAGCCCTTGGTAAAAAAATCCTCCCTCAAGCCAACTGGCTTTAGAGATTCTACAAGTCTATTTCGCACACTTTAAGCCTTCTTCTTAATGTCGCCTGACACAGATTCACACTCTCGGACAATTGAATGATGACTGACGCTCTTGCCTGAGGAGGGGGTATTTATGCATGTAGAAGGGACGCTCTGCATGGCGTTATCTACTGTGGTGCAATCATTCCATTTGATGACCACTGGACCAATTTCTTCGAGACTCACCCCAGAGATTCAACCTATTTTTCCAGTCATGATGGTGTTGTTTGCTAATTTTTCCAGTTTCTTTAAGGGCCATAATTAATAAATTTCGTGCACGAGGGTTCCCGCGCATTTTGCCTTCATGTCCTTGACACGTGTTTTCCTCTCCGCCAAGATAGGTACTACCTTCTCTCCAAGCCCAATTAAATACATTTCCACCCTGTGGGCTTTAGCTTCATCAAATATTTACCAAAATTCTTAATCACTTATTTCTTTGTTAATGACAGTGCGGAAATCTCTCGCAATGAGGAATTATCCAGAATTTGATTATTAATTACTCGAGGTCTTCCAAAATGTTCCAACCTCGTTCGATGTTTGCTGGGCCACTTCTCGCTGTGAGTTGTATGCCACAGAACGCGAGATAAGCTTGCAATAAAAATATGGTTGCAGTTCATCTTGTAGTTGAAATTTCAGCCAGGTAGAATTATGGGCTCACTACAATGTTTAAGAATATCGATCTTATATTCTTCGAAATAAGCACAGATTCTATGAACACCATTCAAAAGTGGTACAGCACGTGTTTTTTGCTCGTTTAATTGCACCGTATGCACTACGGCGGCGAAGAGAAAGCAGAGTATCACAAGGAAAGCAAAGGAAAGGGCGTGCATTTAGTACCACATATTACCTATTGCATAAAGGAAAGATTAGACCTGTTTGTAAGGAATTTTTTGAAGATGTTTTCTTAAGAAAAAGAGAAGGATAGAGTAAATGCAATAGCTAATACCCTTTTTAATGGGCTGATTTTATACGATGGATTTCATACGAAGGACGAGGTGGGGGCCGGAAAATCATAAAATCAGCTGAGAAGAAGGCGAAATGAAAAGATTTTTAGGGAAACTCCCGACAACCGAGAGCCACCACAACAGGCGGAAATCAAAACGAATTTATTTACTTTGAACTTAATTAAAAATAAACTAAGGGAACTTTACAACAACTCGGTTTCCCCACATTTACAGGCCGAAAGGTCCATGTTTCACGAAGTATTTTCACGTTTTTTTAAATATTGGTTTCCGGTCACCTTCCTCTGATACCTGCATTGTACCAGCACACGTACCTAATAAAGGATGAAACCGATCCTCATAGGATGAGTGTTTTGATAACGCGGAAACGAGTACGTACATTACTTGCAAAGGCATTCTATAACTTGTGGGCATTCTATAGCTTGTGTAAAGACGATGATAGTAATTCAAAATCGTTCTGTTTCGACTTACAAGATCCACTCCCTTCCAAGAACGCCTATCCAAGAGTCATGTTTTACACGACAAATCAGGAGTGTGTACAAATACAATATAGTCTAAAATGGGCAATGTAACAAGATGTGCGAGGTTTCCTCGTCAAACAATTTGGAAAGGATTGGGCGATGGATGCTTGATGAAAACTACGAAGAAGATGCAGATGGAAAGCCAGTACACAAGAACCTCGTTTATCCGGATTAAGTGGGACCGGAACTGATCCGGATTATCGACAATCCGGATAATCCGGAAGAAACTAAAGAAACAAATACAGTACATATTATATAATCTATTATCATAAGTTGTACAGTAATACCTTCTTTCAATTGCACAAAAAATATAAGAACACTTTTCTTACATTATGACTCTGTTTTATGCACTAAAACAATGTGTGAGTTTTTCTCTTTTACATTAGATTGTATAGCGTTTGTGCGCAGCACAGTCACGAAGACGTTTTACTAACATCAGTTCTGCCGGTGTGGTTTCAGTTTGGGATTCTAAATAGGCGATCAGTTTGTCCAGTTGCATTGTTGCCTCTCCATGAGTCATTGTTTCTTCTGATGGAGCGCCGGTTTCATTTTCGAATTCACCATCACTCTGGTCATTAGCTGACAAGGGACAAGAGGCAATAATTTATTCATCTGTCATTATGCCGTAGCTTGAATTACAGTCATTTTTCAACTAGTGATTTAAGTCCTTCACATCTACGTCCGAGCATCCGGGAATGCGTGCAAATGTGTCAAGAAAATTAGAAGAGTCCACAGTTTCCCATTCTCAATTCCAGGCGAATGGGGGGACGGTACCTTTGATAGACCGTGGCCGAATTACTTCCAATTCCTGTCCTTAACTATCCTTGGCAGAAAAGACATTCAAGAAGAGTCGACCCCGTACAAGAAATATTGTACAAGTAAAATTAAATTTTCATTATTTTCGATCCGGATAAATCGAAGATCCGGATTAATGAGAGCCGGATAAACGAGGTTCTTGGATATGAAAATGAACAGTGTGATTGTTTAGAGGATGAGATTTCATCGTTCATATAATTAACATATTAACTATGTCCAGGGCGGTCAGATCAAAGTCCGATAATTCTGAACCGATGGATCAAAGCAGACATCTCCCCCTTTTTTCCTTGTAATGGGTGCATTAGGTATTGTGCATACATGCATTGGAGCGGATATAACGTTCGGCATCATTTTTTCTGTTTCAGTATTTTGGTAGAGGTACTGCCACTTTCAGCGTTTGAGCAACTACAAAGCTAAGCGTTCTTTCTAGAGCCTCTAATACGTGTTTTGCGGGAGTTATTGTTTTTTTTATTCATTTGCGCGTCCTATGTTACTATATAAGCTGAATGGGTAGCGTGGTTTGATTAAATATTTATTGTGCCAACATTTGCTCCGACGCTCCTCAAATATAATGCATTCTTCAATAAACTAATCTTAAATATAATTTATTTTTATTGCCTTTTACGTCATGAAAATGTATGTTATGTAGATGTTTGCGAGGTAGGTGTGGGGGAGAGGACATGATTATCTCAGTGGTTTAGCTGCTGGCTTCCCAACCGTAAGATTGACTTTCGAATCCCGGTCTATACTGTGTTGACTTTTAATCTCAAAAATCACGTGGCACTTAGGAAGGGCATCCGCCTTAAATCCTCGGCCAAAATAAGCCTGGGTTGCTCCAGGACCTCAGAAATGACTAGGATAAGCTGAGGAAAGGAAAAAGTATAGACGTGTATTATTATTATTATTATTATTATTATTATTATTATTATTATTATTATTATTATTATTATTATTATTATTATTATTATTATTATTATTATTATTAAGTTGAACGCGTTGAAACTCAACGGAATACTAAGTCCTTGGTTCGGTAAAGTATATTTTCTGGTACTTTCAAACTATTGGATGACCGCATTTGCTACTTGTAGGTAGCAGTGGCTAAATACAGACTCCAGGAATAAATGCATAGACTGAAGTGTATAGTATCTATTCGCAAAGGAACTTTGGTCCTATGTCTCTGAAATGTAGCACTGTTAGAGCACCTCCTTAAACACCACATTTATTGTCCCCTGGCTCGCTGGCACTATTTGTACTTTTAAGGTAAGACCGAATGCCCTATCTCGCCAATGTTAATTTTGTATAATTAATGTTCTTTTTTCTCAGAAACTGCTAAAGATAAATGCATGAAATTTTTACAGTATATTCCTCAACTTTTACAAAGTGCTTGGATCTACAATCGGAACTGTGGTTCAATATATGTGGGAGTAATGATTTTTTTGTAAATATATATTCCAATTTCAGAAATCATTAACAATGAGGCATAACACTCAAGGTATTAGTCGCAATGATCTGATTGTAGATCCCCAGCTGTATTGTATACACATTAAGTAACTGTCAACATTTCATGGTTATACATTGTATATTTTTGAAGAAAAAGGAACATTTATTGAGATTCTTTAAGTTTCAAGAAAATCAACTCCAAAGTTGAAAGTGAAAAAGTATCTTAAAAGTTACCCTATACGTTTTCCTAGACCAATTAGAAGCATCCAGCACCATAATCTGACTCGTCACTGGCTAATCTGCTCCTTTTTTCTTCTTTCTGCTTCTTTTGTTGCCAGATTTGCCGCAAATTCTGCTTTTTGCACCCTTAACCTGTCAAGCACTTTCAATCCAGATTCTGTATGTTTTCCTATTTCTACTCCCAGTTCTTCAACAGCCTTAATCTGCCTGAATTCCCACGAATGAAGGTTATTACAGCATTTGAGACCCCTATATCCCACAAACCCTGGTCCAGATGATATTAAAAAACTGAAGGAAATGTGAAACCTCAACAAGGATTCAATAAACATATAACTTTGTCACCAATTACTTGTTTGTAAACAACAGTAAGCAGACATCTTAGAGCGCAACAGTATAGCCAACTTCCGGAACTTTAAAATGAGCCAAACCACAGCCTTCTAGGTCAAGAAGTTCCTGATATATCAATCACTATACCAATCGGTGCAACATGAAACGAAAATCCATGCAGTTTAGATGTAAATTTAAAAAATAATTTAAAATACTTCTAGGATGAATTTCTATGTAAATGATACACCAAAATGTTCGTTAAAGTCCAAATTGTAACACGAGTCAATAAACGAAAAAAGTCATTTTTTCCAGATTTAGGCGTTCGGTCTTACCTTAAACTGCAAATAATAGTACTCGAGATATTGCAACGTACGGCCATGGCCAAATACTGGCTGGGGTAAATAAACATCAGCACGGTCTAAAGTCCTTCCTCGAGCTTCGTTAATCGTCATCCTGAATGCAAGGCGAATAGAAACTGGCGTATTTTAAAATTAAATGGAAGGGAAGGGTCGGATAATGCCAAATCAATCCTAGGCTTCAAAATCTCTGCCCAACACTTAGCCACGCAATCCAAACAATCGCCATGCATTTTTCATACAATTAATCTTGTTCCGTTTAGAAGTCCGTGTGAAACATTTAAGTTTCTTCATAACACGTCATGACCACCTCGAATGCGCGACCTCCGAGAGAGAAAGGTCTGAAATATATAATTAAATTTAAGAAAAGTGTATTCCAACAACATCAAGAAATGTGCTTTAAGTGTTGGTGTAGTGAGCAAGTGTGTGGCGATCTTATTTGAGTATAATAGAGCATCCTCTAATGCGTAAAAATTCAACATAATGCAAAGCCTCAGTGGAAACAGAAGTCCAGTGTTACGTGCAACATGCTGAAATACAGGGTCTCTCTTTTAAACCCAGACCGAGCGCACGGCGTTTGTACTCGGCGCTACAGCAGCTGCCTCAGTCCAACTTACGTCGCGCGCGGCCGCCCTGGTTTAAACGTTTAAACCTCATAAAAGATGTTGGAAGTGACAACCTTCATAATAAGAGACTTCATAAACACGATTTTCTGCACACCAATATCGAGAGTCATGACTGTTCACACGACCATTGAGATGAAACTAGGTCCCATCCGAAAAGAACACAAGTTGTGGATCGAATAAACGATCGTTCAATAGTGCAAAATACCTCTCACAATATCTCACTCCTGTGGCTGGATCAGCATGTTTTAAACAATGGGCCCGTGTAAACCTGTACGGTTTGATGTGTAATAGCTTTTTAGTTCTGTGTGCAGAAGAAACCGAAATTCCTACTACCGTGCTTGTTGTGCTAATTTTGTGAGTGATTTATTCGGTGACCGTTCAAAGATTTGCACCAGTGGCATCTAGCTTTTCCTCTGTTTAAACTGTTCGTGTGCCCAAATGATTTTTATTGAGCACTGAGCCAGTAGTTTCAAACGTGAATCTGTGTTCGTGAAGGTGACACTTCACCAGGAAATTGCTGAACAAATGTATCGCGTACCCGTCGAGCCGACTCGTACTTAAAGTAACTTTTACATACGAAAATACGGTGTTGCAATGCTAGTTCTCCTTGCAAGGTCAAGACTTATGAGCGCGTCTCCCATACAGCTGCTTAGGTCTGGGAGTAAAAACGCCGCTGGACGGTCTGGGATTACAAGAGAGACCTTGTATTGCCAACTGACGCCAGCTTGTAGGTAGGGCTGAGCTTGTCACGTAGAGTCACGAGTAAACACGCAATATTATGACGTTGTAGAAACATACTTTGTTACATAGGCTTCTAGAAGTACCCACCCCCCTAGAAGGTGGAGAAATCCCGAGGTTCAATCAGATTTTTATACATCAGTCACGTGTAGGAGTGGGATAATTTTGGAAGAATAGTGTTAGCATAGAGAAAGAATGAATACTCATATAAAAACTCAAGTTCTAGGGCCCGCTGGGGAAGAATCCATAAGAAGTGTCAGAGAGTAAAGCACGGCAGTTATCAATCACTACTGATCTGCATTTAGGGCAGTCGCCCAGGTGGCAGATTCCCTATCTGTTGCCTTCCTGGCCTTTCCTTAAATGAGTCCCTTGTTTCTTTATTGTTCGTACCACAATAAAATGTTGCACAAATTCAATATAAATACGAAAACAACTATGGGTCGCCCCTGCACTATGGTTTCCTTACTGCTCGCCTTCATACCATACCAGAAAAGAAACTTATTTCTCTGTTATTGTGAATGTAATAACTCTAGCTACAAATACAATAAGTGGGTCAAAATTGAAACAAACCAACGTTATGAACTACTCTTTAACTCCGCCATTGTCCGGTCCCAAGTCCGGAATGAGAAAGGAGGAGGGTTTGCTGGTCTGGCACCCAGCTGTAAAATTGCCAACGCCGAGTGTTGGGCGGCGGGAAATAACCTGACTCCCTAAGGGGGCCAACGGCTTCGGGCGAATGAGCCCCTTTGGGTGGGGTGATGGTCCCCACAGTGGAGGAAATGCCACTGGAATCCATTATGCAGCGTCTGTTCTCCAGGTTAGGGGCGGCTGCACAAAGCCTCTGTACTCCAGAGGAGCGGCCTCATTATCACCTCACTGGATCACATCCAGAGTTGTAATTCGGGACCTAGTCCCACACAGGTGACACCTTGACAGTCAACCATGGAAGGTCTTTTAAGGAATACTCCACCGGCTGAACCAAGAGTTCAGAGAAGGCAGCATTCGGATACGGTGGGCTGCCACCTGAAAGATACCGTGAAGTCGGAGGCACGGAAATACCCCAGTACTACATACACGAATGAGACAAAATCAAGAATCAAACCAAAGCAGATAACATACTTCTCTACACACAACATAAACTCACTCATGCAAACCGGTAAACTAAAAGTGATCACCGACATAATGGACCAACACAAAATTCTTATCATGGGATTACAGGAAATTAGAAACACTGACCAGGATGCCTTGGAATCTCAAGGGTACAGACTTTATAAAGGTATACCCGGGAAGAGAGTGACGAAGAATGTCCCACAATTTGGAACAGGATTTTTGGTCAGCCTTAAAATAATAAACTCAGTTCAAGAATTCAGATCACAGTCTCCACGACTCTCAACGCTCACCTTAAAGGCATCTAATAAAATCTATACTATAATAAATGCCCATGCTCCCACTAATGATAAAAACAACTCCTCAAAAGACCAGGAGGAAACAGCAGAATTTTGGGACCTATTGACCAGACCATAGATAACATCCCCAAACACCATATAAAATTATTAATAGGCGACTTCAACGCTCAACTAGGCAGAGAAAGAAAATACCGTGACATCATCGGAAAATGGCCAGCACACAAGAAAACAAATAAAAATGGAGAGAGACTAGTTGACCTGTGTAGAAACCATAATTTAATCTCAAAATCTACATGTTTTAAGAGGAAACTTCAAAAACTCAAAACATGGAAACACCCTGACTACACTAAAGGAGAATGGCAACTGGACCACGTCTGCATGGACAAATACCACCACAAAGAGATCTATAACGTCAAAGTCCTCCGAGGAATAGACACAGGTTCAGATCACTACGTAGTTAAAATTAAAATTAAACTCACTCCCCAGAGGAGACAACAAAAGCAAGCCCTTAAAACTAAAAGAAAAATAGATCCTACCCAGCTAATCAACAAAAAAAAATTACCAGAAAGCAACTGAAAAAATAAAAATCACAGACAAACTTGAAGACTTAGTACACAACCTTAAACAAATTGCAGAAGACCTAGCTCCAATTAAACCACGTAAAAAACACCAATGGTGGAACAGTGAATGTGATGAAACGGTGGAGAAAAGACATCAGGCATGGCTATTACATCAGTCCCAAAAGACAGAAATATCCTATCAAAAGCTAGTAAAACAGAGAAAAGAAACTACCCAAGTCTTAAGAAGAATAAAAAGACAACATCATAAGGACACCCTGCAGTTAATTGAAGAACAGTTCAGTAAAACTAAATCAAGGGACTACTACAAAACCTTCAGAAAGCAGCTCCAAAAATATGAACCCCCGACCCTACTGATGAAGGATGAAGATGGTAAGCTGGCCCATAACAATAAAGACAATGCAGAAATTCTGGCTAAACATTTCAACAA
Organism: Anabrus simplex; assembly: GCF_040414725.1. NCBI lineage: Eukaryota > Metazoa > Arthropoda > Insecta > Orthoptera > Tettigoniidae > Anabrus > Anabrus simplex. The sequence goes on along the minus strand of NC_090265.1, from coordinate 1,078,014,398 downwards.
GCTTTTAAATTGTGAGGAACCTACAGAACTCCTTCATTTGGACACCAACACCCCGATAAAAACATCACCAGAAAACATCAATCCCCCCACAATAAAGGAAGTCTACCAAGCTCTGAATAAATTAAAAAACTACAAAGCGCCAGGAGAAGATCAGACCTTTGCGGAAATCTGGAAATATGCAGGAACCTCAGCAAAAGTTGCCCTCCATCAACAACTTGTCTCTATCTGGATTAAAGAAGAACTACCAGAACACTGGACAACAGCCCTCATTCATCCTCTGCACAAAAAAGGGGACAAAACCGACCCTAATAACTACAGGGGAATCTCTCTCCTAGACATAACATACAAAATATTTTCAATAATCATCCTTAATAGGATAAGTTTACAACTTGAGAAAGAACTAGGAGAATATCAAGGAGGTTTCAGACCCTGGAGGAGCTGTCCTGATCAGATCATGAGTCTTAAGTTGATAATGGACTATAACAGGAGAAGAAACAGAGATATGGTGATAACATTTGTAGATTTCAAGAAAGCTTATGATTGCATCCATAGAGAATCTCTGTTTAAAATTTTAAGACACCTTGGACTACACCCCAAATTAATAAACATGATAAAATTGACTCTCACCAATACCAAGTCAAAAGTGAAGTTTAGGGGTGAAACATCAGAGACATTTGAAATTAAAACTGGACTACGGCAGGGAGATGGGCTCTCACCACTGTTATTTAACTGTGCTCTAGAAATGGTAATGAGGGAATGGTTTAGAAAATGTCCCCCCAAAATAAAGATTGGCCGAAAAATCAAAACAAATTGCCTGGGTTTTGCTGACGATTTAGCATTACTAGCAGTGGACATAAAAGAAGCAAAAACCCAGATATCAGAACTTCAAAACATTGCAAATAAAATTGGCCTCAAAATATCATTTGAAAAAACAGAAATTATGCCCCAAAAACCAACACAGCTAAAAGAAGTCACCATAAATGGTAATAAAATCAAAATAGTAACTCAGTTTAAATATCTTGGTGAAGTAATAACACATAACTTAAATGAAAAAATCTCAATCCAAGTAAGAACAAATAGATTAGCTAAAGCACAAACATTAACATGGGATATCTACAAAAAGAAATGTCTATCAATAAATACAAAAATAAAACACTACAACACAGTTATAAAACCGGAAGCTACATATGCAGCAGAAACACTCTTTTACCTGAATAAACAATCAAAGACTGACAGACTTCAGAAAATTGAAAGGAGGATTGGAAGAACCTGTATCAACTAAAAATATCAGAAAGATGGACAGTGGCGGTTAATACCTAATAAAGTCGTGTACAAAGAGCTAGAACCCATTACAGATACTATGCGTAAGAGGTGACTGGGATTCTTTGGACATATCATGAGGATGCAGGACTCGAGACTTCTGAAACAACTAGTACAACACAATCTCGTCTCAAAAAATACCACAACAGGATGTAAATGGATCAGAGAAGTAAGAGAGGATCTGAAGGAAATAGGCCTTACAACAGAAGACACCAAAAATAAGATAAAATTGAATACAAAACTCAAGAATACAAACCTCCGCTTTACCCTTACACAAAACAAACCAACAACACGCACATTTTCAACTGAGGAAAGGGCACGAAGATCGGAGCGTCTGAAGAAGTACTGGGAGGACCGCCAAGCCCGAACAATCCCTTCAAAGAGACCTGAACGACGGACTGACTAAAGTGATCCTATGTGGTCATAAAAGAAGAAGAAGAAGAAGAAGAAGAAGAAGAACTACTCTTTGTTACGGTATTGCAGGAAACATTTTTTGTCATGTATGCAAAGCGCTACTTCACCTTTAGAACATCTTGCTCGAGCTTTAGCCTTCACACACAACTTACACCTTTGTTTATTGCTATTGTGCAGTGGCCAGTGACTAACCTGATCGTATCTTACGTCTTGAACAGGAACAGGGAAATTCATTATTTTCCTTGGCAGTTCTTCAACATTCGATTCTTCATGTGAGGTCGCCCACGTTTCTTCTTCGCTACTTTCCCACTCTGAAGGAGTGCATTGGCTGCTTCCAGGCGGAAATTGAGTAGTGTCGATGGTTTTGTTTTCCACTGTTGGCAGTGTCGCTTATACAGAAGCCATGCATAATCGTTTTTCTCTCAGATTAGTTCTATATATGCCCAACAAATCCACATCCCCATAAATTGATTATATTCCTTTACAATTGATGGCCTGTTATCATTTGTATATTGTTTTTCCTTCAGTGACCATCTTCTTAGCGTCTCAGTGGGTTCTGCACCAACGTATGAAGACATCATGTGGACTGTTTTGTTATCCTACCACTTAACACAGGCTATAATTATTATTCTTTTCATCTACTTTCAAGTCATTTGACCCTCGTCCAGCTGTCTTGAGTATTTTGTCTGAACTCGACGTAGAAGACAAGAAAAAGAGAAACGTCAAAAATGTAAACTACGCAACGCCCAGCCAGGTCCACCGTCTTCCATTAAGTGCAATCAATATTTCATGTCAGGATTGGTCTGCTAAAATCGTCAAAGACGAAAGAATTACAGGAGAGAAAGTAATACTTGGATACGAGTATTAGCCGACGACGACGACTACGCTTCCACGAACAGAAGGTCAGATCAAGTCAGATCCATTATGAACATCAAGCGGAATGACTACATACCAAACCATGACCTGAAGGTAATTTTATATTTGCTCCAAATGAGACAAAAGACAGACCCTTATTATACTAATGAACGTTATTCCTGAACTTGTTGGACTGTTCATTATTCCCTATGAATACTTTGATGTCATCAGGCATATGTCCGACTCGTTGGCTGAACGGTCAGCGTACTGGCCTTCGGTTCAGGGGGTCCCGGGTTCGATTCCCGGCCGGGTCGGCGATTTTAACCTTAATTGGTTAATTCCAATGGCACGGGGGCTGGGTGTATGTGTTGTCTTCATCATCATTTCATCCTCATCATGACGCGCAGGTCGCCTACGGGAGTCAAATAGAAAGACCTGCACCTGGCGAGCCGAACCCGTTCTGGGATATCCCGGCACTAAAAGCCATACGACATTTCATTTCATCAGGCATATGACTCTCAGGCAATTTCAATTTTTATTCCAACAGCATGGACCAAAATATCCAGACGATTTTTTTTTTCCAGCTGAGAAGAACAGAGCGGATTAGTAAATGTACTTATTATTACTTAAATATCCTTTATTGAAGGAATGTATTTCAGGTGTTGTATTTGAAAAAGCACATTTATATTGAACCGTACCAAGCAGCGATCCCAGGATCGAATTTTGCACGCATTCGTTGAGCTAAAGATACTCCCCAGGTTGTGAGGCTTCAGCGCGGACAGTCTCATTTTGCTTTACGGAACAGATAAAGGGAGCGAGCAATGATAGACCGTAAAATGCATTAATCAAAGGTGTGAGAGCAATGTGCAAGATATATCAAGGACCGTGAGAACTAGCTAGCTCACCGCACAACGGAAAACGTTTGTATCTCTGGGAGTCCCCAGAGGCTGCTGGGATGAGACCGTCTTTACAAACCCTGGGAGCCAAGAATACCTGATCTTGTTTGTGAACGAGTCACGAGAAGTGCGTATCGATCTACGTTTTGGGGAACGAACCATAGCTACCAAATAGATGATTAGCAAATCATATTGAATCTAGTGAAGGTAGTGAGGCAAGGAAAGAGAAATAGAGAAGCCGATCAATTTCAGTAGGCCTTTTTAGTGGAATGAGGGGATGAACTTGTGTTCCTTCAGTAGGAACGGACAATACCATCGAACAATTCGCTCTCAGTACTTTTCTAGAGATGAGAAATTTACTGAAGACATGTGTCGAGAGGCTGTAATTATTATATAATTATTTGTACCAGAGCAGCACACGAATGAACGTTTCAATAGGCGGCCACACTAGTATGATATTCATCACCAGGGTGGAAATCAGGACCTTCTCAGCCGTTATCACCAGCACGATGATGGGCTAACTTCCCATGTACAGCCTGTAAGGGACTGTCATGCCACGACAAGGAAACAGATAAGTTAATCAACTACTATGTAAGACACTAGTTTCTCGCAGCCAGTTTTGTAAATATGTAATTATCAATTGTTCAGTCGCATCACGGCGAAGTTTCCTGTTACCATTAACCGGAATGGGGTCGGAAATGCATGCTTTATTCAATAGTGTTAGTTTATTTACTTTATGGTTTGCCTTACGGGGGTATTAAGTTAGATTAGGATTGTTTATATGAGATCACAGAGTGTTTATTTTCGTAGATAGCATTTTACTTATGTAACCACAGACTCACCTTGTGTAAGGGACGATAGCACCCATGTAAAGGATAGAACCGGGAGTCTAGAGAATAGAAGGTATCCAGTTAACTTCAGGACATGCATGTGAATTTGATAGCTTCTGTAGTGCATGGGATTTGCAGGTATTGGAGAAAACGAGTGCAATTTGTCATCTTTGAATAAGAGGGTCTTCTTGAATGGCAAGGGGCTGAATGGTTCAGCAATGCAACCTGTGGTCGAACTGGGAAGTGTCGTCGGAGATGTTTGAGACCCAGATTAGATATAGCCATGGCGCGTGATTTTTGAAGATGATGTCTGATTGAGTTAACAAGATATGTCACCATGAGATAAATATGTAAATGCCGGCCATTGCAAAGAGAGAGGAGAAAGTATCGAAGCACTAGCCATGGATAGAAACAGTGGAAATAATGCAGCGGTCGAGAATAATATGAGGAAGTAGAAATATGCAGGTTGAGTACCTCCGTTCGTGGCACTCTAAGATGTGCTTTTGTGTGTCTCTCTAGCGAAGGAAAAAAAAACTCCCAGCTAAAGGAAAAGGATTTAAAGAGCCGTTGTGAAAAATTTAGCCTGACCTTGTCTCACGTCCACTTGCAAGAGGGAATATGGGTTATTTTACCAACAGCAGTCTGCATAAATAGGGAGGAATGTCGTACCAGTAAGTATAATATTCATTGCATGGACCGATGACGAAGCACAGCTGACCAGTCGTGGAAGATGAGGTGTGAGGGTTCGTTATCCACGCGCCTACGCGTTTTTTCAAATTATAGGTACTTGTATGTGTTTGATGTTGTGTTCGGCGATATTCATGTCACTTATGTATTTGTCTGCATTCTTGTATTGTGTTGATGTTCGATTCGGTACATTGTTTGGTTATTGGCGCCGTGCGCATTTGAAGGGTGTCGGCTCAATTCCATCCTGCTGCTATGGCCACGACAATAACATTATAATATGTATCATTTTGGGAGTTATAGGGACGGTCTCATATCCATATTGTATTTACTTGTGTGTGTATAATTTTTCATGCCCGTGTAAGCCGGAAACATTTCTATTGGCTGCGAAGAATTATTCCTTTTCTCTTATGTAAAACATATCGTTGATTATTGGTCTTCGGACTAAAAGTTGATAAGACTTATCTGTTATCCTCGTCCGTGCTGCGACAAATTCCCAGGTCCCAGGAGTTAATGTGTTAATGACACAGGGGTGCGAGACTCCATGCTATTTTATTATGACTTGTACTTGAGTTTTGATTTTCTTTGTCTTAGATCAATACATTAGATGTCATACCTTACTTCGATATAGTTCTCATTCACAGTGATGGGCTCTGATCCATGTATTTTAGAATAAATTATTAGATTCAGGGGGGCCATTTGAACAGTCCACGACCCTGAGTCGAATTGGACTTAGGCAGGCATAATTTATGACAGGCAATAGGGTACAATATTGAATTTGAAAATGTTGTCGACTTCGGTCATTTGAACGACTACATTTCCTTTCCCTACGCCCGATCAATGACTTTTCTCTTTTGCCATTTTTCAGCCTTCACCCTTGACTCTTGTGTGGGCACTATGTATTGCACAGCATTATGCATAGTATTGGATGTTTTGTGTTCAACCGCAGAATTATGTTGCCTTTTGAATGTTAGCATCGCGCAGAACTTTCCTTGCAGCTAGTCAGTATCTTTCTCCTCTTACGTTAGCGTTCTGACCTTTGGTCACAGGGGTCCCGGGTTCCATTCCCGGCAGGGTCGGGAATTTTAACCATCATTGGTTAATTTCGCTGGCACGGGGGCTGGGTGTATGTTTCGTCTTCTTCAAAATTTCATCCTCATCACGACGCGCAGGTCGCCTACGGGTGTCAAATCAAAAGACCTGCACCTGGCGAGCCGAACTTGTCCTCGGACACTTCCGGCACTAAAAGCCATACATTTCATTTCCTATTACGTGTTTTTGAACTGTATCCTTCAGTGGCGACGCGTCACGTTTTGAAAAGTGTTACCACATTCCTCCTTGAGAGTATATTGTCGCTCGCACCTTCTTTCCGTAAGCTGTATTCTATTCTACTCATGGCGTCTGTTTAAAACTCTGAAACTATATAAATTCTCCATACTGTCGTTTTTCCAAGCATTCATTCCTGAGGAATATGGAACACACGGCCAACAATACAGTTTATTCATTTTTGCATAACCAAATAACCAAAGCAGATCTCTGTACCACGATTCATGAAAATAGCATACTGTTCTGTTCGATTTCTTGATAAATTCTTAAGAGAAGGTGTGGGTCTAAGTTTTTTCATTTATGTTTTCCTTTATCTTCAAAGTTTCCTAAGGAAATTGGTACCGGGCGAGTTGGCCGTGCGCGTAGAGGCGCGCGGCTGTGAGCTTGCATCCGGGAGATAGTAGGTTCGAATCCCACTATCGGCAGCCCTGAAGATGGTTTTCCGTGGTTTCCCATTTTCACACGAGGCCTGTACCTTAATTAAGGCCACGTCCGCTTCCTTCCAACTCCTAGGTCTTTCCTATCCCATCGTCGCCATAAGATCTATCTGTGTCGGTGCGACGTAAAGCCCCTAGCAAAAAAAAAGAAATTGGTGTGTTCATTAAACTTTCTGTTATACTAGAGCATTCTGGGCCCACCAACACACTTATCTTCGAGGTGGAAGTGACAACACTCACTTGAACGTAATAAGTTGTACAGTAGTATCTCTACCTAAGGCAAATTAAATATACATTCACACCTTAAGAAGAAAAGTATAATTTAATTTCGTGTGGCTATTTCTAGCCGGGTGCAGCCCTTGTAAGGCAGACACTCCGATGAGTGTGGGCGGCATCTGCCATGTGTAGGTAACTGCGTGTTATTGTGGTGGACAGTGTTATGTGTGGTGTGTGAGTTGCAGGGATGTTTGGGGACAGTACAAACACCCAGCCTTCGGGTTAAAATCTCCGACCTGGCCGGGAATCGAATCCGGGACTCTCTGAACCGAAGGCCAGTACGCTGACCGTTCAGCCAACGAAACGGACGAGGAGAAAAGTCACGTCGTATTATATCGAAAACCATAATAAACACAAATTATAACAGTGCACTTTTGAGCGCGGCGGAAAGAACGGACATAACTGCTCATCACCAACGTTTTAAGTATTCGTTACCACTTTGCATTGTGGTAACATGACGAGAGAACGTACGAGGGTACATGTCAGTGTCAGGCGGAGAAGGGGCTTCGCGCAGGCGCAGTAATACTCGCCTAACTGCCAGAAGAGATTCAACGCGTATCCACTGCCTGGAGTTGGTAACAGTCTCTCTCTCTCTCTCTCTCAGCTTTGACGGTGGCTATCTACTGCAATAGAGTTCTCGCGACACGTCCCGGCGAAGAAACAAATATATTAAATATTAATATTAAAGAGTAATATATTTTTATATTTTCAAATCGTTACCAGTGGTAACTACGATCAACACCGCCTAGATATAAGGCCTGAGCACGAAACCAAGATGGCTGACAATAGAGACAATCATCATAATGTCGCTATGGCATCTTACCATATGTTTTAATTGATCTGGCTACTTAAACCTCAAAATAATTACCCCAAACCCTCATTCTTTCATATAAAAGTCACTTACACCTTCAAGAAACTGTTTCTGAAAAAATTAGGGATAGTTGATACACAAGGTTTCTAAATAATGCTGAAACTCAAGTGAGGTTCAAGAATTAAGGGAATGGCAGAATACCGAAATTCATAATAAATGTTTTATTTTGTCCCCCCACCCACAAAAAAAAATTGAAAGAAACAACACACTTATTTACATAAATGCAGATTTGCATGAAATTCAGTCCTGTTGACAAATAACACGTTTCTTCCTCGTCAATACATTCTTTGACATGGAACTTTTTTTCTTACAATAATTATTCAAAAGAATGTTTGTTGAAGTCCATACCAGTTTTCTACAAACACATTCTGATGTATGTCTGTTATTGCACATATCTGGCTCCCACAAAAGTTCTTTATCATGAATAACTTTCATTGTACTCTCACATGCAACCTCCCTATGATCATTTACTAAAAGAAACTCTGTTTCAAAATCTGTACATAATTTTGTTACTACCAGATAATTATGTATTATTACATTGATAACAAACATTTCAGGGAACAAAAGCCTACCCCTACTCTTATTTCTAATTAGATTATATGCCTCATCATCAGCATCAATGAAGTCCTCAGTAACAAGAATTCCTTTACAGTGTTCACATTTCAAATATTTTGAGACACTATAGCAACAATAACCTGCTAAATAGACTAAAATTGGCATGTCATTGTTACAGTTTTCAATATCGTGTAAACTTATATGTACATCTATGCTTTTACACAATGAATTATCAAAATCCAAAAAGGCAGAGAATTCAGGAGGCGGGTCAGAGAACTCATCTACTTCAATCTCCCCAAATGCGTTTGATCTTATCTTTAGAGTCAGTGATGACAGTAACCTTAACTTCTTTTCAACTTCAAACAACTGCCTCACAGAAATATTGTACTGCCCTCCTGCAAGCTGCCTATATTTCCCAAACCTGTCCTCTAATATGTCTGTTTGAAATTTTCCTAATAGGACATATGCAAAATTAAGTTTTGACAAACAATATTCTATCAACATCAACAATCCTTCAGTTGTCAATATCAAAGCAGCCATTGTTTCAGATGATAATGAACCTTTTCCACCTAGATCTCTCCACTTTACTAGCCATTGTAGGAATTTCTTCAAATATTGAAGTCCTTCCCCTGAATTCGAAGAGACTGGACACATTAAGGTGTTGTTGAGCCTTACCCCTTTACCTGGTGTTTTGAGATTGACAACAGCCCACCAATCTATTATTATTTTGATATATGAGGCTGTTTCTTTATAATATGGTAGCTTACACTTTTCACCTAACACTTTCAGACCTATAACATTGTCATTGAACACTTGCAGAGCTAATTTTACATTCTGCCTTTCAAATGATGAAGGACTTAAAGCTTTGAGAGACAGACCATAACCATATTTTATGAACTTTTCATGCTCAAGATCATATAATTTCTTAATTGTAAGAAAAGAAGCACACTGCACTGCACTGTTATCTTCAAAATCAGGGAAGTTCATGCACATATTCTCATCCTTTCGATTTAACCAGTTATTGCGAACACATTTGAGCAAGTGAACACTATCAAACACAAAGAAAAGTGGTCTGCTCTCATCAGCAGGATGTGGATAAACACATTTCAATTCATTTTCAGGTGAAGATATTTGCATGCATTTTCTGTTTACAGAACTATTATCACTAACAACACAAACAACTTTAAACCCTGTTTCCTCTAATCCTACAATAACTTTTCTTAGTACACCATGCAAATATTCTCCAGTAATTGATTTTACAGGTAATATGTGAGCTACTTCCTTGAAATCAGATAACAAACTTGAAACCATAAAACAATAAGCACCTGTTGCTAACTGCTCATCATTGAATGCTTTGCCAACAACATTACCACCTTTATAGTCCATTAATGGTTTAACATGAATTTCATCCATCATAAGCACAATGACCTTATCACTATCATTGCCAGAAAATTTATCCCTTATATACTTCAGGAAATTGTTATCGTGCTGTTCTATTCTAGGATCTACTTTTAATGAAGAAGAAAGCCTCCTGATGGTACATGGATGAGGCAGATACAATAAATTGAGATGTCTGATGTATGCATAGCAATGGGGTGAAATGGACTGCAATATTGAAGATAAAATCAGAAAGGAAGGACTATAACTCCTCCTCTCGTGTGACCAAAGTGCAATATGTTCAATCATGAATTCAAGTGGTCCTTTTAGTCTCGGTTCTAACATGCTGACTTGTTTCAAGAGGTATGCTGCTAAACCTAAAATGTCATTAGTGCTGTTTGCACTGTGAACCTCAGAACTTAACGTGTCAACTTTTGCAAGAAGCACTGAAATTTCATCCAGGTCCTTTACAGACTGTGGGAAATGAAAATTACCAATACTGTCTAATTTGATGTTCTTATAGTATACACTTAACTCCAAAGTTTCATTGATAACTATAGAACTAATTATTTCAGGTTCAGGGTTCAACACAATTTTAACTATTACTATATTTACACCTTTGTGAAGTATGTCCCATGATTCACCTACGTTAAGATTATTTAACTTGTCTTTCAAATTAGAAAATATTATTCTATTCTTTTGTAAATTATATCCTACTTCACTCTCCTCGATTACTGCCTGGATATTTTCATTTTCTCTTCTTCTTCTCTTCTCTTCAGGACCTTCTCGATACGTTTTTGAACTACTCAAATACGCTGGGCAATTTGGCAAAAGTGAAGGAACAGCACTGGGGATAAGTCGTGGAACCTTCAGTGGTAGAGTTATAAGCTGTCCATCCTCACAGTGAAACTCAGTATGTTTCCTTATTTCGGATGGATTAAAATGTAATTCACAAACCTGCAATTACAGACAATCAGTTAACCTAACCTGAACGAATTTCACCATGCATGTTAGAGGTTAGATCCCGTCTAACCTAATAGCCATTTTTTCAGATATCTTATGCTACCATCTCTTGATTATATGAATATATGAACACACTATGAAATAAAACATTTGCGAATAAAAAATGCATAACCTAGTATCTAGTTACTTACCACTGAATACTTCGTTGGAACGAAATTCTCGCGCTTTATTACACATATCCATTTCTTTTTTAGATCTTCATCTTTCGGAAATCTAAAAATCTGTACTTTGCTATTGGCACTGTAGTTTCCCCTACAATTAGGCACACAACATTTGTAGACCATTTTTGTATTTTGTATGACAAAATTACGGATCACTTTCACAAGGCATTGCCTCAACAGTCCGCCATTTTCCTTTTAATCTCGACACCATGCACAGGCCTTATATCTAGGTGGTGTTGCTACGATTGGCGATGAACGTAGTAAAACATTAGAACGGAACTACAAAACAATATAATGGCCTACATGAACACCTCCAGAAAAAAGTAGGTTGCAAATATTGTTTCCAGTACCACAGTCAAAACTTACGTTACTATCATCTCTGTACATCCTGAATAAATATTCGGGGAATGTCTGACCGATACAATATAATTCAACATGATCAGCATATTCACCGTCCGGAGATGACAAAATTTTGTACACAGTTGAATTACTAACGGCCAGTCTACAGGGTGGGTCAACCTACGATACAATCTTCATAACAATCTCATACAGTTTTAAGTGTACGAACAACCTGTAAAAGTATTTAATGCTGACGCTCCTAAGTATTGTACAAAGAGTGTGATGCAGGCCGAAATAAACAGTTTCGTTTGGTAGCAGTTTAATGTCGCATCGAAGGATGGGAAAGTTATAGGATTTTGAAGTTGCCATGCATGTACAGCTCCAGCATTTGCCTGGTGTCAAAATGAACTGCGGAACATCATTTTAGGGCTCTGACGCTAGCCAAACCACACAGCCAACTCGCTCAGTCTGAAATAAATAACTGCCATCAGCAGCACTTGGGATAATCAGGCGTAATGAATACGACGACGAAGAATTGCAAATAAAATATGGTATGTACCGTTCTATCACCTTTAAGGACAATGTCTTATTGACGAAATAATTCCAGCGAAGAGGAGTCAACAATTTATAATGATAATGTCCAACTGATTAATGCTTTGCTAACAACCGTTACAGAGTATAAGCAATGCTACGTGGCGGCAAAGTTGCAACGTAGCTAGAGAAAGTCAGAGAGCAGCGGTGAAAATACAGTGTGCGGCAGAAATATCTGACGAATTTCAGACGTAAATAACTCAGCAAAGCAACAAGCCATTCACAAATTTGTTGCGCAGTTTAAAAGAGCAGGGTTCAATCAATCAATCAATCAATCAATCAATCAATCAATCAATCAATCAATACTGATCTGCGTTTAGGGCAGTCGCCCAGGTGGCAGATTCCCTATCTGCTGTTTTCCTAGCCTTTTCCTAAACGATTTCAAAGAAATTGGAAATTTATTGAATATCTCCCTTGGTAAGTTATTCCAATCCCTAACTCCCCTTCCTATAAATGAATATTTGTCCCAGTTTGTCCTCTTGAATTCCAACTTTATCTTCATATTGTGATCCTTCCTACTTTTATAAACGCCACTCAAACTTATTCGTCTACTAATGTCATTCCACGCCATCTCTCCGCTGATAGCTCGGAATATACCACTTAGTCGAGCAGCTCTCCTTCTTTCTCTCAATTCTAACCAGCCCAAACTTTGCAACATTTTCGTAACGCTACTCTTTTGTCAGAAATCACCCAGAATAAATCGAGCTGCTCTTCTTTGAATTTCTTCCAGGTCTTGAATCAGGTAATTCTGGTGAGGGTCCCATACACTGGAATCATATTCTAGTTGGGGTCTTACCAGAGACTTATATGCCCTCTCCTTTACATCCTTACTACAACCCCTAAACACCCTCATAACCATGTGCAGAGATCTGTACCCTTTATTTACAATCTCATTTATGTGATTACTCCAATGAAGATCTTTCCTTATATTAACACCTAGATACTTACAATGATCCCCAAAAGGAACTTTCACCCCATCAAGGCAGTAATTAAAACTGAGAGGACTTTTTCTATTTGTGAAACTCACAACCTGACTCTTAACTCCGTTTATCAACATACCATTGCCTGCTGTCCATCTCACAACATTTTCGAGGTCACGTTGCAGTTGCTCACAATATTGTAACTTATTTTTTACTCTATACAGAATAACATCATCCGCAAAAATCCTTACCTCTGATTCCACTCCTTTACTAAAATCATGTATATATATATAAGAAAACATAAAGGTCCGATAATACTGCCTTGAGGAATACCCCTCTTAATCATTACAGGGTCAGATAAAGCTTCACCCACTCTAATTCTCTGAGATCTATTTTCTAGAAATATAGCAACCCATTCAGTCACTCTTTTGTCTAGTCCAATTGCACTCATTTTTTCCCGTAGTCTCCCATGATCCACCCTATCAAATGCTTTAGACAGGTCAATCGCGATATAGTCCATTTGACCTCCTGAATCCAATATATCTGCTATATCTTGCTGGAATCCTACAAGTTGAGCTTCAGTGGAATAACCTTTCCTAAAACCGAACTGCCTTCTATCGAACCAGTTTGCCATTTATGCCGCATACAGTAGACTGGAGCGAACTAAAGGCCGTATTGGCCACAGCTTTCCAACAGGTGTTATTATCGTGGTGCGCGCGGTTTTGGCCTTGGCCTTAGAGAACACGTGCCTCGTCTCGTCCGGGCTAGTCAGTCAGCCAGTCACCAGCATGGCGTGGAGTGGTGAACATCGAAGTTTCGTGATTGAGACATTTAAATAATGCCACAACACAGCGTTTGTTTCGCAGACACTTTGGCTTAGGTCGACATGGGAAAGTTCTGAGCAGGAACACCATTTTGTTATGGGTGAACAGTTTGAGAAAAAGTGGTTCTCGTGTGAAAACGAAGCCTGGTAGGCCTCGTAGCGTCCGAACACCAGAGACCGTCCGTGCAATGAGACACTTCGTTACGCAATCTCTTCAACGTTCGGTGCGTAGGTATTCACGTGTTCTGGGACTCTCGGATCGCACCGTAAGGAGGACCTGACCTCGCCTCGTACGATTTCTTTCTCTGGGGATATTTGAAGGATGCCGTCTTCCGAACACTACATGACCTGAAAGCTGCCATCCATGAAGAAATCGAGGCAGTACCATAAGACATGCTCAAGCGAGTCATGCGGAACTTCAGGGAAAGGCTTCATAGGTGCATCGAACAGGATGGTCGGCATGTGGATGACATTATTTTCAAAACCTAGTGTGTATGTGTATGTGACGCAAATGGCAAGCACTACTCTTTCCAACTATGCACTAAATCTTGAAATGGCTTGTTGCGTTGCCGAGTTATTCACGTTTGAAATGTGTCAGGTATTTCTGCCGCATCCTCTCTGCACAGCAACACTAAAGCAGACCGTGGACGGAATACGCAACTGCTTCCTATAAAGCATGGAGGAAAGACGATCTTGTAGAGATCTTCCAGTGACCGATATACTTGGCCTCGTGCTAGAATATAACTGTAGTAGTGCCATCTGTTGTCAGCCACAGAATGAATTACGGTATTGCCTAATGTTGTCAGTTACTGGAACTTATTGACAGCTATTAAAACTGCTTTGTGAAGCCCAGAGGAAGCTTCCTCCGAATAATTAATATCTCCTCTAAATTGTTACCGATAAGTACAAACGAAAAAAATATAATGAGCAAATGCGGAATGTAGACATATGTATTTTTAATTTAAAGTAAACATGAAAATCGGCCCAGTAGAAGTTGGTGACGGATTGTAAATACAGCAATTTGCTTTACGTCACACCGACACAAGCCTAGGAGTGGAAAGGAAGCGACCGTGGCCCTAATTAAGGCACAGGCCCAGTATTTGCGTGGTGACAAAATGGGATACCACGGAAAACATCTTCAGAGCTGCTGAAAGTGGGGTCTGAACCCACTATCTCCGGATGCAAGCTCACAGCTGCGCACCCCCAACCGCACGGCCAACTCGCCTGGTAATTGTAAATAGAAAACATACTTGTCGTATATGGGCGAACAACATTATGCACATGTAAATTTCTTAAATACTTTCAAGTGATAATTATAAATGAAAAATGAAATGCAGTGATGCGGATGTAGACATATGTATCTTTAAAAACAATATAAAAATCGCCCTAGTAGAAGTCGCTGATGGGTTGTAGATAGAAAGCATACTTGTCGTATAAGGGCAAATGCATATGTTAATTTCGTAAAATAAAATACTAATTATGATTGAAATAAAGACAAACACTGTTTTGGCACATATACATGTAAGTGCCTTTTATCTAAAACACATTTTATAAACATCGGTCCAGTAGGGGGTTGCTGGTGGAATGCAGTAGAAAATCGCCTTGTATTTAAAATATATCGATTATTATTATTATTATTATTATTATTATTATTATTATTATTATTATTATTATTATTATTATTATTATTAAAAATCGAAGGCACCCAATGAACATCGATACATTTGAAGAAAAAACTCTCTTAACAAACGTGGAACATGAAAAACCAAGCATTTAAGAAATGTTAGTTACACCCTCTAAATTCTTTATCTTGTTGTCCCGCTTCCCTATTTTTTAATTTATGGAATTTAATCTCAGTTTATTTCAGTTCACCTCATTATTTATTTGTCTTTCTTCGACTTTAATCTTAAAATATAATGAAAAGGCACTAATTACTACTAATGTACCGGTATTGAATTTAAAAGCAATTAAATGCAGGCTGAAAACCAAAGTGTGT
This sequence comes from Anabrus simplex, assembly GCF_040414725.1. Taxonomy (NCBI): domain Eukaryota; kingdom Metazoa; phylum Arthropoda; class Insecta; order Orthoptera; family Tettigoniidae; genus Anabrus; species Anabrus simplex. The sequence goes on along the minus strand of NC_090265.1, from coordinate 1,077,998,704 downwards.
GAGTAGGCCTATATAAATAGAAAATATTATAATATAATTATATGATTATACAGTATATATCATTAGACAACAAACTGAATGTACTGCTTGGTTGGAAGACGCAAATTAATTTTGGCAGGAAAGAGGTAGTCACCTTGCAAAAATGTCTGCACATAATGAGATCATTTCCACCTACTTACCCACACAAGCAGTGCCGGATTAAGGTGTTTGGGTGCCATGGGCTATTAAAAAATGTGGGGGCACTTCTTCGTAACAACACATAAGACTAGCCTACTGAAGTCGTTATAGAACTACTTCCACTTAAATTGATGAATAGGGAAGTGTTGAAACAGACTACAATTTTTCCCTATTTTTCATGTTAATATTTCATACCGGTAATGCCAAAACATATTTTACATTTGTCTCATCATCACTATCAAATCGACATACAAAACAGAACTTACGCTTTTTGGCACCTCTAGGATATTTTCTATCCATGTTACAAGAACATTACAGTTGTAACTTACGAATGGTTCAATAATCAGAGGTGAACTGGAAGTTCTCTTCCTGACGCAAAGGTATAGTATATCATGCGTATTCCACCGTGCTTCCTCTGTCCCCTCCCGTCCCCCTTCCCTTTCTGCCCGTACTCGCAAGCTGCCAGATTTAAATTTTCATCAGCAATAACCTTTACAATAATTACAGTGCGTAAGTAGCGAGGATTTGTGTCTCCGGGCGGTAATTGATTCTAGCAGTGATGAAATACTAACGCGGACAGCTGATAAGAAGGAAGGAAGGAAGGAAGGAAGGAAGGAAGGAAGGAAGGAAGGAAGGAAGAAAGGAAGGGAGGAAGAATACAGTTCAAAACACGGAGGTGGAGCAGCAGGCCTTTTTGTACAATTTTAGGTTCGGCCAAGGATCGGGGCCCCTTAGCACGCGGGGCCCGGGGCTGCAGCCCCTTTAGCCCCCCGTTAATCCGGCGCTGCACACAAGTACATACTTCGTATGCATTTTGATTTCGTTGTTGTTGGTCTCATTAGTTGGCAAAAAGATCCCTTATATTTTGAAGAAAATTTGGAAATCCACACCTACGACTCTACATTAAAAGGAAAAGGTTCAGAAGTCTCTACAGTTGACTACACTGATAGTATATTGGCTACGTATATACTATGTGGATGAAACTTTGTCCTTATTGCTTACTTGCTGTAACATAGTCCCATACTTCGAAGGGCAGCACACAGACCGTCAACAGAAGCATCTCTCTTTGCAACATGCAGATAAACCTCGAACACGTTCAGCGCCATCCTGTACTCTTTAGCTGCAACGAAGCTGGAGGCCACTTCGTATAGCACCTGGCCAGGTGCGGAAATTTCACTCGCTGTGAAGAAATATATCCGTTATCATGAAGTTGTTGGTGCATTGAATAGCTGTGTTTATAATAGGATAGTCAGCTGACACATGTTGAATTTATTTGTGGTTTATATATTGATTCATGTGTTCGTCTGACCAATTCGAAATTTGGATTTGAGAGTAGGTTACATCGTCCAAACATTCTGGACCAGCATCGTCCAAAAATTCTGAACCAGTCATATTACGATCAATAAAACAGCTCAATATGATATTGCGTCCTGTGGGACATTTCGTCCAATATTATTTCGTCCGATATTTTAGAAAAGAAATACTGTTGTAATGTGTGTACCGATATGTTATCATATCGTAATCGTGCTCCTCCCTTAAGTCCAAATGTACGGTATGTAAGTGAATTCCTACTAAAACGTGTTATTTTACTAACGAAACAAGCATTGGTTGTGCCATACGATACTGAAGAAGAAGTAAAATCAATTTGAGTTTATATCGTTAATAGTACAAATACGGGTCACTACACGGAACAGCTGGGCATGCTTCTCAGTTCGTGACTCCATTCAGAGAGGAAAGGCGGAGTGTGTACAGCAGTCAACACGTAGTATGACTACTGCGAATTATTCGTCAAATTTAAGTAAGTGATAGTCTTTCTGGGATGTTAAGTGTTTCGCTGTAAATACATTGTTTCGTTTCTCATGCATTACATTGCTTTTCGATGTGTGTATAGTGTTCCTATATTACACTCTTCTTCTTTTTCTACCGCTTTTCTCACACCTGTGGGGTCGCGGGTGCGAACTGCGTCGCACATGTGGATTTGGCCCTGTTTTACGACCGGATGCCCTTCCTGACACCAAGCCTATATGGAGGGATATAATCACTATTGCGCATTTCTGTGGTGGTAGGTAGTGTAGTGTATTGTCTAATTATGAAGGGGGAAGTGTTGGGACAAACATAACACCCAGTCCCCGGGCCAGAAGAATTAATCAAAGGCGATTAAAATTCCCGACCCAGCCGGGAGTCGAACCCGGGACCCACTGAACCGTAGGCCTCAACGCTGACCATTCAGCCAATGAGTCGGGCTGTACCTATATTACACTGCTTGACAAAAAAGTTAAGCACCCAGAAGGAGTGGTTAAAAGTGAATGAAACTACATATGCTGAAATACCATGTGTCTTTATTGAACTGGTTACAATACGGGATGAAGGAGACAAGGCCTTTGGCAGTTACAGGTGGAATGTTGGCGCTAGGTCAGTCAGGTATCGCCCCCCCCCCTGTCCTTATGCTGTTCGTAATGATGTCAAATAGCCTTTGGATCCTCTCCTGGGGCAAGTTCGTCCACAGTTTTTGCAGCTGTCCCTCCAGGCCCCGCAGGTTGTTACTGGGACGGAGTCCCCTTCCACTGTCATCCCACACGTGTTCAATGATGGAGGGGTCTGGGGATCTTTCTGGCGACGGGATGACCTCATCATGCTCTAGGCAGTCCATAGACACACATACTGTGTGTGGACGTGCATTATCTTGTTGGAACACTGCCTTAGGGTGCTGTTCAATAAGGGGTAGGACGTGCGAGCGCAGAATGTCTGTGACGTATCGCTGTCCCGTCAAAGTCTGCCGAAGCACTATTAAAGGTAACCTGAACGCATATCCTATGGCTCCTCACACCATGATGCCAGAAATTACGTCTGTGTGTCTTTCTACAATATGGACAGAATCTGCCCTCTGCCATCGACGCCGCCAAACCCGCACACGATGGTCATCAGAGGTTATGGAAAAGCTGGACTCATCACTGAACATGATGTCCTCTGTCCATGCCTCCCGAGCGAGGCAACACTCCAGACACAGGTGTTGGTGTTCTGGTGTCAATGACAACCGTCGCATTTGGCGGTAGGACCCCAGACCTGCGGATGCGAGTCGTCGAGACACTGTGCGGGAACTCACAAGATGTTGTCGAGTCTCCAGTACATGTTCGCTGATGGCGGGTGCCGAAGTCATGGGATCCCGCAATACTTGGTGCACCATACTACAGTCCTCCCTCGGGGTGGTGTTTCTTGGACGACTCGAACCTGCACGACGTGATTGGGTGCCCTTATGTACCCGTTGTGTCCAGCATCGGGCCACTGTGATATCTGAAAGGCCCACATGCCCGGCAATTGCACGATATGACCAACCAACCTCATTCAGTTCTACAATGCGGCCTCTCTCAAATGTTGTCAGTTGGCGGATAGGCTGTCTAATGCGTCTGCAAGACATCGCGAGTAGTTCGTACTGTACGTAGTCCTCGCTGCACATGTTGCATAACTGTCTAACTCACAGCAGTTGACTGGTAAGAACTTATCAACAACAGGACGGTGCTATCACGAATGCACTCTGGTGGACGTTCTACACATTACAGATCTTTATAAATATAATAATTTATTCACACATCAATAGTATGCAAGTATACCGAAATGGGATAATATTAGACCACTCCTTATGGGTGCTTAACTTTTGTTGTCAGGCAGTGTATTGTCGTCTATTCAATGTTCGCTTGTCGCGACCAACTTGCAGTTAGACGGCCAGTGTCATAGTGTCGAATAGACTGTAACGTCGTTGGCGAACTGTAATGCAATTAAATTCAGTATATTTTACTCGTAGAGAGAATCAGGCTTGGTTTTGCAATGGGAGAAGTGATGGCGTACGCTTTGTTGTTTTGTGATTTGGTAGTATACCATTACGTTACATTCTAGGCGATTATACGAAAGAAAAATGGGCAGACAAAATGGCGAGCGGCAACTTCAGGCAGGATAAATACTGTAAGTTATATAAAAACTGTCACCGAAACTCAGGATCAATCTAAGTTTAGAAGGCGGAGAATTATAAAGGCCATGCAAAAGAACTTTAAGATGGAACAGATATTGTTTTAAAACTAAATCATTCTTTACTAGAAAAAAGAAGATTGCACTGAATAATTCTTCGTAGAAGAGAGAAGACGGAATCTGTCGTCGTTGTGGAACGAAATAATAATTTACATAAGAAGATTGAGGCAAAATTGCGAGCTAGATAACAGAGAACAGCAATCGAGATACGAAAAAGGTGTGAAATCTTTAAATTTAAATATTGACGAAAGGTGATATTGAGACCGCTGAAAAAAAGAGGCGAGAAGGCAAAATTCCGTACTACAGGCAATATAGTACACTGAAGAGCGGTTAAATTAGCAATTGGAATCTATAATTAGCCTGATATTTATTCACAAGAAACCATATCTGCATAGTAATATAGACGCAATTCTACATAGAAACAATAATATATAGGCTAGATATATTGAGAGGCTAAATGAATATTTCAAATATGTATTCTGCCAATACAATGTTAATTTCTACTTTCATGAACGACTGTGACATCATGAAATCCGCTTAAGCTGAGGGAGAAAATTATCTGGGATACCATAACAAGGCTGAGCAGTAGCATGCGTTGGGACCAGAGATGACGTCTGGAGAGGTGGAAATCAGCCACATGGAGCACGTGTAACATCCGAGGAGAAGGCAGCAGTTCCAGAGGAGAGACGAGATATAAGATAAGTTTCCTGTGTAAAGGTATTTATGACATTTGATAGAAATAATTTCATTCGGTGAAATATTTAGTTCAAATGTATCCTATGTGCCAAATTCTAACTAATCGAGCAGGACCTCGAGGAACACTTCTGGATATGATATCTTTCACATACTTGGTCACATAGCCTACACACACAGTTTATGTTAGGTTCGTGAAATACTTTGTTTTTACACATCTTGAAGTGGAATCCGTGCACAGCCAATCTCGTAACTATGTGTATCAGTTGGTAGCCCGTTTCGATCCATTTCCGATCCGTCATGGCTTCCGTTGAGTAGAAGTCTTCCCAAATGTCCCTCTTTTTTCTCTAAGTTTATGCAACAGGTTATCGTATGCTGCGCCTCCTGATAAAACAAGATTGTATCTCAGGTCCTCAATCAGGAAAGTTTCTCTCGCGAGTTCATATACAAGTCGAGATCTTGTAGTCTTTGATACACTCAGGACTCGCTTCAGATATCTAGATTTTATCTTTTCCAGGTCTTCCAGGTCTTCACTGGTAGCACTTTTACTCGAAAAAGCACCATGGCTGTATCCACTGCAATTTGTGTGATATTCCCAATGTCATTCATCGCATTCAGAGCTGCAATAATTCTAGCTCTTATATGGATCCTGAAACTGCTGCATGTAGTCTGCAAGGTTACACCTAGGTACCGTATCTGAAACTGCTAACTCTGCAAAGGCGGACTTTATTACACCATATATGCTGTTTCCTTTAGTTTACCTCCTCTCCTGAATACGACTAGTTCAGTCTTCTCATTTATTTTCATTTCATTCCTGTTTGCCCAGTCCACTAGCAAGTTCATCACACGTTGTAGTTTTGTTATGTCCTCAGCCGCAATTGCCATGTCATCAGCATACAGGTACATTTCTGTGTCTGTCTTTTCCGTTATCTCTGACACTACATCAGAGGTGAAAGCGTTAAATAATATAGGACTAAGTGGATCACCTTGAAGAACTCCTATAGTCTGTGGCATCTAATCTGACGACCCAATACCATCGTCCACCTGTATATAATTCTCAGCCAACAAGTTTGATACGAGTGTTGTGACATTAGATGTTCCGATTAACTTCTCCAGCTTATCTATGAGTAACATTCTATTTACCCAGTCAAATGCCTTGGAGTAGTCAATGAATGCCAAAAAATTTTCCTCGCGGCATTTATAGGGTAATACGAATGTGATTCAATAAATTCTCCAGTGCCATCGTTGTAGATCTTTTCCGTCTGAACCCAAATTGCTCTCTGGTAACAGTGGATCCAATTTATTCATCACTCTCTTCGTTAAGATCCTCGTCAGAAGTTTCAAACCTGTTTGTTCCATCGCGATCCCTCTGTAGGAATTATAAGAATATTGCAGAAGTAATATCGTCGAGGGAGATTATTAGTAACATTTAAAGGAGAGGAGAAAGACAGAAACACATCGCTACTGTATTGATATTGGTACTGCAATGGTATTTGTACTACATTGGGAGGAAACACTTTTGGCATGGCACAGGAAGAGATGGATCCTAATTGAATTATCGAATAATGAGGTGTTATATGAGAAAAATGATGATTAAGAATTTTTTTAAAATACACTCATTAGCACGATGTCAAAATCTATTGTACACTTTAATGAGATGAGGCTATATTTACGGACTGTGCATTGACATGAAAGAAATGTTCGTCTGTACAATGACATGGTAAACACACACGTGTGTGTATCATCTCGCGTGTGTATGGCACGACAGAATAAAGACTGACATTTAAAAGACACACATTGGTACTGCGCTAAGAGAAGACAATTTTGAAAAGGCATAGATTAAAAAAAAATACACTCATTAGCACGTTGTAAAAATCTACTATGCACTTTAGGGAGATGAGGCTATATTCAGGGACAGAAACACATCGGTACTGTGTGCTGATTTGAAAAACGTTCCGTCTGTGCACTTACATGTTAAACGCACATCAGTGGAGTATCCTGGCCCTGATGATGAGGTGTGCTGCTGGTGGCACTTAGAAAATGTACGTTTTCAATCATTTTACTATAATTCGAGTATTAATTAATTAACTTAATAATTTCACACAGTGTATACGGATACATTTCTTATAAGAGTATTCAGTATAATAAGAGGAAAAGCTAAAATACAATATTATTAAAAAAGGTGTCATACATTACAACCTTTATTTATATTTACATACTACATTTATGGGAGTTAAAATATAAATGAAATATAAATTAAATATAATATGAAATTATGAAATATAATATTAATGGGCAACGACCACACGCGGACGTCCAAAGCAGCACTGGCATGACACAGTGACTCCTGATATGAAGACTCTGAACTTAAGACCACATCAGTGGCGTATACTGAGGGCTACCAAGGCTATCAGTGGAGCCCAAACCTCAATTGAGAACGATGGAAGTCTAAAGCACATTATAATGTAAGCATCTGACACATTGTTCTATTTTCAAAACTTGAAAGCAGTGAGAAAAAACGTCGCACGTATTTCTGAGAGCTAAGCATCTCAGACTGATATCGCAGCCCAGACTCTTGTCCCTCTCCCCTCTACTCGCACTAGCGGCTTGCTTCTGTATATCGGCGAGGAGCGGGGACCGGGGGGATAGCTGTGCTAGGCTTTGGTCCGTCAGATCGCCACTACTATCAACCATGCGTTACTAATTGTATATACAGTACTTCCTCATCTCATACTTCTGACTTAATCGTATAGATAACAGTGTGCTGGTATTTTACTCCCGTTTACTTCTACATCCTCGTAGGAAGACATTGCAGGGCTGCTGTTATAGGAGCAATATAGTTTTATTTGTATAGATACAACTGCTAAAATGAAATGCAATATTTCAGGTGCTCTTTTGTTCGTTGGAATCGAACCCGTGATCATCGGTCAGTCATCACCACTGATCTTCCGAGTAAGCTCATAAACCAGTGAACGATGGGTACGACCGCTGTAAAATTCAGCATTTGTATTTAATAATAATAATAATAATAATAATAATAATAATAATAATAATAATAATAATAATGGTGCATGGCATCTGTGTAGGGCTGGTGGTGTCCTAATGATGATAAAATGAATGGCGAAGACGACATAAACATCCAGTCCCCAGGCCAGGGGATTTAACAGTATGAGGGGGTTGATTCTGAAAATTGATCTGGGGCTTGGACCAAAGGCAAGCATTCTATCCATTTAGCCACAAAGCCAGACTTTAATTTGCTAAACCTTCGGCTACCATCTCCACTGATCAGGATTGAGCATTAGCAGCAGCAGAGGCCAGGGCAGTAGCTTGTAAAGCAGATTTCACAACGCAACTGGCTTCTCCGTTGGCTATTGGCTGCAGCTCAAAACGCTGAAGGCTTGACGTTCAGTAAACCTACCAACGAAAATGTTAACCTAAGTCTACTGGTAGCCCACGTCTTGATCCCAGCATAAGCCACTGATCAATCAATCAATCAATCAATCAATCAATCAATCAATCAATCAATCAATCAATCAATCAATCAATCAATCAATCAATCAATCAATCAATCAATCAATCAATCAATCAATCAATCAATCAATCAATCAATCAATCAATCATCGATCTGCATTTAGGGTAGTCGTCCAGGTGGCACATTCCCTAGTCTTTTTTTCAATAATTGCAAATAATTTGGAAATATATTGAACTTCTCCCTTGGTAAATTATTCCAATCCCTAACTCCTCTCCCTATAAACGAATATTTGCCCTAATTTCCCCTTGAATTCCAACTTTATCTTCATACTTCTTTCCTACTTTTAAAACACCACTCAAGTTTATTCGTCTACTTACATCATTCCACGCGAACTCACCAATGACAGCTCGAAACATACCACACAGTCGACCATCTCGACTCCTTACTCCCAAGTCTTCCCAGCCCAAAGTTTGTAAAGCTTGTACATTTCCGTAACACTACACCGTTGTCGGAAAACACCCAGAACAAATCGTGCTGCTTTCATTTGAATTATTTCCAGTTCTCTTATCAAGAAGTCCTGGTGAGGGTCACATACACTGGGGTCTTACTGTCTGGAGATGAGAAGAATGCAAGCATGAGGAATGTGGCCTGCAAGCACGAACTTCCTGTTCTGTCCAGACAGATCGGCTCTTATCTGCTCTTATCTGTTACACGAAAACATTGACTCACACTTTGCAGTTTGCTGGATTACAACTGACGAGAGCGAATAGCTGCCAGTAGAAAATAATATAAAGTCGCCTGGGTAGTAGTGGAGTTGCTATGGTAACCATTGCGTCACTGGCTCTCCTGGTGAAAATCCCTTCGCCCCGTGCCTCACCAGGCATGTGCATTCTTCTGGTCTCCCAACAATACCAGAGACTTACACGCCCTCTCCTTACATCCTTACTACACCCCCTAAATACTCTCATAACCGTGTGGAGAAATCAGCAACCTCCATAATATGATTTCCGCAATATACCTTGTCCTGTACTATTCCTTAGTATCTAGTCAAACAACGTTAATATTACGGTAATTACCTCCAGAAGACCAGAGATGAATGCTAGTCGAGATGTGACGCTCGCCATGTCAGTTATTTCTCTTCTACCAGACGTAAAGTTTGTCAGAGCTTTAATATACTTTAACTTGCCTTGTGGATGGGGGCAGTAGAATAACACCCACGATATCTCCTGCCTGTCGTAAGAGGCGACTAAAAGGGGCTCCAGGGACTCTTAACTTGGGAGCGTGGGTTGGTGACCACGGGGTATTTAGCTGAGCCCTGGCATTGCTTGTGACAGGCTCCTCACTTTCATCTGTCCTACCCGACCTCAGTTGATCAACTCTTGTTCATTTCAGACCCCGGTGGTATTAAGTCACGAGGCCTAGGGAGTTTTTCATTTTAATGCCCGTAGTGGACTTTGCCTTTCTTTGGCCGATACCGTCATTTTTCCAATTGTCGGATCCCCTCTACTCCTCCCTCCCCCCCTCTGATCAGTATTATCGGAGGATGATTGCCCAGTTGTACGTCCTCTTAAAACAATATTCAGCACCACCGCTGAGACAACAATGGTGCGGCACCACATTCTCTATGCGGTCCGCCCTTAATGTTATAAGTGGCGGCTGTCATAATATGCTATTTTGAAGGGGTATGCGAAGTAGCTCCTTTGGGAAGAGCTTTCGCATTACTGGCCATCCGCATGGTCGTTTGCAAGACTAGTTTTCATTCTCTCTCGACCGCGCGTCAAAAGTTACTTTTTATTTTATTATCTTCTCCATTTTCTCCCTTGAAAGCCTTGCAGGCGGCCATGGGCCGGGGGTGACAGTGGCTCTTGAGCGGCAGTGGTCTATCGCCGGGGATGTCTTGGTACGACCGCAACAGGGTAACCAGTGCCGAAAGGAGATATGGGATTGCCTGATGGGTTTAGGGAGGTTTCTCATAACTTCTCCTTTACGGAGGGGTGGAAGTAGCTGGCAGAAGACTAGCCTTTGCACCTCAAGTTATTCTGTACTCTTGTACTAGGCTATGTTCCTGCGTTAGTACTCGCTTGTCGGTCATTTGTCCAAACAGGTAGGTCACCACGGGCTGTGAGGCGGGGCGGAGCCTCACGGCACCCCCTCCCCCCCAAAAAAAGACACAGCTCTATTCTCTTTATCTCACCTAGAAAAAAGACAAACCTTGTCGAACTGGGCTGAGCGATGACCGTCCGACCAGGCCTCCAGTGATTTCCATCTCTTCGGATCGTTGATGAAGCACGAGGATGAACGTCGTGACGTGGCTTCAGAAATAGGAAGCAGATTTCTGTCTTAACTACATCGATGTCTTGATGTAGAGGAACAAGAGCTTGGATAAGAATATTGAGTATGTTGAATAGCAATATGTACCGCTATGTATTCTTTTATCTGCCTGTAAAATAATGCTTTTCCGTGCAAGATCTTATTTCCTTTTTTAAAGGTACATTGTACTTATAACACATGGTGCCTGTCATCGTTGAAGTGTCTGCCTTAGTAATAAGCCATACAAAATACACCCTGGGGTGTACAAAATTCCCTGTATTTGCGGTAAGGTATACATTGGCCAAGCATTCCGGTTCCATTGGTACTCGTATCAAGGAACAGCAACGTAATATCCGCCTCAATCAGCCAGACAAATCAGCAATAGCTGAGCACGTCCTATCTATATCGCGTTCCAAGATGTTCGACTACTACTAACATGTTTTCATTCCTTCCTTGAAGGGGAGATGAGCTTCTTAGAAGGTGACGCTGTCTCCCAGGCTAGGAGATGCTTGGAGAAAGTGAGGAGGTAGACGTTCGTTGCCTGTACTAGGAACTGTCTCGGCATTCACCTTAGTGCAGGAGAATGGGAAACCACGGAAAACAATTTTCAAGACAGCTGAAGGTGGGGACCACCCCTCTCCGTTTCCCGAATTCTGAGGCGTAGAGCCGTGGCCATCCCTCCTCTGCTCGGTTGGCCTGTCAGAGTGCAGAGCTGTTGGACCACGGACCAGCCGTGACCACTTGTAGGCCCAGACTCACCCTGCATCCGCTGACTCGATGTTCGAGCTCTTACCCACACTAAACACTACAGGTATGGGATTATACGGGAAGCTGTGGAAATACTTATTTCAACAGGTACACTCTTTGTCACTCAAGTCATACGTGGTTGCCAGCCATTAAGGATTTATATACGTGTCCTTTCACTATTATTATTTCTTTCCGAATTTTTCCAAATCCATATTCTCCTCATCACGAGATGGTTCGCACTGCGCATAGGGAGCCATCTAGTGGCGAACGAGAGTACCACTTACTATAGAGAACGATAAAGCATTCTTAAGTTCAAGCCATTCAAGCTTTCATTCATTTTTAGAGGTCTTACTCGTGAACAAACGAGATTATCTTTTAAAGACGCAGAGCAAAGTTCTCTGCGAAAAAAAAAAGCCCAAAAGCTTATTATGGCATTTACATACAAACTACAGTATTATTATCTATGTAATGTCATCATCATTCATTGTGCAAAATTTGAATCACCAGTAACTTATACTGTATTTCAAGGAAAGTGTGTGTTTGTTGGTTACTTACACTAATGCCTGTATTTCATGTACATCATCCTTTAATTGGTCAGTTTCATTTGTAAATGGTCTGAAGGAATGCAGTTTATCAAGTTTCTATTGCCTCAAGGGGAAGCATAACTGGGCAAGCATCCTAAGCAGAATTTGAAAAGTTCCAACAATGCTTAGAATGAATGTAGACCTATTGTCCAAAGAAATACAAGCACTATAAAGGGCTTGAAAATGAAAGACTCCCCAGGCCTCGGAAACCTAACACCGTCGGAATAGAAAAAGAGCAACAATTGACCAAGGGAGGTCGGATAAGAAATATGAAAGCGAGAAGCCTGACACAAATAACTGGAAGCAATGTCAGGCTCAAAAATGCTACAAAAATGAAAGCCTCTGGGACCCCTTTTAGTCTCCTTTTACGACAGGCTACAGATACCGTGAGTAAATTCTACTGGCCCCACCCACAGGGGAAGAGTAACATTATTATTGCTATTATTATTCCTGTCCTATTACTAAATTCATTAGTGAGCGTAGTTAGGTCTAGTTTTACGGCTGAATATCCTTCCTTACGCCAACGCTGTGTGGTGGGACGTTATCAGCATTACGTGTTTCTGTGGTGGATGGTAGTGTGATGTGTTTAGTGTGTATGAAGATAATAATACCAGGGGTTCCCCGGCTATTTAAACTGCGCGCCTTCTCTACGGCCATCTATGCCAACGGCCTTGAACTTGTAAACTTCCAAAGAAATTAGTCTTCTACAGTTAGATGGCTCTAACATCGATTTGCTAGCTCACTCTCACGCACCAAAAACAAACCTAGAACTTAGGAAATTTCATTTTTGTTATTGGTAACTTTTTCTGAAGACCGATTTTCTAAATGTACCGAAGTTCTCAACACTTCAGCTGGTTCCTCCTCTACTATAATCTAAAATAATATCAGATGCTTGTAAATATGTTCTCTAGCCAATCAAAACTGGGGTTGTGTACAGGAATCCAGCCTATCAACAAAGTGTGGTTCAATTTAATCGGGAAGCTTCTCCTTACGGAACTATACAAGCAGGATATTTTAGGGCCGTCTTGTCTGAATTGCTCCAGTGCCTGGGAGTGTGACTTGACGGAGGCCTAGGAGGCAGGGGCGCGGCCTGCTTGAAGAATATCCAGCGATACAAGGTAATGACAGAATTTTCCTAAACATGTGATCGCGCCTGCGGGTAGTTTGAGGGGAAGGTATAACCGTTTTATTTTAATATAATTTTGTAAACTGGTGGTTTAAATGTAGGATTTTCGGCGAAGTCTGAGAACTCTGTTTCTATTCCCTACCGGGAAATATGTAATGTAAGGGAAAGAAGAGTGATGACCATCTGCCGTCTCCCATTTAACCTTGCAATTGGGTGGCTAAAGTTTTCATACTCTAAATTCTGTAAATCTCGTCTTGGCTTTAAAGGTTCCTCCTTTAGTCACCCTCTTATAGTATGGGATTAACCTCTGTATCTTTGGGCCTTAGGCCCACTTAAAATTTTAGTAATTTCTGTAAGGAGTGTTGGAGTTTCGCCTCCTTGCCTTTTGTTATTGGTCGGTTATGTGCAACCATTTCTCTTTTACTCTTAAGGCCATGTAGTATGGGTAATTACGCCCCTGTTTATCTTGTATTATTGATAAGGCAACTGTTCTTCGTTGCAGCTCAAAACGCTTAAAAGGCTTGTCATTCGCTAAACCAACCATCGTAAAGGGATAATCTAAGTCCAGTGGTAGCCCACGTCTTGGACTCAGCATACGCCACTGGACCACATGATGCCCAAGACCGTGCAAAATGGCGAGCCAAGATTAGAGCAGCCGACCCTGCACCAGCGGGAAAACGCTACGAAAAAGAAGAAGATTATGTGTATGACTTTGACGATCACAACTTCATTTTTGAATTAGTTCAAGTCTTCCCTCTTTGAACAAACGTTTTCTATCACCTTGGCATAGAATGAATCTTTGAATTTTGCTCTTGAAGCGCGTCTTTTTCAATTGCTATGATTTAGTCTACCCTGACATTGTGTGCATCTTCGATAAGTGTGTATTCGTTTCAGAGCTGAAAACGAGCGCTCAACAGAACTAGTTGTATCGGTATGATCAGAATCAGTTCAGCCAACTTGTATACTAATTCTTTAAATCCAGAAATTAACTTCGGAATTCTTTACCTGAGTAGTATATTACCGGTACTGTTAGTTCACATTTTAGTCTTATAAAGTCAAGTAGTGACCCATATATAGGTTTTAAGGAGTCCAAAGGTTCATCTGGAAATTTTACGTTGTAGTTTTCAAACTTTTGATGACGCAAAAGCTGAAGAAAACGAAATTTTGAAACTGAGCATTCAGAACAGGATCATATGCTCTGAGTGCCTCCAGAAGTTCCATGTAATTTCCCTTGTTGAAAGAAGCAAACAGCATCAGTTACTCTTCTTAGAACATCCCTGCTTTCTATACTTTTTCACTGTGGTTTTTACATTAGCTCCGTGGAGGAAATCAACAAGAACCGCGAATTCCTGTTTTCTAAAAGTTTGCATATGCGGGCAAGGAACGCGCAAGTTTGCTGTTATAGACGTATTATATGAAAAGTGTTTTTCCACTATCATATAACCGGTGTCGGTATGATTATACATTTCTGATACTCCAAATTGTCACTAAAGTGCATATAAACACGACGACGAAATTAAAATCACCACAGTTTACTTGATACTGCTCCTGACCGGTTAAACAACAAATGGAAAGATTTTGCATTATTGCTACAAATAGCTGTGTGGGACTGAAGTTCCCGCTTGCTCAAGCTAGAGTGCTAGACTGTGATATTCCCGAGGCCTAAAGGACATCGTAGCGGGCTATGCTGACACAGCAACATACCGCGCGATGAGAGTCGAGGGGAGAGGGACGCAGTGCCTGAGCTGCAATGTCAGTCTCCGATGCTTTGCACTCAGAAATACGAGCGACGTTTCTTCTCATTGCTTTCAAGTTTTGTAAATGGAACAATGTGTCAGATGCTTACATTATAATGTGCTTTACATTTCCATCGTACTCATTTGAGGTTTGGGCTTCACTGATAGCCTTGGTAGCCCTCAGTATACGCTACTGTGCATTTTTATACTTTATTTGTTTGAATGACGATTGGATGAGCCACTTTACACATCGCAGGTTCAGTGGTGGTGGTGGTGGTGGTGGTGATTTTTGTTTTAAGAGGAAGTGCAACTAGGTAATCATCCTCTCTGAACAAATTTAGTGGAAAGGAAAGGTAAAATAAAACCAAAATATTTTTCAACGAAGGAACTTAGAAACGAAGCACAAAATTAAACAAAAACGTATTGTATTAAGCTGACGAATCAAAAGGGAACGCGAGTTGTCTGAGTAACAGAACACTTGTAATTTACATACCTTCGAATAATCCACTGTCCGCACATAAAGTGGATGACGAGATCAGCAGTAGTCACGTCATCGGCTAATTTGCGTTCGAGTGTTTCCTGTAGGCCATGGCTCCGTCTTAGGCCAGAAAGATCGGCGCACGCTGTGAGGATGTGGGCCACGGTGCAGTCGGCACCACAAGAATACACTGGGGGGGGGGTCTTCCCTCTGTAGGAGATAACAGTGCGTAGATCGTCCATGACCTATCCTCAGCCTACACAATACTATGGCCTCTCTCCGGGAAAGCCGGAAAGAGGACCGCCACACGGTAGTTGTCTTCTTAATTGCTTTAAGCTTGTTGGGAGTTCGGATAGCTCGCCCCTCCGATTTCCAGGACGCCAAGATTGTTCGACGTAGCTGAGAACAAATATCTATAGCAGGTACATTCATAGGTCTTGGAGGTGAAAGTACCGCTTCCTTTGTAGCTTTATCCGCAAGTTCATATCTCGCAATCACAACGTGGCTTGGAAGCCACACGAAAGTGGTTCTGGTGCCAGCATCACTTAACCTGGCTAGAAGGTCGTGAATCCGCTGCTCCACGAATGTGTGTTGCAAAAAACATGTTTCAATAGACTGTAGAAAAGTTAACGAGTCGGTACGCATGAGAAAATGGTTTCTTTCGTCACCCTGTGTAAACTGCAGAGTTTCTAAAATGGCATAAAGCTCCGCAGTATACACGTTACAAAAACTTGGAGTGAGATCTTCATGCTTATATCATCGGTCACGAAAGTGCAATCATTATTTTCTCCGATTTTAGAACCGTCCGTGAAGATATGTCTCGCGGCTGGACACTGGTGAACGAAGTCCTGGAAATACCTCCGATAAACGGAGGAATAGTGTTCACCGTGGGTCCACGGAGTAGATCTAGCCGTATATCCGGTCGCGGAACTAACCACGGAGGTACCTCGCTAAAAGTCCGTTCAGGACAAGCACCGATATCGTTCAATTCACGACGCAAGCTATCAATTCGAAACTCGACCGGCCGTGTGGCAATCGGCCGGTCTTGGTACCTCTGGTGGTATCAGGTACATAAGATGCATTGATAGCATGGATGTAGCGGCATTTCACGAATTTCAACAGCGTACGTGAGGAGTAACTGCTGCCTCCTTCTTCGTAAAGATGGAACTCCCGCTTCAGCGAGTAGGCTGGGAATGGGGCTAGTACGGAAAGCTCCATTTGCCAGCATAACTCCACTATGGTGAACACTGTCTAAAAGGCTCAGCGTAGATTTTGATACTGAGCTGTAAGCCGCACTACCATAGTCCATTCAGTAGAGAACCGTTGCCGTATAAAAAATGTAACAGCACCGCACGATCAGCCCACCACGAAGTGCCGCTGAGAAACTTAAGCATGTTAAGTCTCTTCATGCAAGCAATCTTCAGTTGACGAATGTGGGGCTGCGACATTAGTCTCTTATCAAAATGCAGACCCAGGAATCTGCAGGTGCCTACCACTGGTAAGATATTGTTTCGCAAGCGGAGCTCTGGTTCAGGATGCACAATCTGACGTCGACAGTAGTGTACAACTGAGGTTTCCGCCGCTGAAAATCGAAAACCATGTTGCAGGGCCCATCTGTCGACTCGGTTAATAGCTTGCTGTAGCTGTCTCTCAGCAAACACCACCTTTCCGGAGCTGTAATCTATAGCTTAATAGTCCACATACAGCGATGGAACGACTGCGGGCCCAGCAGTGGCAACTATGCCGTTGATGGCGATTGCGAACAGCGTGACACTCAGTACAGGTCTCTGTGGTACTCCATTTTCTTGAACTAATATTGAGAAAATGTATTCCCTACACGAACTCGAAAGAGCCGGAGGGACATGAAGTTCTCAATAAACGTTGACAAATTTCCCCGAAATCCCCACTGGTGTAGTGTGGAAAGAATCCCATATCGCCAGGTAGTATCGTAAGCTTTTTCTTGGTCAAAAATGCAACGACTAGGTGTTTCTTCCGGAGAAAGGCCTCCTGAATGACGCTCTCCAGTCTGAGCAGATGATCAATGGCAGACCGATGAGAGTGAAATCCACACTGGTAGTTAGACAAGAGGCATTACTTTTCCCCTGGCCCATGCAAGACGCCTGTTAACCATCATTTCAAATAGCTTACAAAGGCCGTCTTTAAGGCATATTGGCCTATAACTACCCAGAAATTTTGGATCGTTACCGGCCTTGGGAACTGCTATTACAGTTCCCTCACGCCATTGAGAAGGAAACACTCCCTCACTCCATATTCTGTTCAAATGGGTGAGGATATCCTTGAGACTTCGGTCGTTCAAATGCTTAAGCATTTTATTGTGGATTTTGTCAGATCCAGGAACCGTATATCATATCAATCAATACGGATCTGCATTTAGGGCAGTCGCCCAGGTGGCAGATTCCCTATCTGTTGTTTTCGTTGCCTTTTCTCAACTAATAGCAAAGAAATTGGAAATTTATTGAACATCCCCCTTGATAAGTTATTCCAATCCCTAACTCCCCTTCTTATAAATGAACATTTTCCCCAATTTTTTCTCTTGAATTTCTACTTTATATTCATATTGTGATCTTTCCTTCTTTTAAAGACACCACGTATTCGTCTACTAATGCCACTCCACGCCATCTCTCCGCTGATAGTTCGGAACATACCACTTAGTCAAGCAGATCGTCTTCTTTCTCCCAATTCTTCCCAGCCCAAACTTTGCAACATTTTTGTAACGCTACTCTTTCGTCGGAAATGCTTTTCTTTGGATTTTTTTCCAGTTCTTGTATCAAGCAATCCTGGTGAGGTTCCCATACACTGGAACCATACTCTAGTTGGGGTCTTACCAGAGACTTACATGCCCTCTCATTTACATCCTTACTACAACCCCTAAATACTCTCATAACCATGTGCAGAGATCTGTACCCTTTATTTACAATCCCATTTATGTGATTACCCCAATGAAGATCTTTCCTTATATTAACAACTAGATACTTACAATGGTCCCCAAAAGGAATTTTCACCCCCATCAACGCAGTAATTAAAAAGAGGATTTTTCCTATTTGTGAAATTCAAAATCTGACTTTTAACCCCGTTTATCATCATACCATTGCCTACTTTCCTTCTCACAACATTACCTAGGTCATGTTGCAGTTGCTGACAATCTTGTAACTTAACTTGTTTATTACTCTATAGAGAATAACATCATTCGCAAAATTCCTTACCCCTGATTACATTTCTTTATTCATATAATTTATCTATATAAGAAGACATAAAGTTCCAATAATACTGCCTTGAGGAATTCCCTTCTTAATTATTACAGGGTCAGATAAAGCTTTGCCTACTCTAATTCTCTGAGATCTATTTTCTAGAAATATAGCAACCCATTCAGTCACTCCTAGTCCAACGCTCATTCTTTCCAGCAGTCTCTCATGATCCACCCTGTGAAATGCTTTAGACAGGTCAATCGCGATACAGTCCCTTTGACCTCCGTAGCTCTGCATAACGCTAGTGCACTCAGCAAATCCCACTCCGTGAAAGGCACGTTATAGAAATGCGGAGCACTAGAGGCGAAAGAGAGGTGGTGTGCCTCTGCTTCGCGCTTAATTGGTAAAGATGCAGAGTCGTATCTCCCAGAGCTGGACGTATCTGCGAAATGTGACGCGATGTTGTCTGCAATGACTGAAGGAATCGTAATAATATCTCCATTAATGGAGATTTCGGGGACTGAGAGCAAGTTGCGAACTCTGACAATACGGCGGAGTTTTGTCCACACTTGTGATGAAGAAGTATGTGCCGTCATGGAAGGCACACACTTTTCCCACGTAGTTTTCTTACTTTCTCGAATCGAAAAAACGGGCCTTCGAGCGCAGACGCTTGGCCATCGTAGGATTCCGACGATAATGCTTAAAAGCCCGTCGGCGACCACGTGTGGCTGCTGCAGTTTCATCGGTCCACCATGGGACCTGTTTCCGGCGAGGAATACCGGACGGGGAAGGAATTGTTTCCTCTGCAGTAGCCAGAATTCCAGTAGTAACGGAAGAAGCGTGGTCGTCAACTGACTCCAGCATATCATCGGCCATCATTGCGCGTTTGGAAAATTTTGTCAATCTGTCCGCCGAAGTAACCAACGTTTGGGTACTTTGCACTGTCATTGATTCAAGAGAGATAGAATTATCGGGAAGTGGTCACTATCCCAGAGGTCATCGTGCACTTGCCATCGTAGCAAGGGAACTAGCGCACGGCTGCACAAAGTGACATCCAGGTGTGAGAATGTGTCATGTGCGCTGCTGAAATGTGTCGGTTCCTCTGTGTTTGGTACATAAAGATCGAACTTGGTTGATCAATCGCTCGAGGATCCTCCCTCTAGCACAGGAAGACGGAGAACCCCAGAGTGTGTTACGGGCGTTCACGTCTCCCAGTATGAGAAAAGGAGGAGGTAACTGAGCGGTCAAATCTTGTAGTGCATGCATTTGAAGATCGTAGTCTGGTAGTATGTGCACATTGCACACCGTTATCATTATTGGCAACGGAGCGCGAACTGCAACTGCATCTAGCTGAGTACGGAGCGGTACTTCGTCGCTGAAGATGTCGGAGCGGACTAGGGTACAAACGCCCTCGGTCGCAGCTCCATCTACAGCCACTCTGTCTTTAGAATAAAGACGATATCCTTTCATAGTCGTGTCGTGTCCAGGTCTCAAACGAGATTCCTGTAGTTCTAGGAGATTACGGAAGGAATGAGAAGATACTGAAGACGAAGTAGGAATGAAGAATAGAAAGTGACTCAGAAGGGAGAGATACTTACATCCTGCCGCCCTGCGTAAAGACAGATGACCCAAGCGTGCAGAGAGTTGTGGGTCACGATCGCGTACTTCTATCGCTTGCTTCAGTAAGATGATGTAAAGATACTTGTTGGTCTCACCGAACAAGGTGTCCTTACTTTCCGCTGACACTTCATTTGCTCTCCATGTCTTCCCATTGCTCAGTTGTCTCACCACCTCTAATTGGCGTCTGGCTTCTTCGAAGTTATCCACTGCACAAAAATAAAATACCTTTCTAATAATGGACATAGAAATCTAGTTTCAAAACCGAATATTTTTATTGTTAATCGAGACAAGGGCATCACAAGAAAATACAAACTATTAAATGATTAAACTACTAGCAAAATACCCGTGCTTCGCTACGGCTGTAAACTGAAAATTATTGGACAAACGTTTACACTTTGGAGAGTCCACTGTCAGCGAAGCCTGTAAAATACGCCCTCAGTTCGTACGTCAAACGTTTTGGGGGGAATTATTATTTATTTTCTGATCTAACACACATTTGAACCATATACGGAAGAATTTGAATGTTTTAAACCCTATCTTATTTAAAATCTGGGATGTAAAAGCAACCAACCTGAGAAATTTTGATTTTGTACGTCGAACAGTAATGGAGAAATGAATACATTTTAAGGGGTGAATGTTTTAAATATTTATTAACATCTAGAGTATAGAAGAACAACTTTAATAAAAAAAATAAGTCAGTGCTTGAAAGGGTTTTGGAAGAATGGATATTGTGTTTCTGAGTGTCAATCACCATCTATACCCCTTAGGGGAGAAATATTTTGAAGTATACGATATTTTACACCTAGGTTATAAAAGAACACCCTTCTCGTAAAATTACAACTTTGTACGTCAAACAGTTTTGGAGGGATGAGTAATTTCGTTTACCTCATTTAATACTTTAGGGTTGGAACGTTAAAAAATATTTCCTATTTCACTCATAGGATTTGAAATTGGAATTTTGTCTTCGTGTGATCACTGTTTCGGAGAAAGGAGAGAATATATGTGTTTTCGGATCTTAACCCCCATTTAACTCTCTGAGCGGTTAAATTTGTTTCAAACCTTCTGTTATTTAGCGCCCAGGATATCATTTGAACTTTGAACTTCATAATTCAAACGTTTTCATATAAATGCATATTTTTGTCATTATTCCTCACCACCCAGATATACCTCTCTTAGGGATGGATTGTTTTAAGTCCACTTCTTATTTGTATCCTTATAAAAATAATTAAAATCCTTTCACACCCCTTTAAGTTGATTCCAGCCCCCCCCCCGCCACAAAATAAGCGTGTCTTTATTTTAAAGGAGATTCCATATACCAATTTTCTCGTTCGTAACATTGCTTGTTTTCGAGATATAAGTATCCACAAACGAAGAATTCAACTCATTTTTCAAATCATGTATGCACCCCCCCCCGTTATTGGATTTTCCGAAAACAAAAGAATACGTGTCTCTTTTTTTAAAAGAGATTCCAAATGCAAATGTTCATATCTTCAGTAATTGAGATAAAAGTATCCTCATAAAAATCATCCCCTTTTACGCTCCTTCTTAAAACCCCCATCCCTTAAGTGTTCTTTTCCGAAAAAAATATGTGTTACTTTATTTCTAAGAGATTAAAAATACAAATTTTGATGTCTGCAATGTTTGGTAAGTTTTTTTATATATAAGGTACTGTAGATATGCTCATTTTAAAAATTCACTCCCTTTAACACTTCCCATTAAGTGGATTTTCAGAAAACAAATTACGCGTGTTCCTTTACTTTTACAGGAGATACAAATATAATTTTCACGTCTGTAACATCTTCAGTGTTTGATATATAAGTATCCTCATAAAAAAATTCCAACACTTTTTTCAGTTCTTTTCACCCACCCCATTGTCCGACTCGTTGGCTGAATGGTCAGCGTACTGGCCTTCGGTTCAGAGGGTCCCGGGTTCGATTCCCGGCCGGGTCGGGGTTTTTAACCTTCATTGGTTAATTCTAATGGCCCGAGGGCTGGGTGTTTGTGCTGTCCCCAACATTCCTGCAGCTCACACACCACACACAACACTATCCTCCACCACAACAACACGCAGTTACCTTCACATGGCAGATGCCGCCCACCCTCATCGGAGGGTCTGCCTTACAAGGGCTGCACTCGGCTAGAAATAACCACGCGGAATTATTATACCCACCTCATCCCTTTAAGTGGATTTTCTGAAAACAAAATAATACGTGTTTCTTTATTTCTAAAGAAGATTCCAAATACAAAATTTAATGTCCGTAACATCTTCAGGTTTTGAGATATGAGTAGCCGGATAAAAAGAGTTCAACTCACTTTCAGTCCTTTTTACAACCCCCTTAAGTGAATTTTCCGAAAACAAAAGATACGTGTTACTTTATTTTTAAAGGAGATCCCAAATGCAAATTTTCACGTCAGTAATATGTTCAGTTTTGGAGAGATACCAGTATCCTAATAAAAATAATTCTCCGAAAACAAAATATATCTATTTCTTTATTTTTAAAGGCGATTCCAAATACCAATTTTTACGTCTGTAATATCTTCAGTTTTTTAGATATCAGCATCCTAATAAAAATAATCTAACCCTCTTTCATTCATTTTATCCCCCTCCCCACAAGTTATTTCTGAAAACAAAAAATACGTGTTACTTTGTTTTTAAAAGAGTTTGAAAATATGTGGTAAGTTTTTAATACACTGTGATACGCTCACTTTAACAATTCACTCCCTTTAACATTTCCCCTTAAGAGGATTTTCAGAAAAACAAATTATGCGCGTTCCTTTTTACAGGAGATCCAAATACAATTTTCACGTCGGCAACATCCTCAGTATTTGATATATAAGTATCCTCATACACATAATTCAACATTTTCTTCAGTTCTTTTCACTCACCCCACCCCCTTAAGCGGATTTTCCGAAATTGTCGAACAGTAATGGTGGAATGAATACTTTTTAAAGAGGTGAATGTTTTGAAATATGTATTAACATCTAGTGTATAGAAGACCACCCTTCACAAAATAAGTCATGTTCGTGTCTGCAACGGTCTCGGAAGTGTGTCAACTAATATCTAAACCTCTTAGGAGAGAAATGTTTTGAAGTATACGGTATTTTACACCTAGACATAAAATAAGACCCGTCTCGTGTGATTCCAAATACCAATTTTCACCCCCGTAACATCCTTCGTTTTTGTGATATGAGTATCCTCATACAAAGAATTAAACTCATTTTTCAATTCATTTACCCACCCTTAATTGGATTTTCCGAAAACAAAAGAATGCGCGCTTTATTTTTGAAGAAGATTCCAAATACAAATTTTCATGTCTGTAAGATTTTCAGCTTTTGAGATATAAGTATCCTCATAAAAATAATTCAGTCCCTTTCCAGTACATTTTACACCCCCCTTTAAGTAGTTTTTACGAAAACAAAAAGTATGTGTTTCTTTATTTTTAAAAGAGATTCCAAATACCAATGTTCACGTCTGTAATATCTTCAGTTTTTCAGATACAGTATCCTAATAAAAATAATTCATCCCCTCTTTCAGTCCTTTTTAACCATCCCCCAATGTTTTTCCGAAAACAATAAAGTATGTGTTATTTTATATTTAAAATAGATTAAAAATAAAAATGTTCACGTCTGTAACAAAAACAAAATACATGTTTCTTTATTTGTAAAGGAGATCCCAAATAAAACTTTTCATGACTGTAACACCTTCAGTTTTTGGGATACTGTATAAGTATCCTCAAAAAGGTATTTAACCCCTTTCTCACCTTTTTCACCCCCTTAAGACGATTTTTCAAAAACAAAAGAATACCTGATTCCTTAAAGGAGGCTCCAAATACCCGTTTTCATGTCTGTAACATCGTCAGTATTTGATGTATAAGTATTCCCATAAAAAGAATTCAACTAAGTTCACTTCTCTTCACCCACCCCACCCCCTTAAGTGGATTTTCCGAAAACAAAAAGTACGTGTTTTCACGTTTGTGACATCTTTAGATTTTTGATATATATATATTGTATATATTTAAAATTTTATATATATATACAAATACTTCAACTAATTTTTTAATTTTTTCAACCCCCTTAAGGGTTTTCCCAAAACAAAAGAATGCGTGTTTCCTTATTCTTTAAAGGAGATTCCAAATACCAATTTTCACGTCTGCAACATGTTAAGTTTTCGAGATATACTTTAGATATGCTAATTATAAAACTTCACCCGTTTTTCAGTTCCCCCTAAGCGGATTTTCCGAAAAAAAATATGTTTCTTTACTTTTACAGGAAAATCAAAATACCAGTGTTGAAATCTTTAATGTGTTACCTGTCTGAGATAATTTGTAGATATAGTCTTTTAAAAATTCACCCCGTTTGTCACTCCTGTTCACCCCCTATTCATCGGATTATCCAAAAACACAAAAATATGTGTCTCTTTACTTTCAAAGAAAACTCCAAATACCAATTTTTACGTCTGTAACATCTTCAGTTTTTGAGATATAAGTCTCCTCATAAAAGGCGTACAACCAATTTCCCCCCCCTCATTTTCACCCCCCCCCCTTAATGGGAATTTCCGAAAAACAAAAAAATGCGTGTTTCTTTATTTTTAAAGGAGATTCCAAATACCCATTTTACGTGTGTAAACTTTTAAGCTTTTGAGATATAGATATCCTCATTTTAAAATTTCACCCCCTTTTCACCCCCTTAGCGACGGAATATCCAAAAATCCTCCCTTAGTGAGCACCTACATTGTAATATGAATGTATCCCCAAAATTTCATTTCTTTATGTCCAGTAGTTTTGGCTCGGTGATGATGAGTCAGTCAGTCAGTCAGTCACTCAGTCAGTCGGTCAGGACATGCTATTTTAAATATATACATAGATAGATAGATAGATAGATAGATAGATAGATAGATAGATAGATAGATAGATAGATAGATTATCCGGTCTCTTAGGGTATATATATTAGGGCGAATAGAGATGTTATGAAAATAGCTCGTCACAACGATGCATGAGACCATCTGAAAATCTAGCTGCTGGGCAAAACGAGACCTGGCCTATATGACGGACAATCGAGGCTTCACACACATGTCGCTATATTAGAGGATGCTTTGAAGAAATAGTATTCAACAGCATTTGATTATTATTGGTATGCTGTGAAGTAGTCTACAGATCACCTGTAGTACAGTACTCAGTACACATTTCAAGATATAATGGCTGCTAACTCTGTGTCAATCTGGCAATTGATGTTGCTCGCCACTAGCAGGCGCTGACTATGTTGATACTCAGAGCGTAAAGACTAATGAGCATTCAGCATGGGCGGATTTACAGCGTATTTGGTAAGACGAGAGTATTTTCCCGCTCTTCTTTTCAATGGTTGTCTTATGACGGATGAGGGGAGGTGGGAATGGAATAATAAAACTCACTGCCCTCATAATTTAAAAATCGTTTCCATAAATTTGGAGAAAACACGTTTTTGTTGCCAATACTTGTAGCCCTTTAAATATCAATAAAGGTAACTTAATGCTTACCCGAACAATGTGAGAAACAATAAAAATAATGAATATGTAAGGTGAAAAGTAATATGTTTGAATAATTGATTATCTGTCAAAAATAGTTGTAAAGTGGAGTTACGCCTTTTTGAAATACAAGGGACCAGGCGAGTTGGCCGTGCGGTCAGGGGCGTGCAGCTGTGAGCTTGCATCCGGGAGATAGCGGGTTCGAACCCCACAGGTTTTCGTGGTTTTCCATTTTCACGCCAGGTAAATGCTGGGGCTGTACCTTAATTAAGGCCACGGCCGCTTCCTTCCAATTCCTAGGCCTTTCCTATCCCATCGTCGCCATAAAACCTATCTGTATTGGTACGACGTAAAACAAATAGCGAAATACAAGGGACGGGTATGTTTCGCTACTCCTTTCCTTTTCCGTTTCCTACCGCTTTTTCCCACACCTGTGGTGTCGCGGGTGCGAACTGCGTCGCACATGTGGATTTGGCCCTGTTGTACGTCCGGGTGCCCTTTCTGACGCCAACCTTATATGGAGGGATGCAATCACTATTGCGTGTTTCTGTGGTGGTTGGTAGTGTGCTGTGTTGTCTGAATATGAGGAGGAGAGTGTTGGAACGGACACAAACACCCAGTCCCCGGGCCAGAAGAATTAATCAGAAGCTATTAAAATCCACGACCAGAAGGGGAATCGAACCCAGGGCCCTCTGATCCGAAGGCTAGTACGCTGACCATTCAGCCAACGAGTTGGACAGGTATGTTTCGCTACTAAAAATTCTTAATTTCAAACAACGAGTCGGAATTGATTGAATAAAAAAATAGTTTTAAGAATTTTACAGACATAATTAACTTATACAGTACATTTAATAACTTATACTACACAGTATTTAAACACTGAGAATTTGAATTACATTTATGCAGTTATTCTAAGTTATAACATGTTATACAACATTCTCCACCACAAAATTAGATTAAAATATGATTTTACATAACTTGAACTTCACAATTTTTAAACACAGTTGTGTTAAGATGTCATATAATATTTTTAAATCACAGAATTAGACTAACATAAGTTTGCATTATGATTCTACAATGATTACAATGAATGATAACTAATAGTTAAGCAAATTACACACACACACACACACACACACACACACACATATATATATATAAGAGTTTTGTCTGTGCATTGCTCAGAACTTAAAAGAATGGTGTTTCTGTATCGGTCGTGTCCACAATAACAAGGAAATGCACTTTTTAATTTACCGTAATGTATATCTGTCTGTCTGTCTGTATGCATGCATGTACCGTACGCGCTCCTTTTAGCGATACATGGACACCCTAATGCTGAATAGGCCGACCTCGGGTATCTTCGAGATTCGTATTGGCAACATTTGAAACACAAACTATGAATCGCTTATGCATCGGTGTGCGACATCTGGCGTACACTTTACGTACTAGTACTGTTGTTGTTTACACAGCAAAGCCAAACTATAGAATTCATGCTGGGAACAAGATTCGCATCGAGAAATGTTATATAATGTGTGTATGACACAGTTGTTGGCTTAAGATAATAAAGGTTTAGAAATCCCATATCGATCGATCATAATATCGATTCAATTCAGATTTCATTTCCATTCGGTTGGCAGTATTACCGAAACCGGGAGAGCTCCCTCCTTACTCCTCCTACCCGTACAAAGAAATATCGCTAAAAGGTGCGCGGACTATGTGTATGTATGTATGTATGTATGTATGTATGTATGTATGTATGTATGTATGTATGTATGTATAAACGCGCATCACGAGAAAATTGCTGAAGAATGTAATGAAAATCGGTATGTAAAGCCGGGGAATAAGTCTCTACAGTCTAGGACATAAGTAATTTTATTTACGCTGAGTAAAAACGGTAGTTACGGAGAAGGCCTAAAATTTAATTCTGAGATATTTATGTTATTAGTGGCCCTATCGATAAATGCTGCAGTATTAAAGTTCCGATCCTTGATGTCATACATTTTTACCGTAACAGCTATGATAACAGAGATATTCATGAATTTGGATTTTTGTTGCTAAGTCCACATTAGCGTCGAGTCACGAGAAAATGGGTAAACGGAATTGAATGAAAATCGGTGTGTAAAGTCGGGGAATGAGAAACTACACTCTGCGCTATAAATAATGTTATAAGATGTCCTAATATCGCAGAGTCGGAAGAAAAGTAAATGTAAAAACCTACAATATAAAAAGTTCATAAAATTGATCAACAATTACATTACATAGACCATTGTTAGTTGTGATGTGCTTTGTGTCTTCTGCTGCAATTCATCTCCCACAGATGGGATTACTGCTGTGTACCGAGTATAACAACCTACCTTAATAGTGGCGGGAAGTAGCTGGGGAGCTAGACCTCTCACTTCTTTAGCGTGCCATTCCTCTGGTTCGTAAATTTTCTGATACTACTGGTACGTAACACACTGGTTCATCATAGCATTCCAGCTATTCAATCCCTACTCTGAAGCACTGATTGGAATGAGCATTGTGCACATTTAACAGAATAATGGTAGGGAAGTGTTCGCGGCTGTCTGCAACCTGGTCATTCCAGCACTGGAACTTTGGACTGTCAGATCGGCACCGTAGTACTATTCGTTAAAAGTGAGAAAATGTGTGGTTTTTCATTTGATCGAGTATTTTATATGATAACATTGCTTTTAATCGTTACATTCCTACTGACGTCATTGTAATGACTTATGTTGACTTCAACTGGGAAAACCACAAAGACAGTCATTATGAGAATTCCGTAGCGAAGCACGGGTACATCAGTTAGTAGGATATATATCAAAAGCACCACAAAATTAGATTCACGTAAGTTTACATTATGATGCTTCAGTCTTCATATGTATTTACCAGACTGGTCGCATTTGACTCATCAAGATCAACCCAGAATTACAGCCTATTTTTAGGAAACAGCATCTTTCTTTCCTAGTTGATTTCACTTGAATGGGCACGTCTTTTAAGTGTTGGAAACCGACTTTTTAATGTAACTTTTGCTATTTGCTTTACGTCGCACCGACACAAATAGGTGTTATGGCAACGATGGGATAGGAAAGGTCTAGGAATGGGAAGGAAGCAGCCGTGGCCTTAATTAAGGTACAGCCCCAGCATTTGCCTGGTGTGAAAATGGGAAACCACGGAAAACCATCTTCAGGGCTGCCGCCAGTGGGTTTCGAACCCACTATCTCCCGGATGCAAGCTCATAGCTGCGCGCCCCTAACCGTACGGCCAACTCGCCCGGTGCACTTTTTAATGTATTAACACTTAGAATATTAAGTTAGACAAAGTTACCGCCATAGCTTGATCTGTAGTTCAGTAGTTCAGACTTTACTCCCCTCTTTTTGCAACAATCTGTTCTCTTTTATTTAAGTATAGCGTAGGTTTTTTCTTATTGACCATTTGTAGGTAAACAAGAATTTTTCAGTCAATACAATCACCTTCCATTCTTGCAGTTGATACGTTTTTTTAAAATTTACCAGCTCTATGATAGAAAAACCATCAAAGTCATATATTTTCTTCATAGACAGCCCAACTTGATGATGGAAAGTATCAGTTGATATGAAAGTGTGTCTGCTTTTCAGATTACTCAGCTGTATCTTCTCAGTAACAATTTTGTTAGAGTACATGATGTCTCATAAGAACACGTGAGGTTCGGATATTTGGTCAGGAAATCATTATGCATATTCACCAAGGGAACATCACTGGCTAGTAACTTATATTAAGGGCATGTTCGCGCCTGTAATGAGACAGAAAGTTTGTAGTTTCAATATTTGCTTTTATAGCACCTCTGTCAACCTGTACAGTTGTATTTAATAGTGTGATGGAATTTGAATTTAATGTACTATGGAGAGCTTTGTCATTTTTTGTGCAAAACCAAGGGCAATAAAAATAAATGTGTCGCTCGCTATGTTTATGACCATTCACATTAGGCAATGAATAGTAAAATGAACTGTTATGTTTCTGATCGTCCGCATTCAGCCTTTTTACGGGCAGGAGAGAAGATGAACAAGTGATGTTCATTTCTATGGACTTAAACTGATTATTAATTGAGATTTTTCGGTCCTCATCTACTTTAGAAGTGCACCTTTATACGTTTCTGTGCATGGGGATTTTAAACCATGATTGTGTTTCTCTGTTACGATCTCTCTAAGATTTTTCAGTCAAGACCAGTTAGTGATTTACCCTTGTGCTTGCGAGGAAAACCTTACTTAGTTATTGCAGGTGAATCAGTTAAATTATTCAAATCTTTTGCGTTTGATTGACTTCCACATTCAACTGGCCCAGTATTGTTACAAATAAAACACTTCTGTTTGATCGATCTAATTTAATGTTGGATTAGCCAATTAGTAAAGACACACATACACACAAACAATTTTATCTGAGAACGGATGAGAACAGTTCTCTAATTAGTGACTATTTACAAAGTCTTTTGTCATCTTCACAGCAGTCCGCCAGTTCTGGTACTTACCTGAAACGACGTTCCTTTCAGTAATCTTGATTGGAAGCTCACATTTCGCTCCGCTTCGCACGCTCCGTCACTCCACTCAGCAGTTTCACGCACACAGGTTCAAGCACACAGTCCATTAGCAATCACGAAGCACGGCGACTGTTCACCTCCAGAGAAGTCCGTCACTAATACAGTCATTTCACGTGGCCGCTCCACACATTGAACAACTCAGCTAAGATTACTCCTCAAGACAATAAATATAATACCACCACCAAACAACAACGACCACACTTTGAACATTACTCTTCGCCGTACTCCTGTAATATACTCATTGACGACAAGCACTCTTACTGCTCATTAACTCCAACAACACCTGTTGCTGCCCTGTTACACAAAATAACCACAACAACAACAGCAACAACAACACTCCCACAACCACTCCGACGACAGCCAACACTACTACTGTCCAACTAAAACTCGAATTTCAACTTCCTTGTTCCCAACTAGCCTCCCTTTTTTATCCCTGCTGCTGAAGTACTAGAATCTTCGCGATGAGGCTAAGGAAGGAACATCCTCGTTTCGCCTCCGAGAAGGTACATGGGGAAACCAGACGAAGAACCCGATACAAAAAGAGGCCAACCATGCCTCATCACGCCGGCTAGGAAATCGCCGACGAGGCTCACTCATTCGTTTCAGGAAACATGAAGGGGGCTACGGCAGGGCTGACGGTTACTTGAACACGTAACAGTACATGCATTATTGATTTTGAAGTATTTCTGGTTTTCAATTACTTTCGAAATAATACTGGAATCATGAGCGTTATAAGCAGAAGTTAATTCAGAATATTCTGTTTATTCATTATTCTCTACAATATCTACATTTTCCTGGACTGGGGTAAAACGCCATCCTTGTAAAACATCTGGTTCATCTTTGCCGTTTAGTTGCCATTTAGTTGTGAACTATTAGTATTAAAATAACTGGCTGCACGTTGTGTTGAAAAACAATTAATTATCTCACCTAGCGTTTGTGGCGAAGGCAGCTGCTGCAGCAACTCACTAGAGCCCGGATGAATGCATTAGTCGGTAGTTGTAAATGCACTAACATGTGGCGTTAAATATTTTTGAACTGAAAACTAAAAAATATTCAGTACCGGTATTTGAAAAATAGGATGTAGGGCTATACTTCAGCATGTGTTTCAAATTACTACCACATGTGAATACGCATACAACTTGTCATGTCCTGGGTTGCAAGTCGGTTTACGATTAGCCGTCGAATGAAAAAAAATTCTTTCCACACTCAAAAGACTCCACTTTGTTGCCCAAGTCGTCGAAAGCTATACCATGACAAGATCAGCTTTTAAGTGATAAGAGTCGTATATGCCACCTGCGTTTTACGATTGAACTTAGTCAAATGTGCGACAATTTCGTTATTAATAGTGAAACAGTAGAAATTCCAAGAAACAGAGGTGCAAACTGGATCCACAGCAGTCTCCCATATTTTTCCAAATTTTCCAAAATATTTATCATGAAACGTCATAGTAAGAAAATATCCGTATCAACGCCATTCTACCAAGTCACATGTTCCTTTCACTCATTATATTCCATACTAAAATCTCTTAGTATTAGCTCTGTAGGTTCTAGTGCTGGTGATAACTCAAAAGTTAGTGCTGGTATAATCAGAGGGAACTCTCTTAAAACCGATTATTAAGCACCTCCAGAGGAAAGTTGTTCTTGTTAGCAAAAGATTAAAAGAAGAAAAGAATGCTGAACTAGAAAGGGAACTTCAAGCAATTAAATCATAATTTAATCAATAGATAAATACCACTAATGATAGACTAAGTAGAAAACAGACGATAATAATTGATTCCATGTTGGATATAAAGAGCAGTACTGCAATTTGAAAAGGCATGCATTACATCGATGAACTTCTTCTGGAAGCACTCCTGTTGAAAATTAAGTTCCCGTAAGGTTACAGGCATTGTAGACAGAATGACATGCCATTGCCATCACAATCACAACTTCGGAGTTTGTTGAAAGGCCTGAAATGTTCATATAGTTTCAATTATCATCCCGTCAGTGCCATTTCTCAGGCCCTTAACAATGATACTGATGATGACAATAACAAGTTATGAATAACAAGTTTTACGAAGTGAAACTAAAAGAAGAAATACAGTTTAATGCACTTCTTTAAAAATAGATGGATGTGTGGACTTTGATGACCTCAGACCAGAAGATCAATAAACAAATATTGTATGTCGTGTCCTATTGTGTATGTTTGTACCACTCTTAAAGCGGAGATACAGTGCTTCACGTCCGTAGGTTTAAACTTAAAGTACCCTACAGGTGACCCCTGAGTGGTGCAAAGAAAGCAACAACTCTGGCTGCTGGACCTATCTTTTGAAATATCCCCCAGCAATGATGACAAAATCTCAAGAAAATAACTCTTCTCAGAGCTATCCTGCAAGAAACATTGGACCTTCCATTTGTATCTTCCAGATTAACATGGAAAGCATCATCAGAACGAAGTGTGATTTTCTGTCCAGAATTCTCCTGAATAACAAAATTGATATTGTATCCATATAGAAAACCGATACAACGATTGAAAAGCAGCCATATAAATGCTTACACAGGACTGATTTTCGATCTAAAAGATCGTGGTACTTTTCGACCAGCTGCATGGAACAAAGTTTCTGATCCTGACTTGTGTTTATGTGCTAATCGCAAAGTAATGACCAATTTTCTTCATAGTCAACATCGTCCCATAATCTCGTAGTTAACATTGACCCATAGTCAACAGCAACCCATAATCTCATAGTCAACATCGACCCATAATATTGGAAATTGGTATCAAAATTCCTATTTTAAGGTCAATCCTACATGCTCGATGGAACTTCAGGAAATCAAATTGGGTTACATTCTCTGCTGAACTGGATAAATGCATTCGATAGATTCATCCGAAGCACAACAGTTATAAGCTTTTCGTAGGCGCAGTCAAAACGGTAGCTAAGAAGAGTTTGCACAGAGGCCATAGAAAGGAATACATTCCTGGTTGGAATGCTCAGAGTGATGCAATCTATAATGAGAACATACAGAGTGGAGATCCCGGTATTGCTGATGAACTCCTATCCCGATTGGATACTATTCGGAGGGAACGATGCACCGAAAGGATAGAGAACATCGACCTTACTCGTTCTAGCAGAAAGGCATGGGGACTCCTCCGAAAACTTGGAGAAACCTGAGATTACGCCGGGTGAAATAGCATCTCATATTTTAGCAACTTCCCAGGTACTGGCAGATAAGAAACATACCAGATATATACGACGCCAACTTCAAGCATTGAAATCACGAACACCACACACATCAAGCTACTCTGAACCATTTGCACCACATGAAATCGATGCAGTTCTCAAAGAGGTTAAAATAAAAAAGAAAATTGGTCTTTGACGGAATTCACCCAGAAATTCTCATCCTCGTGGGAGAGAATGCTAAAAGATGGCTGGCACGTTTTTATACCAACCTTTTTGAGACTGGACGGCTTGCAGCTGACTTCAAAAGAATAAAAGTGGTTTCCATCTTGAAACCAGGTAAAGCTGCTAACCATCCAAGTAGTTAAAGGCCAATCGCCCTTCTTAGTTGCTGTTATAAGTATTTCGAAAGGCCCATCTACAACAGAATTAGTGCAATAATTTTTGAACATTTTCCACCAGATCAAGCAGGTTTTAGGCCCTATCATAGTTGGTGTGATCAAGTGCTAATGCTAACATTGTATATTGCAGCAGGATTCCAGAAACAGCTCAAGATATCAGCCGCATTCATTGATCTCTCAGCAGCATTTGATACGGTCTGGAAGGAATAATTTACAAACTCCTCCGAATTTTGCCCTTAGAATCATTATGCAGGTCATCAATAACATGCTCAGCCCGGTGTATAGGGAACAGCATTAGCAAGGAAAGAAAGCTCATCAATCAGTGTATAAATTGTAGAGGATAAGATGTAAATAAGGTAGATGAAAGTTAGGGTGAAAGTGAGAAAGAGCAGACTAAAAGATACGGGATAGGGAGTGGAAGGTATAAGAGGTGGGAAGGTGGGGTTTGGACTGACCCACCCCAAGGTGAAAAGAATAAGCATGTCCGCACGTGGTGAAACAGGAGAAGCAAGGATGGGTGCTGGCAATGTGTAAGAAAGGCGACTCGTATACATCAGGCTGGACAGTAGATAAGAACGTGACGTGTCACATGATGGACTGGCTTCCGCCTCATGTGATTCGCCACGCAAAGAAAGGGAAGGAAACACATTGCCGGCTAGGTGTCAGTGGGGTCAGACGTTTGACCCTCAAGGCGTGGCTGGGAGTGGTATCACGGGCTGGACGGGCAGTTTTCCTTACCAAGGGGATACTACGAGCAGCCAGTTACTTTAAATTAGATGTAGGCAGTAGAATAACTAATTAGGACGTTAGAGTAGATGCAGGAGGTGCCCTAACATGCGGTTCGGTTATCCGCCCATGTTAGAGGCAGCTCAGTAGATTTAGTTAGGGGTGGTGCCGTGCACGGTGTCTGGTATCCCGCCCGTGCGGGGCGCCACCAAGTTAGAGTGTAATTTAGGCATAGAAGATTTAGATTAAGTTATAGATTTAGTTGTAGTTAAGTAGACAGTCCAGCCTTGTAATATTTCCTTTACTCCCTTATACCGATGGTTTGTAACCATGGTGGGGTAATAAAGATGTTAAGAAAGAAAGCTCATAACGGCTTGTCTCAAGGGTCAGTTTTTTGTCCTCTGCTATTAAATTTGGACATCTCAGACCTCACAGAAACAACATCAAGAAAATTCTGTTATGCTGATGATATAACACTAACAATTCAATATCAGGATTTCAGTGAAACAAAGAAAATGCAACATAGAGACCTTTTTTTCATTAGAAACTTACTTCAGGCAGGGGTGGTGATCCACAGGAGGAAACTGAGGCGAATTCCTTCAACCGCCCCCCTCCCCAAAATCGTCTCTATCAGATGGTACAAGAGCTCTTGTGGTAGTCGATCCCATTCCTCCGAAAGGGCTATGCGAAGTTCTTGGAGGGTCCTTTGGTGGAGGCTGACGGAATGCAATTCACCTAGCAAATGCATCCCAGGCATGTTCTATAGGATTCAGATTTACAGACATTTAAGAAAATAAAAGAAAAGCATCAGTGTCCAGGGCGATATGATAATATATACCGGTTGACTGTGAATTGTAATGAATGTACAGTATACACTAGTGCCCAAAAGTTAAGCATAATCACTAAACGAGGCCATACCACCTGATAGGAATATCAGACGGATTGCTGAACAAACGGAGGCTGACTCATACACCATATGTCACACAACTTGTCCAAGAAAACAGTGTCAGAAAGGTTCTCATACCTAAGGTACACCATTGACAACAAATATCAAAACTTGGGAATGTCTTCCACAACAAAATATGCTGTTAATAGGGTGTATGGTTACTCCTTTTTTTTAGCTAGTTGCTTTACGTCGCGTCGACACAGATAGGTCTTACGGCGACGATGGGACAGGGAAGGGCTAGGAGTGGGAAGGAAGCAGCCGTGACTTTAATTAAGGTACAGCCCCAGCATTTGCCTGGTGTGAAAATTGGAAACCACGGAAAACCATTTTCAGGGCTGCCGACAGTGGGGTTCGAACCTACTATCTCCCGAATACTGGATACTGGCCGCACCTAAGCGACTGCAGCTATCGAGCCACACATGCTTTGCAGCGACGTGGCATGCTCTCTATCAGATGGTCCAAGAGCTCTTGTGGTAGTCGATCCCATTCCTCCGAAAGGGCTATGCGAAGTTCTTGGAGGGTCCTTTGGTGGAGGCTGACGGAATGCAATTCACCTAGCAAATGCATCCCAGGCATGTTCTATAGGATTCAGATCCGCAGACTTCACTGGCCAGTCCATACGATGAATGTCTTTCCCAGCCAGAAATTCATCCACCAGAGCAGCGCGGTGCGGTCGGGCATTATCGTCCATAAAGAGGAAGTTCTGGACCAACCGCACCTCTGAAGAGTCGAACATGTGGCCTTAAACCTCATCCCTGAATCTCCGAGGGTTAACAGTGTTCCTCGGACCACCCATGAAGATGTGCAGGTCCGTAAGCCCATTCAACATGATACCGCCCCACACCATGACGCCACCACCACCACCATACTGATCCCGTCCCACGATGTTCCTGTGGTTGTATCGGCTGCCCGGTTCTTTCCAGGTCAATGTGCGACGGGAATCGTTTTGCAGACTGAAGCGGGATTCATCTGTGAAGAGCACATGCCCCATTCATTCATGGTCCAGTTTCGATGTTGACGGCTCTATAGTAAACGGGTCCGTCTCTGTGCTGGAGTGAGCGGAATGCACATCGTTGGACGTCGGGCAAACAGCCCTGCTGTTCTGAGCCTCCTGTGCACAGTTTGCCGGGAAACGGCAACCCCTGAGACGGCTGCAAGCTCCGCCGACAATTGCCTTGCAGGTGTACTCCGATTTCGTCGGGCGGTTAAGGCCAGATATCGGTCCTGCTGTGGGGTGGTTACCCTTGGTCGACCTGGTACTGGCCTACGACTAACATCTCCTGTGTCTCGAAATCGTCTCCAAAGCCTGGACATGACACTTTGTGGCACATTCAAGGATACGGCGACTTCGGTCTGTGTTTGGCCTGCTTCCAGGCGACCGAGTTTTCTACCCTGCAAAACGGGGTCCAAATGGCGTCGTTGTGCCATTATGTTGTCACGTTCACCGCGAGGCTACACTCCGCAGACTATAACAGGGCAAACACGACTGAGGGAATATGGGGCGCAGGCACTAACTGTGTTTACCTTGCGGTTACGCCGCTAGTCAAAGCAGGGAACACTCCTTTCCTACACAGAAGGGACACGTAAGGTTGGTAGGTGCATATGTCGTGCGATTACAGCGGTCCCGGGTTCGATTCCCGGCATGGTCGGACATTTTAACCTTCATTGGTTAATTTCTCTGGCACGGGGACTGGGTGTATGTGTTGTCTTCATCATCATTTCATCCTCATCACGATACGCAGGTAGCCTAAGGGAGTCAAATCGAAAGACCTGCACCTGGCGATCCGAACATGTCCTCGGACACTCCCGGCACTAAAAGCCATACGCCATTTCATTTTCATTGTGGTCTAGTTCCTGTTGCCCTGCTTACTCGTCACTTATGCTTAACTTCTGGACGCTAGTGTACATAGTAACAGGACACACATTGTGGCGATACAAAATGAACTGTCTATACGTAGACCTGTCGTCTGTTCAGTATACATTTTTACAGCACCGGTAACTTGACCTCGAGGAGTGAGAGAGAGAGAAAGC
This sequence comes from Anabrus simplex, assembly GCF_040414725.1. Taxonomy (NCBI): domain Eukaryota; kingdom Metazoa; phylum Arthropoda; class Insecta; order Orthoptera; family Tettigoniidae; genus Anabrus; species Anabrus simplex. The sequence continues at coordinate 1,077,961,207 of NC_090265.1, read as the reverse complement.
AAATGTTCAAAGCCCCACACCCTAGAGATAAAGCGCGGTGAATGACGGCGGAAACACCACCCCAACCTAACATATGTAGCGAGCTAGCAGCATAATTAGACATGCTCCATGATTCTAGTTCCGGTGTTTGGGAGAAAATGGATACATTCAAGTATACTTGTCAGTGGCGTATGATGGTATCAAGACGTGGGCTACCACTAGACTTAGGCTACCCCTTTTCGATAGTTGATTTAGGGAACATCAAGCCTTGAGCATTTTGAGCTGCATCGAACAGCTAACGGAGCTGCCCGCTCAACACCTGATCAACCGAGTTGGTAGCCTAAGGTTTAGCAAATTGAAGTCCAGCTTTGAGGCTAAATGGATAGAATGCTTGCCTTTGGTCCGACGGCCCCGGTTCAATTTTCAGAATCAAACCCCATCATACTGTTAATTCCCCTGGCTTGGGAACTGGGTGTTTATGACGTCTTCGCCATTCATTTTATCCTTATTAGGTCACCACCAAGCCTATGTAGATGCCATGCACCACCATTGTTATTATTATTATTATTATTATTATTATTATTATTATTATTATTATTATTATTATTATTATCGTTAAATAACAATGTTGAATTTTACAGCGGTCGTACCCATCGTTCAATGGTTAATTATCTTCCTCGGAAGATCAGTGGTGGTGTCCGACCCATGATCACGGGTTCGATTCCAACCAACAAAAGAGAACACTAAACCTGAAAGATTGCGTTTCATTTTAGCAGATCTACCAATAAAAAGAAAACTATATTACTCCTATAACAGCAGCCCTGCAGTGTCTTCCTACAAGGATGTAGAAGTAAACGGGAGTTAAATACTAGCACTCCGTTATCTATATATTTAAGACAGAAGGATGAGGTGAGGAAGTACAGTATATACGATGAGTAACGCATGGTGATAGTTAGCAGTGGCGATCTGACGGACCGAAGCCTATCACAGCTATCCTCCGCCGGTCCCCGCACATGTAGGCAGACAGCAGCAAGCCGCGTGAGGCAAGTCGATGGGAAGGGACGAGAGTCTGGGCTGCAATATCAGTCTCCGAAGCCTTGCTCTCAGAAACACGTGCGACGTGTTTTCTCATTGCTTTCAAGGATTGCAAATGGAACAATGTGTCAGATGCTTACAATATAATGTGCTTTAGATTTCCATCGCTCGCATTTGAGGTTTGGGCTTCACTGATAGCCTTGGTAGCCCTCAGTATACGCCACTGATACTTGTCTGTTCTATTGAGGTTTTGTGATACCGGTTCCAGTAGCTGTTATTAGGTGATGGTGATTATTGTTTTAAGAGGAAGTACAAGTGGGCAACCATCCTCTGTATAACACTAATCAGAGATAAAAAATGGAAGGGGTCCGACACTTCAAAAATTGAAGATATCGGCCAAAGGAAGACAAGGGCCACGGAGGGAGTGAAAATGAAAGACTCCCTGGCACTCGCAAACCTAATAGCGTCGGGGTCGGAAAAGAACAAGAGTTGACCAAGTAAGGTCAGATAAGATAGATGGTGACGAGCCTGGCATAAGTAAGTGGAAGCAATGCCAGGACTCAGCAGAGGACCCCGTGGTCGCCAATACACGCTCGAAAGTGTAGAGCCCCTGGGGCTTAGCTGTTATTACCATTGGCACATTGCAGCTCATACAATTATTATTTTCTACGCCAGCGTTGTTTCCTAGTCTTTATTTGCACTTGTCTGTTTCATTTTGTTTTGCATGAGCATAAACATATATAAATGAAAAGGTTACTTGAAAAAGTCGTATTTTTCCACTAGCCTATCCATTGGAGGTGGTTGGAAGCACATGGCGGACGATGGCGTATTGTTATGCCGGGTCTGCTAAATTGATTTGAATCGAAGCAAGCACTGTGATTGATGGGGCCTCAAGCCGCTACCGCTAACCACTACACCAGAAGGCTGTCAATTAGTACCTAAACGAGTGTCAATTAATTTTATGATCACGAGTAGTCTTGAGTTTTAGGAAACATCAGTTGTGAGGCACTCTTATCCCTAAACAGATTTTCAAAACGTCGCCCCACTTATAACAAAATAAGGCCTAGCCCGTAGTTATCTCTCTGTTCGTCCTTTCATTGCGATGTCCCTATGGTATTTCTTGTTTCTAGGGAGGGACAGCTTATTCCTAGCATGCTGACCTCTTACCAAAGTGATCACGGATTGCAGAGCATGCGAGGTTATTTTGCTACGTGTTTAACCTCGCAGTAACAACTACAGTTTTCGTCGACGATGAGAAAGCACAGGGCCAGTATTGGTAGAATAGTGACCGCGGCCTTGTATATGGTGTTATAATATTAACTACGGAAAACAGTTTTTATGGGTGCCGACAGTGAACCTCAAACCCACCTTCTCTCGAAAGCAGGAGCATGTGAGATTTTCGAAACGGACAATTGCGTCTCTTTGGTTCAGAATCCTCATAGAACTAGTGGTCCCTTGAATTATGATCAAAATATTTAAAATAACGTAGAACTGCAAGATCGCCTGCTTTTATATTATTTGTTGCCATTATGACTTTGTATTTATATCCTTTTGCCTGGGACACTGAATGGCTAATACGGTTTAAGCTTTAGTATAGAATATAGATTAAAATTCTGTTTTCTGTAAATGCAAATAAAAGTTAAGTGTGCTGCCAAAAAATGTTTTAATATTTTGTAAAATCCGAAACATTTTCTTAGGTTTTCATATTGGAAGGAAATTATTATTAACCTTCGAATATATTACTGTAGTATTATTTAATTAATTAATTTAAATTTTAAGACTGACTAACAACAGCAATTCCGCTTAATGCTACTGTAGAAGATCAAAATAGGCTTACTATGTATTGCATAAGTAATGTGTTAATTAATTTAATTATGAGGTGAGATTTAATTTTTCAAATTCCACTAAATATTTTCACTACACTCTAGTGGAACCTTCGCCACTAAAACTGTTAGACATCGGCCTTTAACGCTGGTCCTGGGTTCAAACCTAGTGCTGCATGTAAAATTTGTGCTGGATAAAGCAGAGGTCGGGCAGGCTTTCATCGGGATCTCCGAATTCCCCATGTTTCTTTCATTCTAGTGATGCTCCATTTAATCATCACCTCGAGTTGCATGAGCACATTCCTCTTCCTCGATGTTAGTTGAGACTTCTCAACCCAATACAAAAAATTCTTCACTAGATTAGTGGTATAGTTTTCGCCACTGGATCCTATGATAGCGGGCTCAAAACCAGCAGAGGTAGTCGATTGCTCTTCTTCTTCTTCTTCATTATATTCTTTCTGGTATTCTTACCATATTTTGTGCGGTCTGCCTTCTTACATTTCACCCTCAATCTTTCCCGGTCTTCAACATACGCAGGATGAACACCTGCAGCTATCATGCCCTTCCTCGGACAGTCCATCCACCACTTTTCAGGTCGACCTCGAAGTCGTTGCCCATATGGGCTGAGTGTAAGTGCTCACTTCGCGTTAGATTCTGCGTCAGCTCTGGCCGCGAGATCATACCACCTCAATGTTACTTCTCTCATTTTGTCGGTAATCGGGGCAACACTAAGAGTGTTCCTGACCTCTTAGTTCTTATTGAGATCCAATCGCGTTACTCCCAGAGTCCATCTTACGATGCACATCTCCGTTACGTGCAGCATCTGCCCATTCCTCTTAGTCGCCAGCAAACATACAGTATCACGGGGCGAACGACTGTGCGATAGATCTTCGATTTGTAGCCCAGGGGGATCTGGCAGTCACAAAGGATGCAGTTTCACCGATCACGCATGCCGAGTTTGCAGCTGCCATCCACGCAATTAAAAACTGTGAAACAACTGGAACTATGACATCCCTGTTGAAGTTTGGAAGGATATGGGGCAATGTGGGACTGAATTTGTAGCAAAATTCTTCAACAAATGCATTGAAGACAATGAAACACTATACACCTGGAAGACCAATATCTTCATGCCAATCTGGAAAGGCAGGGTGATGTTACTATCTGCGACAACTATCGCTCAATAATCGTCTCTTCTGCCACCCCACGAACATCTTTTAGAGGGTGATTGACGCATGCCGAGAAGAATCTGTACTGTCTCATCAAACTAATGTGGCTTCGTTAAAGGCCGCAGAACAAGAGATGCTATCCACGCTGTCCGATTTCTAGCAGAGACGCATATAGAGAAGAGAAAAATGGTCCATATGGCTTTTCTAGGTTTAGAAAAGGCATTGGACCGGGTCCCACATGAACTCATCTGGTATTCGCTCCGTACCCATGGTGACAAGTGCTGAAGCCACCCTCAATAGCAGGCCAATCACTCAGGCCACAGACACGGGAGATCTCCTGACACCATCCCATTTTTTAGTTGGAAGAAAACTAACGTCCATCCCAGCAGGGCCAGAACCGAGCACGAGGAAAAATCTCGTAAAGGAATACAGATTACAACAAAAGGTCTTGGGGGACTTTTCACGACGCTGGAAAAAGGAGTATCTGCTTCAACTGAGAAGTCACCATGAGGTCAAAAATCAAAAGACCAATACACATTTGCCCAAGATCGGAGACATCGTCCTCCTCCAAGAAGACGTCAGACCTCGCCACATGTGGAAGAAAGCGAGGATAGAAGAGATGCGCCCAGGAAGAGACGGACATGCAAGAACGCTCGTTCTGCGGCAGCCTGACAACATGCTCATTTCGGCCAGTGCAGCTGGTCATTCCTTTGGAGATAGACCAGGGTGGGGAGGATGTCGCGGATTGACATTGGTTACGTCAACATCGAAATATCTATGTATTCTTTGTATTTGTATAGTTGCCTTTTTCACTCTGTGACGTGTGTGTGTTGTTGATAATAATAAACGTGATATTGTGAACACGACGGTGAAGTCCTCTTATAATTCAGTAGTTACGATTTATAACATCCTCTACCACAAATGTATAATTTCCATCTGCTGAGCAGCTGGCGTTACAGCACCATTTGACATTCGAGTGAGCGTTCATCAAGGATTCACTCTGTCATCACACCTGTTTATCTTGCGCATGGACACAGTAACCACGAACCTGCAAACATCCTATCCATGAACCCTTCTCTATGCAGATGGCATAATGCCATTATGGCATTATACGAAACAGGCTTAATGAATTGGTTACTCGGTGAAAACAAGACTAGAAACATATGGATCGCGTAGAAACCTTGAGAAAACACAATACATGGAGTACGGCACTCAGAAAAATGGGACAATACTGGTCGACGACATTCCACTTCCGAAGACAATCTATGTTCAATTATCTTAGCTCCTGCGTGACAGCTGACGGTGACACACTTGCAGACGCTCGAGCACGAGTTAACGCCGCCTGGTTGAAGTGGCACCAGGAAAGCAATTGCTTGACGGTTGCTATTGTTCGTTTGGTTTGAGTTCCCTACAGAGGACCAGATCGCTGTCAATATTTGTTGGTGATCTTTTTGGACTTCACTGCGCGCTGGACCTCCCGCCACTAGACCTGTTTGTCCACGAACCGATTTCCTGGTTTCATCAGTCCTACTATTTATTTCGCATTCGATCGAATTCGTGCAGCCATCACACCCCGTGTATCATTCACAAGGCGGTCAGAAATGAGGAGAGGACAGGTGGTGTCCATTAGCACCGTTGCTTTGACATGAAGCCTCCACCACTTGATGTGTTCTGTTGTCGTGACAGGTCAGACAGGTAGGGCGAAGGTGAAGCTGAAATTCAAGAACCAGGAATCTGTGTTGGGGAGCAATGTTGTCTGATGGTATCTCTTTACAGTCCATTACCAGCCTCAGATTCTTCCTCTTCACCATCCATTAATCAATTTGCAACTTGCGATGACCACTGTTATATGTGATAATGTGGAACAGGTGTTTATTGAAGAACGTATTTACTTTTACCAGAACTCATTCACCAGCTTCGTTATTACACGCACTAAACCGGAATCCTCCGTGCATTCATTCGAAACCATCCCTTGAGAAGCCAATATGGCTGTTGAGGTCTTCATCGATTAACAGATGTTCGCTGGCGTCAATATAATGGATATACAGCTCCACTTCTGTCCAAAATCAATCTGGTTCCTCTACTGGGCATGCTACCTGTGGTGCATAAAGAGAGATGATGCGTACTGCTGTTCACCCGGTGACAACTTGAATGTCAATCAAGTGATCGGATATACAGTCTACGTAGGTGACGGTATCTCACAATCTCTCGGATACAGCAAATGCCACGCCATTTTGGCAGGATATTGTGCCATAGTTTCCTCTATCCTTCACCAATGTCACAGGCTTTCTCACTTTTCGACTTTGTCTACCGGATGCAGGCAATGACTACCCGTCGTAGCTTGAATGAATTGTTCAACTCGTGGCTGCGTCTAGTCCTTGCAAATTTGGTAATTTGGCCTCACTTTTTAACCTGCTCCGAACTTGAGCAGGTAGTCGTTGCACATTTCTCACACCGATCGGGTGGCATTGGATTGCTGAAAGCTACAAATAAAAAAAATTATCGTAATGTTAATGTTTACTTGTAGTACATTTGGTGTCTATTCGACAAAATTCATTAACGACTCAGTATTAGGTTACCCAATAGAGTTTTGGTTCACTATTGTGATCTGGTGGCGTAAAATGGAAAGTCGGAATTGACACGCAGGCAGCCTAGATGGCGTCCCCTTAATATGCTAGCATCTGTTGGCTGATGCCTTTCAATTATTATTTTACTTGAACTTTTTCCGCTAGGGCTAATGCCCCTATTTGCAAATAAAGCATATGGATTAATTAATATTGATTTACTCCTTTGTATCTAGAAGCACTGTCAAAAATTTCATAGTTTATGGTTAATTATATTTTGTGATTGCCCCGAACCCCTCCTCATGACAAATTTTCATACCCACTAGGCCTGACGGTCGAAGTCCCCACTCTCCTAAACTGTCCCCTGGATCCGTCCCTGACTTCAGGGAATTGAGGCTGAATCTTAACCCTACTAAAACCGAGGTCTTTTGCCTCCATCTGAATAACCATCAACCTAACACTAAACGCGACATTACATTTTGCCATCGAGATCTGGAACATAACTAGTATCCAAAATATTTAGGCATTGCTCTAGATAGCATCATCTTCTGAACCTGTCTAAACAACCTAACAACAGCAACAACATCCTTCAGAAATTACGTGACTCAACTTGAGGAACATCTGCAAACACGTTACGATCTTTTGCTTTGGGACTGGTTTTCTCTTGTGCTGAGTACTGTGCACCATTGTGGTTGAATTGTCCTTACACACGTCTCATCGACGCTCAACTAAATGATATTATTATTATTATTATTATTATTATTATTATTATTATTATTATTATTATTATTATTATTATTATTATTATTATTATTATTATTATTATTATTATTTAGCCTATGGCGATAAGTTGCACATATATAAAATTATATACGTTTGTAAATAAAAAAGAAATATGAATCTTAGGGCATTGTATGAAATTTTAATGTCCAATTCCTTGATCCACTGTTGAACTTCAGATGTTGGTTCCAGAAAGTCACTCCAATTACGTGGATATCGCCGCGATTTTCACTCAGTCACAATATAGAGAAGTTCCCCGTGGGGCACAAAGGTCACATTCTGACGTTGTAGTATAATTCCACCTATGAAGGGATTCCTTGCATCTTCCATGTTTTGTCCTCACTAGATTCATTGTGGTCCACATCTTACGCACTAGATGCTGTCCGCTAGGAAGATGCCAATATTTATTATTATTATTTATTTAGCGTATGGCAACACATTGGAATATACAACAATATATAAATCATATACTAAAATAACTAGAGCCTTATTACTATTAGACATGAAACAGAGTATACAATGACAGTGTATGCACTTAAACAGTGAGAGTCAATTTTTCTATCCATTTCTTTTCCCAATGATCATGAAGCCTGTATTGAAAATTTCAAGAGCAGTTTTAATTGCTGGATGTCTGGATTTTAACCTGCCAGATATTGCACTTGGAATGTAGCCATGAATTGGAAGGTACGGGTGATCCAATATTTTCTTATATTCACGAAACAAAGCATCCTATCTTCTCAGTGCAGGTGGATGAGTGTGACTTAAAGTTGGGAGCCAAAATGTTGGTGTAGTTTTTAGACAACCTGTGATTGTACGCATTGTAGTATTGAGCTGGATGTCGAGTTTTCTGGTATGGTTGCTGTTCAGCCAGACTGGAACGCAAGATTCTGCTGTACTATAGACTAGTTCCAGTGCAGAGCAACGAAGTGTTGCGGCTGTTGATCCCCATGTAGTACCACACAGCTTTTGAAGGATGTTGTTCCTGGAACGGATTTTGGCTGTTGTATTATTCAGGTGTTGTCGATAAGTTAGGGATCTGTCAAGTGTGACACCCAAATACTTTGGAGTAGGATTATACTTAACTAGATTTTCATTAAAATAGATTTTCAGTTGTCGATTTGCCTGTTTGTTATGAAGATGAAAACATGAAGATTCTGTTTTACTTGGGCTTGGTGTGAGTCGCCACTTGTGGCAATACTGCCATAGAACTGAAAGATCGTCTGTCAATATCCTTTCATTTTCCTCTATGCATTTTCTACTGATGCCAATGGCTAGATAATCTGCATAAGCAAATTTCCTGCTTACAGTATGAGGGATGTCTGCAATATATAGATTGAAAAGGATTGGTGCGAGTACAGAGCCCTGTGGAAGACCATTTTTCAAAGTTCTTTGCTTACTGATTTCCTTGCCCAGGATAACTTGGAAATTACACAATTAAAAATAGGAAAGAATTTCCACCAATCAATACTTGTTTATTGCTTATATTAAGCCACAGGAATTGATTGGTGGAAATTCTTTCCTATTTTTAATTGTGTAATTCGTCAATACGGAAATGAAGATTATAGATTACGATAACTTGGATATATCTATCACATAGCATGTTATTTATTAATTGGGCTAGAGTTCTGCAGGCGATCACTCTTAAGAATTTTAAAAGGAGACCCTTTCTCCATACTGTGTCATAGGCTGCAGTCAAATCAATAAATACTACAGACGTCTTCATACCATCTTGAAAGCCTGCCTCGATATAAGTCGTAAGACTAAGGACTTGATCTGTACAGCTCCTCCCTGTTCGGAAACCAGCTTGTTCATATGGGATATGATCCATAATTTTGCTGTTAAATCGGTTTAGAATCAATCTTTCCAGTAGTTTATAGCAAGCACTGAAGAGAGCTATAGGGCGATAGTTTTCTGCCTTATTTGTTTCGTTTCCTGGCTTAGGAATTGCTATTATTTTTGTTCCCTTTAGCTCTTTAGGAATGCGACCAGTCTTCAGGATATCACTAAAGAACCTTGTTAACCATAATTTGGCATATGGACCAGTATTCAGTAGGAATTCATTATGTATACCATCAAACACATAGGCTTTCCCAGCTTTTATGCTTTTAAGTGCTGTACTAACCTCCACTTGCGTAAATGGTTGTGAATATACAAACTTCGAAACACTATCAAAACATTTCCAAGAACTCCTGAATTGTCCCGAACCCACAGAGAGATTCCCAAGGATACAACAGATCAACAGAAATGAGAACACAGAAGCACCAGATGAATTAGAGATCAAGGCACAAATCATGAAAATGAAGAACGGCAGAGCTGCAGGAGAAGATGGAATCGTAGCCGAACTACTAAAGGAATTCGGACCGAAATCACGAAGATAATACAAGATATTTGGGAAACTGAAACACTACCTGAAGATTGAAAAGTGCAGTCATACACCCTCTTCATAAGAAAGGAGATAACTACAGAGGAGAGTCGATTTTAGCATCTGCATACAAGATTCTATCACAGTGCCTGCTAGATAGAGTACAGTCGCAACTGGAACACACGATAGAACAATACCAAGCAGGTTTCAGACCTGGAAGATCTTGTGCTGAACAGATACTCAAACTGAAAATAATTCTAATATACCACGCAATGAAAAGCAAAAAGATAGTTTGTACTTTCGTAGACTTCAAGAAGGCTTACGATTCTGGATTCTTAAAGAGTATTTATCGGTTAGAACGAAGGCACTACAGCTAGGAGAAAAGACAGAGCATCTCTCCGCACTTGATTAGGGTGCATTAAATGGTCTATAGAATGGACATTGTTAAAGAACAGGATTTTAGTGTTGTGAGTACTGTTCATAATTTTGAATGTTTGCTAAATGAACTTTACAAACTTTTCTGAAAATCTTTTACAGCTACAAAACTTAGACATATTGCGGCGGTTACAGGCCATACAGGCTATTGAAAGTGAAAAAACTCTTTTACATTCGTTGGATTTCTACTGACAAGGATTGTTTATTAGCTGTTTTCAAACACTTCCCGGTATTATGCAGTACCTAGTCTCTGAATCAGAAAGCAGTGAATTGATAAGAAGGGATCGTTTTAAATTAACAGAGCTCAGTATAAAGCTGTCAAAGAGAGAAACTGTTCCATTTCTGGGTTTTCTGTTTGATGTATCTGGTGCCCCTCATTAGCGCAACAATGTAAATAGAATCGGTTTCTTATGGTGAAAAAGAAAATAATTCTGCAACACAGAATCGTGAAGAAAAGCGAGTGAAAGAAGACGTTCATTTGAAACTTTCCAAAGAAAATGAATTAACATGCTGAAAACATGAACACAAAGAGACCGGTGAAAACGGGGATTTTGACAAAGTAAGAGGGTAGATGATTCAGGGTTTAATAAATGAACTGGAAATAAGGTTTTCTTCAAGTGAAGTAATTTGTCAGTGTTTGACACAGAAGAAAGCAGCGTTATGGGTGGTTGTACGGTAATTCTGATCAAGGGCGTAGCCGGAGGAGAGGTGTTACTATGTTTACTGTGGGTTATAGCCCCCGCCCATGGCATTTTTACAAAATAAAATAAAGGAACAGACAATAAACAAGTGAAAGTCGACTCAATGTGTTGTCCCTTTTGAACATTCACAGATTAATTGTAAAACCAACAGACCTCTTTAATCTATTTTCTAAGAAGCTTCAAAAATTGGATTTTAGATTGAAATCTGAGCATACCATTCGCTGTAAAACTGTTGACCTTGATCATATTATTCCCGTTTTGTATTTCAATGTAATATTTTGTTGTGTATCGGTACTGCAATCTGACTATCAACATAATTCACTTGTACAAGTGTCCTTATAATGGCACTCATGCACGTGTGCACCACACATGTACAAGCACCTTCATTATCTTCTACCATAATTTTATAACTATAACACTTTCCCCCCAAAAATAGTTGATCGTTGCTACGCTACTGATTCTGATGTATACAAAGAAGCAAACTAGACGAGTTATTAGGTTTAGGTAGTGACAATGCGGTTTTACAATGGATGGAGTAAAAGGTAGGAAAAATACTGCAAATTAGTTGGTTGTTCTGAAAGAATTAATACGAGAAATTCGTTCAGTGCCTATGTCAAATGCCGCTTGTGAATGTAGTTTTTGGTAACTGGGTCGCCTCTGAACATCACTTGGTAGATAAACGCTATTCAGTGATGGAAAGCAGTGAGGAGAAATACCAAAATCAGATTTTTTCTTTCAGAAAATTTTGGTTTTATTTGACGTATTTCTGTTAAAAATGTTTCCGCACTTTGATCGGATACAATTAAATAAAAATATGTAGAAATCAGAACCCACACACGCCAATTTTTAACGATTTCACACACAGAAATGACAAATGCAATACATGTTTAGAGACAGACACATTAATGGTTTTGAAGGAAGTGAAGCCGAAGACATTTTAACGATGGACGTAAATGACGCTTATGATGCACTGAATACCAAAACACCTAACGAAGCATTATTTCCTGATTGTGAGGAACTTGATCATTTGTGTGAAATAAGTGAGACTTTAAAGTACCAAATAATAAATTAGCCTCTGGGACAACTCTTGAATCCTTGCGTGTGACACTTTCGAGCACAATAAAACTTACACAGTATTTGTGGAGCCGAGATTTTCCTTATGTGATTACAAGCAAATTAATCCAAGGTCCATTGGTATTCTAAGATCCATACGCTGTGATGAACACCTTTCTACCGCGGATATTTTGTATCTGCACATGTTACAATCCGTGCACGTCCCACTAAGAAATGTCCTACGGTACCTACAGGAGGCAGTTGCCAGTCTAAAGTTTAAGTGCCCTTAATACAATTTTTCTATCAGACTAGAGCTATGGCAAACGCTGTTGTCAAAGAGAATGCCAAAACCATAAGTACCGTACGGCTCAGGAAGAAATCCGCAGCCCCCGTTATCCAATTGTGAAGAACTAATAGGTTCTTCTTTCAGCAATTCAAAAATGAATGTAATTCATCACTTCTGTGGATATGTTGTTAAATATGCGAGCAAACGTGACCGACTGTGCAGCATGCATTGGTTCTATGCGAAACAATTCAGAGGAGACAAAAGGCAGTGCATTTTCAGCCCTAACAAGTCTATAAGAATACAGCAAATCATCCAAGTATCTCATCTACTCATCAAATGAATTGCTGATATTTTCTCGTGTAGAGGAGGTGATTGTGAGAAATTGAGAAATCTTAATGTACTAGGAGCATTTTTCAAGAATGTCAACCTGACTTATTCGTCTCTTTCAGGAGGTAACTAAGTGGGCTTCCAGAGGGCTGATATTTACTTGAACACATAACAGTATCAACCAACACTCCAGTCGTCACACGTACTTATTTATATTAGGCCTGGTAGCATTAAGGCACCGCCGTCTCAATATTATGGCGATGCATTTAGGTCTTCGGCCTGAGCATTGGCGAAAATGAAGGCCTTCCGGTCCGCTGACCGCTGATCGAGATGGCGAAATATTCCACGGCTAAAATGGGTGGATCGCATAAATAAGTTAACTAAACTTAAACATATGTGATTATAATTTAAATTATGATAGGAATTAAATACTTATTATAAAATGTTTAACATATTAATGCAGCATTTTCTTCACCTAAATTGCCATAATTCCCATTGCAATATGATTAAAATACAAAAAAGTCATTTATTATGGTTTGAGTGCTATCGTATAGTGATTTAAACTGAACATTTTAAATGAATGGGGTATACCGAAATTGTGCACAATTATGAAGATTACTTATAGGATCATTTTCATATGCAGTAACCGTGAAGTATTGCTGTCGCTTACAATGCCTCTAACCTCACTTCATAATGTATTGTCGAACTTTTCTGATATACGATATTATCGTGGACCTAAGAAAATTTGAGACAACGCTGTGCTGTAATACAACCACATTTTGCTCTCGAAGTAAGTTAAAGTACATTCACTTAAGCATGTATATGCCAGAGGTAACCTGTGGTCATACAACCTGCTGAAAAAAAAACGATAACCATGATATATGCCCTCTCTGTGTCAAGACAACACGGTGAAAAGAGTCGAGGAGAAAGTCACAGCCATGATTTGTAGCGAGTTATGCCAGAAATGGCATCACCTAACACTCACGGAACTGAAACAAAGACAGTTCAACGCCCAGAAATTAATAAAGGAAGTCAAAACTCTTGGCTATGCTTCAATGGGGAATATTACTTACCTTTTACAAAGCGGAAAAAATGCAGGAACGCATAGAAGACAAGCGGACAGAAATAAATCAAAGAACGAATGAAATGGCAAAACTGTCCAAGTTAACTACAGAATACTCCATAAAGGAGGATGCATCACGAGATACATTTATTATGAATCTAGAAAATAACAATATAAAGGGGAAAATAACCCACCGAGAAGAAGAGAATCGACAATGCGACGTACAAACCATCAAAGAAACAAACACAATAAACGTGGAAGTAGAAGGTAACCAAAGAAGGGAAGAAGTAGCCCAGCCAATCGAGGAAAAATGAAAACCGACAACACTACCCACCAACAGAGAAACAACCACTGGAAAGCCAGGCCACAACCAAAAGAAAGAAAAGCCAGCGGAAAAACAAAAAAAAAGACAGTGTAATACACCGCCAGGGAAGAAGAAGACAAGACGCCTGGCAAGAGTACACTAAATACCAGATAATAACCGGAACAGCACACTTTACATATTTAGGGAACACCTGACAGACGCACGGAAGCGTGTTTATTATACAGTAGGTCTACATGTCAAAGAGAGTGAGTAGCAGTTGCCCTCTACCTTATGAACAGTGTACAAAATGTACAGAAGTTATCCCTAAGGACAGCTTTGAAACTATTTAAACTGAAAATCACCCTAGTTGTGGCATACGGGTTAGCAATAATCTGGAAACAACTAAAAATAAATCATCTGGAATATGCTATATGTATTTCGAAGTACACACCGTCACGTCTGGTATGTAAATTTGCCAAAGAATCCTTCTGCATCGAAGATCTGAGGTACGAGCTGTGTCTACCATTATCGGAAACATTCCAGAGCCTACTTCAGGAACAACAAAACCGGGGGGAAGGAATATTTAATTTTCAGATGTGACGATCAATAGAGAATGGACATAAGCAAATTATAAACAGAGACACATCTAAACGTTATTTGTAGAAAACGACTTTCACCACCGTATCTAGAGAAGAAACATCTACCATCAATGCGATGAATTATGTGAGTGCAAACTCTGCGAACGATCCTGCGACAGATAGCACGCAATGAGCTGTAAGCGTAGAATAACATCTATAGCAAAGTTTTCTGGGAGTGAAAATAATGTAAAAATCCGGGCCTACCTATGCGCGTTGTGCGCAACTCCCTATTTATATGGTATACTATATAAATATTCATGCTGAGGGTAGTCCACGTAGCCAATCAGATAAATCGTGTGAAAACTGTGATTAGCACTTGACCGAATCTGCGTACTTTAATGTGATGTGATTTCAAGCTAGAATTTAATTACATTGCACACTATTAAGCCTCAACGTGTGAACAGCGGTCTGCTGGACAGTTAAAATAGTTACATTGCACTTCTACAGGGTGTTTCCGTAATGACGTTATAAACTTTCAAGGGTGATGGAGGACGGCAGATAGATCAATTTGAGAAGGAACCGTAGTTCGGAAACGTTCGAGTCAGAAGTTATAGCCTAATAATCGAAGTTGTATAACGTCCGTCCGTTCTTAACAGGCGCCGGAGTTCATAATGTCATCCCGCAGTAGTTCCTTAACGTGCTGGAAGCCAACGACATGGGCTTGTCACCTTCAAACACCCTTAAGAGCCACCGACCCCAGTCGGGTTTGAACCCGTTAACTTGGGACTAGTAGACCAACGCCGTATCCACTACACCACTGCGGCCGGCAGTCAAAAGTCGAAGCAAAACTTGGTCTGATACCTCCGACTGTACTGTACACTGCATGTGCTAGGAGTAGCCTACAATAGGGGAGACAATCCCGACGAGCAGAAGAGGTTAGGATAATAACTCAACGACTCCAATGCAGATGGCGTAATGTGTACTGACGTGATCGGTGTGCGATATCTGTACTGTAGGCTTCAGTATGTGTTCATGGGTTGAAGTGATACGTTGATCAGCCCTATCCAAATAGAGTTATACGCAGTTACCGAACCTTCAGATATGGTGTTCCTGTATGGGCAAGCAAATGGAAGCAGCAGAGAAGCCGAACGGTGGACCAAATATCCACGCAGGAGACATGCGGCTCACGCGACTGTTCCAACGATTAAGTGAAACAAGGCAATTGGCACCACAGTACAGTACAATGACCGAGGAGGACGTCGAATTACACGGACTCCCGACTAAGAATATGCAGTGCTTGCTCTCGTGGGCGAGGCGCCGACAATCAGCATTCGAGCAGTTGCACGTGAAATGAATGTTTCGCATCTGACTGTGTGGCGACTATTACGTGAAATGCAGCTATACCTCTACCACACACAGAAAGTGCAGGCTTTGAGTCCTGATGACTTCGCACCTCGAGTCGTGTTCAGCCAATGGGTCTTGCAGCGCCTTGCAGTCGATCCTCACTTTCCTGCGTACGTGCTTTTTACAGATGAAGCCTGTTTCACCAGAGACGGAATGCTAAATAGTCACAATAGTCATCTTTTGCCGATGAAAATCCTCACGCTATAGTTGTGAAGTGAGCACAAATTTTCAGTCAACGTGTGGGCAGGCATAGTCAGTGATTATGTAGTAGCTCCGTTTCTTCATCCTCCTCCCTAAATGCAGCAGTGTACACAGTGGTGTTCAGAGATGTACCACCCACGTTCCTGGAACACATCCCAAGTGCTCTTCGTCAACGGATATGGTTCCAAGATGATGGAGCCCCATCTCACTTTGGACTGAGGGTTCGTGAACACCTGGATCAGACATTTCCTGCGAGGAGGATAGGAATAGGAGGCCCTATTTCGTGGCCCACTCGTTCACCTGATCTCACCC
Organism: Anabrus simplex; assembly: GCF_040414725.1. NCBI lineage: Eukaryota > Metazoa > Arthropoda > Insecta > Orthoptera > Tettigoniidae > Anabrus > Anabrus simplex. The sequence continues at coordinate 1,077,944,834 of NC_090265.1, read as the reverse complement.
CACTTGATTTATTCTTGTGGGGCCATGAGTAAAACCTTGTGTACACTGACTGACAGAGCAAATGCAACACCAAGAAGGAGTGGTCAGAACTTTATGCCAATTGCAGGGTAGACTTACGTCACTGAGGTATGCTCATGATGTGAAATGCGCCGCTGTGCTGCGCACGTAGCGAACGTTAAATGGGACACGGCGTTGGCGAATGGCCCACTTCGTACCGTGATTTCTCAGCCGACAGTCATTGTAGAACGTGTTGTCGTGTGCCACAGGACACGTGTATAGCTAAGAATGCCAGGCCGCCGTCAACGGAGGCATTTCCAGCAGACAGACGACTTTACGAGGGGTATGGTGATCGGGCTGAGAAGGGCAGGTTGGTCGCTTCGTCAAATCGCAGCCGATACCCATAGGGATGTGTCCACGGTGCAGCGCCTGTGGCGAAGATGGTTGGCGCAGGGACATGTGGCACGTGCGAGGGGTCCAGGCGCAGCCCGAGTGACGTCAGCACGCGAGGATCGGCGCATCCGCCGCCAAGCGGTGGCAGCCCCGCACGCCACGTCAACCGCCATTCTTCAGCATGTGCAAGACACCCTGGCTGTTCCAATATCGACCAGAACAATTTCCCGTCGATTGGTTGAAGGAGGCCTGCACTCCCGGCGTCCGCTCAGAAGACTACCATTGACTCCACAGCATAGACGTGCACGCCTGGCATGGTGCCGGGCTAGAGCGACTTGGATGAGGGAATGGCGGAACGTCGTGTTCTCCGATGAGTCACGCTTCTGTTCTGTCAGTGATAGTCACCGCAGACGAGTGTGGCGTCGGCGTGGAGAAAGGTCAAATCCGGCAGTAAGTGTGGAGCGCCCTAGCGCTAGACAACGCGGCATCATGGTTTGGGGCGCTCTTGCGTATGATTCCACGTCACCTCTAGTGCGTATTCAAGGCACGTTAAATGCCCACCGCTACGTGCAGCATGTGCTGCGGCCGGTGGCACTCCCGTACCTTCAGGGGCTGCCCAATGCTCTGTTTCAGCAGGATAATGCCCGCCCACACACTGTTCGCATCTCCCAACAAGCTCTACGAGGTGTACAGATGCTTCCGTGGCCAGCGTACTCTCCGGATCTCTCACCAATCGAACACGTGTGGGATCTCATTGGACGCCGTTTGCAAACTCTGCCCCAGCCTCGTACGGACGACCAACTGTGGCAAATGGTTGACAGAGAATGGAGAACTATCCCTCAGGACACCATCCGCACTCTTATTGACTCTGTACCTCGACGTGTTTCTGCGTGCATCGCCGCTCGCGGTGGTCCTACATCCTACTGAGTCGATGCCGTGCGCATTGTGTAACCTGCATATCGGTTTGAAATAAACATCAATTATTCTTCCGTGCCGACTCTGTTTTTTCCCCAGCTTTCATCCCTTTCGAACCACTCCTCCTTGGTGTTGCATTTGCTCTGTCAGTCAGTGTATTTAACACCTGTCGAGACTGAAGATGATCTCTTGGTGAGAATTCTCGCTGCATGCGACGCTGTTCAAACGACGCCAGGGATATTCGAACGGGTAAGACAGAACTTTGTGCGACGATACCATGCCTGCAATGATGCAGGCGGACACCATTTTGAGCATTTGTTGTGCAGATAAACGTACTTAAAGAATATAATTTTGTTTAACAACTCCATCGTTTTCCGGAATATGGTTCCTTATCTCAAATTGATTCATTTGCCGTCCTCCATCAACCCTGAAAAATTTGTAACATCATCACGGATACATCCTGTACAGTGGGCTCTCGCACATTTATTTTTTGTTCTCTGCGAATTTATGAATCTCTTCATAGCTTAGTGTTGCTCTACCTGTTGAAGAGTGAAACTAATTATATTGTAAAATAATTCCACACTTACCATGCAACAGCAAAAGCACATATTCTTAATTACGTAACTGTTTGTTTATGGGGATGCCAGTAGGAATAACCCGCCGACAGTCTCACTAACCTCAGCTGATTATATACTTCTTAGAATTATGCCATCATATGGCGAGGATTAGTGATACATTTGCGAGAATTTTGTGAAGTCTAAGGTGAAAGGATGTCATTCTTAACTGAGAAATAATGATGATCGTTATTCATAGGGAAAACCTATCCTATCTTACCTTTTTCGTACATGAAGACCCCATACATGAACCTGGCAAGGGCTTCACCTTTTCCACCGTCCCCACGGTAGTTAGAGCTAACCGTCACACACTTCTCGAACAACTCTCGAGCAAGCCACCACCAATCCTCGTTCTTCTGCATGAAGAAAATAGCTGTGCTCATCAAGATGGACATTTCTTGCCTGATACGTCCTGCAAAGAGAATATTAGGCATTGGTCTTAGCTAAAATAAGTACCAGACTAGAATTTATGGTACTAGCTTAGAATGAACGCAAAGACTTTCTTGAGGATTTATTACAACGAAGTAAAGCACTATCACATCCACAACAGACTCTCCTCCCTAGAACCTTGACTGATGTATCGAAGATGTGTTTTACGTGGATATTTGTCAAACTACTGGGTGGATTGAATAGTTGCTGTTATCGGTCCCTAGTCCAGATAAAGGATAAGAGTTGGGGATAAGTAATGGCATTCGGTCGCAAAACATTTATCCATTTCGGCTAGTGAATCTGAGGAATACTATATGGAGTTGGTGACTAGAGCGTACTCCTTAGGCAACCGGTTGTATTATCGCTTTACAGCTGTGATAAACTGGTCAGAGCTACCGCACCATTGGAACGATAGCGATTGAAGAAGTGAGTTCAGTTTTTGGAATGTGTGGGGAGATTGGGTATTTTGAACGTTGGGAGCATGACAAAAAAAAAAGAGGAACAGAAATGGCCGATATGATATGATGATAAAAAGAAAGTTGGACATTCTGTGTGTGCAGGAGACAAGGCAAAGAGCTGGGAGATGGCCTCAAAATGTTCCATAGTCAAGGTGATAATACGTATCGTTTTCGCCGGAAAAGTCCAATTATTTTATATTGTCCCACCCGTCACGTCAATCGAACGTTTTTACAAATATTATATATACTAGTTGTTGTACCCGTCGTTGACGAGATAATTACTTAGCATGCGCTGGATTCATTTTGACGTAGTATATATCTACGGTACTGGAATCGTACTTGAACGATTTAATTACTGCGTTGATAGGGTGAAAGTTCCCTTTGGGGATCGTTGTAAATACGTAGGTATTAATATAAGGAAAGATCTTCGTTGGGGTAATCACATAAACATTATTGTAAATAAAGGGTATTTATGGGTTGTAGTGAGGATGTAAAGGAGAGGGCATGTAGGTCTCTGGTAAGACCCCAACTATAGTATGGTTCCAGTGTATGGGACCCTCACCAGGATTACTTGATTCAGGAACTAGAAAAAATCCAAAGAAAAGCAACTGGATTAGTTCTGGGTGATTTGCGACAAAAGAGTAGCGCTACAAAAATGTTGCAACGTTTGAGCTGGGAAGGCTTGGGAGAAAGGATATGAGCTACTCGACTAAGTGGTATGTTACGAGCTGTCAGTGGAGAAATGGCGTGGGAGGACATCAGTAGACGAATAAGTTTGAGTGGTGTCTTTAAAAGTTGGAAAGATCACAATATAAGGATAAAGTTGGAATTCAAGAGGACAAAATGGGGCAAATATTCGTTTATAGGAAGGGGAGTTAGGGATTGGAATAACTTACCAAGGGAGATGTTCAATACATTTCCAATTTCTTTGCAGTAATTTAAGAAAAGGCTAGGAAAACAACAGATAGGGAATCTGCCACCTGGGCGACTGCCCTAAATGTAGTAGTGATTGATGATTATTATTACAAAACGTGAGTTTTCAAATAGAAAGTACTTTTAGACCACACGAGCAATGATTGTGTTGTTCAATACGTAATTTTAAAGACAAAAGACCATTGTGTATCAGGCCTCAGAATGACGTCATCGAGTGATGCAATAGAGCTGCCATCCTGAGGTACGGTACTAAAACTGTGTAGCACTGTATTCCAGCGAGGTAGCACGTCGTGTGAGGTGTGGTTTGATTTGTCTTAGTGAGTTCTATATTCTATGCATATACAGCAAAAACAATTGAAATAGTGTATACTTCAGAAAATTGTGGACCAATGAAGAAAGATTTATTTCCTTCGGAGACATCGCAAAATATGGATAATGCATGGCTTCAAAATTATCAATAATGTATTCGAGAGAATAAAGTGGCTTGTCAGAATTTCGGAAGACCCAAAAGCACCATGTCGAATTTCAAATTGTTTATCGGGAGCGTCATACTTAAAGCAGCTGAGCATCATAAGGCCAGTTCCACGCTGCTGGAGCAGCGGAGCACATCTATTGCCCCAGAGGTGAAAAATATTGGGAACTCATTGTCAAAAAAATGTGTAAATTTGTTCAGAATTGAGAAATAACGTTTCAATAATAACACTTTAAAAACATGTTGATATTTTATTTTGACAAAATGTATCACGTGATGCGTATTTTACGATAAATCTTTAGGTCCTGACCCCAGCACAACTCATGTTGTTCCCGAGTTTCTGAGCCATCTAGGTGGCCATTCCTCTTCCAGACAGCGGCTTGTGACGTACTCGTTTCATGGCTCTATCTGGTCCTTTTCAGGTTTTCTTTGTATAATTGCTACTTTTAATTTCATATTCTCCTTCCGAGATGAAACCCACGTATCAGGTTTATATTTAAAAAGTACGGATATAAATATAAAGCCTTTAAAAACTGTGCTGATCTCTATAGCAAATCTACATAGAGTGAGTTATCGGCTATTGGACTTAAATTTTCGCACGACTGTCATTAATATTTCCCTTATTTTTTATTGCATCTTAGAAAGATATAGAACAACAAGTTTGTAAATTATATTGGAAATAACTTTTTCATGAACAGTTATGTGTAAAAATAACCGTGAAAAAGATTCGTCGAATTGTACGTTTTAGGCCAATTGTGAAGTCCCTTTTCTGCTAATTTTTGAACAACTTGTAGCTAAGGTCCAATTCGTTTCCTAAACTTAAGTACCAAGTTTAATGAAAATCCACTGATCCATTTATATCATGCTGTAACAAACAGAAAAGTGACAGACAAAACTTAAGCTGAACCCGATAAAGACTATTATGTAGCCCATTCGGTATAAAAACCAAGTATCAGGTTAACATTCTTCAAACAGTACACACATAAGCAATTTATATACAATTTTACATTTTTAACGGCTCATAATATAAACTTCAGTGACCTTGTATGTTCGCAAACTCTTTGAAAAGAACGGAGAAATGAGTTGTTCTTAATATCCACATTCTCCTTTATTTCAGTATTAGTCTCGTCCGCGGCATCGTACCGTACGGTTCGTTGTGTTCGAGGTTTCGTGTTCGGTGTCTGAAGTTTCTAGAACTTACTCCTGCGTTCGAGTGCTAGCTTGCGTGTGATTGTGCAGTGGTGGCATGAGTTCTGATAGTGGAGGTACTCGGGACTTTCATCCCGCGTCAAATAGTAATGTTGAACGGGAAGAAGAAGTGAAAATGGATACAAACGTGAATGATAGTTCTCCTCCTACCCCTTCGTTGAAAACTTCAACTCAATGCAATACTAACCCTCCCCCTCCTGTTCAACCTCCTAATACTAGTGCATGTTTTTTATACCCATTAAACCACCCAGGACCGTATCTTGTTTTTGTTTCATCCAAACAAGGTAATAACATTGGCAACCTACACCCTATGGCTATAGGGCGTTTACTCCATGAAAGGAACTTTCCTGTTAAATCCATCCAGTATAAAGGCCGTAACAGGATTCAGGTAAACTTTCACTCTCCTAATCATGCTAATGACTTTCTGCAGAATAACTTCCTTGATACACACAAGTTGCATGCCTTTATTCCTCACTCCAATATCTTCCGCGTAGGCATTATACGCGGTGTTGAGAAAGATCTAACTGAATCCGATATTCTTACTTTACTTCAGAGTGACGTCAAAGTTCATTCAGTTCATCGCTTACGCCGTAAATCCCTCCAAGATGGTCAGGCAGTATATCTACCTACCGGCTCCGTAAAGATTGTTTTTTGCTCCAAAACGTTGCCCAAATATGTTTCAATCTATCATGTAATGTTAGAAGTCAACCCCTTTATATTTTACCCCATTATTTGTTCCAAATGCCAGCGTTATGGACACACCATACGCAATTGCCAGTCCACTAACTTTCGCTGTCGCAACTGTGGTTTGAATCATCCTACCTCAGACTGCCTTGCTAATGTCAAATTATGTGTACATTGCAATCGGGAACACGAAACGGGTTCATCAGATTGTGCTGTTCATCAGAAGCAAGTGGAAATCAAAAAACTCATGTGCACTGATAACATCTCCTTCTCAGAAGCTTCTGCTGGACTATTTCCACCTACTTATTCTGAGTATAATAACATTCAACAATTTCCTCCCCTACCCGCTCAACATCCTTCTCCTATACCAGACGCCCCTCGCAAACGCAAATTCACACAAGTGATTGTTAAGGATTTGCCACCTAAACCTTCTCCCGGCTATGATAGAGCTGCGTATCTCCAGCTAGTGCAATCCACTACATCCTCTCGCCCCTCTCAATCTCTGAGTTATCAATACCCCATTCAACCCAGTCAGCCCACTCCCTCAACATCGAGCCCGTCAATGCCTCTGCAACCCGCACAGCATCCTCAAACAGGTACTACACTCCCTCTGCGGGAACATGTTCATCAGTGTGTTCTCAATCTTCTCCTGCAGCTTACTCAACTAATTGGCGATCACCCCAATATCTTACCAGTTATTAGTCAACTTCGCGAAAGTTTACACCTTATCTTTAATAATGGTAGTACGCATCCTTCAATGGAATGCTAGGAGCCTACAAAATAAACAATACGAATTCAAAATTCTCATGCACGAAACATCTCCTCATATAGTCGCTTTGCAAGAAACTTGGTTTTCTCATACAACTCACTTTTATTTTCCAGGATATTCTATCGAACGCCATGACGGACCAGGATTTGATGGTGTCGCACTTATGATACATACTTCGTTATCGTACACTCCATTACATCTACAATATATAATACCAAATACCTATTCCCTAGGTCTTATATATCAGAACACGTATGTTATAAACTTGTATAATCCCCCTGATAACTACATCTCTTTTGCCCAATGGTTCAAATTTTTTAATCAGTTTCCACCTGATACCCAACTGTTGTTTTTGGGAGATGTCAATATTCATCATACTCAGTGGGGAGCCCCGCTCAACACCTCCAAAGGCACACAGTTCTTACATGCTGTAACTCAACATAATCTCTTGCTTCTGAACGATGGTTCCCCTACCAGGCTCACTCCTCCTGGTTCGTTGCCTAGTGCAGTCGATCTATCACTTTGCCGCAACTCCATTGCCTCTATAACCACGTGGCGGGTACTCAGTGACACTCATACAAGTGATCACTTTCCTATCCTCATTACTTATGGCCACGGGTATATTACTAAAAACCCACTTAACGACCATTATATCGCTCCGCTACGTTCCCTGAAACAGTTCAATGCTTCGTGCTTTAACTCCTACATGGTAACCCAATTGGAGACCTTCCCTGTAACAGAATTATCCTATCACTCACTGCTCAAAATTATAACACAGTATCTGGACCTATACCATCCTTTTACACCACCATCAAACTCCATGACAACTGGTGCCTCTCAATTAAAGTGGTGGGACAGTGAATGTCACCAATTAATCCTTAAACGCAAGAGACTCTTCAAAATTTATCGTAAAACTCTAACCCCTTCACACTACTTTCACCTCAAACATCATATTGCTCATATCAAACGTGTATTCAGTCAAAAACGACGACAGGCCTGGAAAACTTTTATATCCTCTTTCCATAACCATATTTCTGCATCTCAATTATGGAATGCTATCCGTGCTCTCACCCGAGCTTCCACTCACGTCCCACGCCCTCAAATCCCGCCGACTATTCTGAATGACTTTCTAAGGTCCCTCACTCCAGATCATGCACTTCCACCTTATACTCCAGCTATCTCTGCTTCCACTCGTCAGTGTTCAGTCCTTTCACGTCCCATCACTCTCCCTGAGCTCACGTCCGTTCTTAATTCCTGCAAATCATCCACTCCCGGTCCTGATTATATCTCTTATGCCATGTTACAACAGTTGCCGACCAAAGCCCTACACGTGCTTGTTCAGTACTTTAATTTTGTGTTACATACTACGACTCCTCCTCCCGAGTGGAACACTTTTTTCCTAGTTCCGGTTCCAAAAACTCGACGTCCAATGACCTCCCCTCACATTATTAGGGGAATAATTTTACCGTCTTGTATACGCAAACTATTTCTTAAACTCCTGCTCCAAAGGTTTCTCTGGTACTTAGAATATTATTCCCTCCTTCCCAAGTATCAGTATGCTTACTGTAAGGGTCGAAATGCTCAGGATGCGATCAATATGCTTATAATAGACATCTTATTAGCTAAATCTCGCAAAGAACACACTATTGCTGTCTCCCTAGATATACGAGGTGCCTTTGATTCCGTCCCCCTGAATATGTTATGGGATGTGTTATCACAGAAAGGCATCCCAACCACTTTCATAACTCTTCTACGTCATCTGCTAACGTCTCGCACTCTAATCTTCAAACCTCCTCTCACTACGCCATCCCCTCGTCAAGCTACTGTCGGCGTCCCTCAAGGTGATATCTTCAGTGGAATACTGTTTGCTTTATATTTATCCGGCCTCGAACAACTTGCCCTCCAATCTGCCCGAATTCTTATGTATGCCGACGACATAGTTCTCTACTTTTCCCATAAAGACGTAGATGTTGCTCCCAAATGCATAACACTACTGCTCATTCAAGTTCAGTCCTGGTTACACACTCATGGGTTCTCTTTATCGCCCGATAAATGCTCTGCAGTAATCTTTACTACCAAGCGGGTTTACAACTCCGAGCCTTTACTGTTCCATACTTATGAAATTCCCATACGTTCGCACCATAAATATCTTGGCATTATCCTTGACCGTAAATTACAATTTTCCCAACATATACAACACCTACGCAACTGTACTACCACGTATATTAACCTCCTAAAATCCATTACACGTCGTTCGTGGGGAGCTGATCCTGCTACAGCAAAATTAGTCTACTGCTCCACCATCCGTGCTCGTTTCGACTACTGTGCACATATAATTGATCTTGCATCACCATCTGCCCTTCAATCCCTCAACACAATTCAAAACCAAGCACTACGAGTTTGTTTTGGTGCGTTGTCTACCACGCCTACTAATGCCTTATTAGTTGAAACTGGTGACCCTCCTCTTCTCCTTCGACGCAGATTTCTAGCATCTAAGTATCTCCTCAAACGACTTCTCGTGCTCTCCAATAACCTTCTCCCCAAAATACAATTACTCGCTCAATCATTCTCAACACCTATCACACCTCCTTCCCGAGCCCCTGCCTTAATTTGGGCATTTGACTCTGTCTCCCCTTTTAAATCTACTATTATTCGTAGTCATGTGCTACCATACTATTCTGTGGCATACGACGTGATTCAATATACTCCTACTATTATTCATTCTAAAGAATCTTCTTTTGCTATGCTCCCTTACCGGCTTTCATTTTTTCCTCTACATTCTAAAAAAGTTCGCATTTCATCCACTAATGCCTGTCCCAATTTTTATACTGATGGATCAAAAAATTCTTGTGGTGTCGGCGCTGCTTTTTATTACGAACAGACTCAGTATGCTGAATTGTTTCACTTATCGTCCCACTTTTCTATTTTTTCGGCTGAACTCCTTGCCATACGACAAACATTACTGTACATCAAACATTCATCCATACAATCTGCTAATATATTCACTGACTCTCTCTCCGTGCTCCAAACACTAAAATCTAACAAGTTTACGCTGAACTGGTATGTTTATAATGTCAAACACATCCTCTTCAATTTACACCAATCAGGTATCCAAATAACCCTCATTTGGATACCTGCACATAAGAACATACCAGGCAATGAACGAGCCGATCGCTTAGCGAAAGAGGCTTCCCTCTTATCTACAACCCCAGCTACATTTTCTGTTCCAGCCACAGATTTCATATCTCTCCTCAAATCACAACAACGACAAATATGGCAAGACACATGGACAATATCTGCATGTCAGAAGGGCAAATTCTATCATAGTCTCCAACCCATACTACCTACTACTTTCTGGTATCAACACGCCACCTACACTCGTCGTCATATCATCAATATCATACGTCTTCGCTTTAATCATTCCCTTACACCTCTCTATAAATTTCTATTTCGCTTACAACCGCATCCCCTATGCCATTGTGGATCTGTAGATGATGATATCAATCATCTCTTTTTTCAATGCCCATTGTACAACTCTCCTCGCCGCTGCCTGTACTCCAACTTAATACAATTGCATGTCTCGTCTACAAGCCCTCCCCCACAATCATACGTATCTTAAATCAGTTCTTAGATCACTCTAATTTACAACTCTAACCCCACTTTCCCACAATACATTGACACTACTTACATATTTCATCATATTCTCATTTGCTTCCCGCCCTCCCTAAAAGACACATAGCTACCGTTTATTCTCATCTCCCCCTCCACCGATCGCGTGTACATTTTCATTGATGTTCATATCAACACACTGTCGCCCCTCTTCATCTTTTGTTTACGATTTCACTGACACTTTGCCCCCTCTACATCCCCCCATATACGTTGCTCAGATATTTCTTTCCATCTGTCCAAAGTCCTACACTCTCACATATATCCACCCCTCCGTCGTTCCCCTGCCCCCTCCTGCTTGTCCCTTATATGTTGGCCCGGTGTGTATGTTTTGTAGAAGTCGCTGAGACGGCCACTCTAGCGTGAAGATTAGTATACCTTGTGTCTCTGTGCTTTTCCTATATCTCCTAGTCTTGTATACGTCTTTCCTCACTCTCAATTGTCTAGGTGATACGTCTTTTCCTGAACTACTTCAAGTGCTTTGAACCCATTTTGTGAGTCTGCTGCATGGTCTACTTCCCTCAATCTTCAAGTACTTCGTACTCAGAAAACATTGTCAACTGCATTGGTGTACTACTTTATTGAAATTGTGTGCGTGTGTAGAACTAGTACAAATATAATACAGTATTGTGTCTGGGTGAAATAACGAGCCCAAATCAACTTCACGAACAGAACAAACAGAACCTTTATTTCAGTGACCTTGTCCTTTAGACACTTTGACTACTCTTTGAGTTGCAACTTGCGAAGTTAAAGTATAGCATTACTTCATCAAATTGAAAATGTATTGAAAAAATATTGATTTGAACTTAACTTATAGTACTGAAAGGAAGTGTACTGTCATATTGCTTAATTTAATGTTGCTGAGTAAGTAATACTGACGAGAAGTGACTAAAATACTGAAGTGTCATTCATAACTGAACGTAACATTTGTGGAGCCTAAAAGCAAAAGGCGCAATCCCCACTCTAGCAAATTTTACAGGAGAGCCAAAAGAAAATGTGAGGTTGCAAACATCTTGGTATATAGCTAATTTTTTCCTGTTGTTCCTAAGGATAATAGGAGAAATTATACAAGGAATCTGGGTAATATGTTTATTTTTTAAGTAGTTACAGGTTTTAGTTATTTGGAGATTGCTGGTTTTGCCACCAAAAGTTGGATTTTCTGTTTTTTCTACTAAAATTGCTTTTACTTTTAAGACACCAACCCTCTTTACCTTAAAATACTAGAAATATTTTAGGTTAGATTGTATGTTAGCATTGCCATAAAATAAGGAATCAATTATGGAAAGAAGAAAGCTACACACTGAATATTTTAAAGCTAATGCTTTAGTTGTTTAGTTCACCTTAGGCCATTTCACCACAGTATGTAACATTTGTAGCTGGGTGGGAAGGACATCATAGTTATTTAGGGAAATGACGTGTGGGTGACAACTTATGGCTATATATATGGGCTGTATGCTATGTTAATGTTACATCATAAAGATATACTCAAACTTTGAGGAAACATTCTATACAAATCTCTCTGAAACATAGGTTATTAAAACAAATTTAAGAACACTTAAAATTTAAAACGACAAAGTTGTCATGGTAAGCTTCTCTTTTTGAAACAGTTCTGTCCTACACTATTTTTTCTGGTGACTCTTCTGTTGGCTCACATTCGGGTTCTAGTTCCTCTCGAAGCCCTTTTTGGCCATCATACTTTGCAAAAAATCTTTATAATAGCCTAAGACTGAGTTTTCTACCCAATTTGGGCCAAAGTGTATCTCAAACAGTGTAACGGTTCAAATCCCGTTAAAGCGTTTATTATTATTATTATTATTATTATTATTATTATTATTATTATTATTATTATTATTATTATTATTATTATTATTATTATTATTATTATTATATCTGTATTATTATTATTACTGTTATTGTAGTTATTATTATTGTTTGATTCAATTTTATAATCTGATTTCGCTATGTATTAATTAATTATCGCTTGCTTTATTGTATATAACTAGCTGATGTACCCGTGCTTCGCTACGGGATCCTCAGAAAGGCTGTCTTTGTCGTTTTCCTAAATACAGTTAACATAGGCCATTACAATTACGTCAGTAGGAATGTAGGGATTGAAACCAATGTTATCATATAAAATACTCGCTCAAATGAAAAACCGCACATTTTCTCACTTTTAACGAACAGTACTACGATGCCGATCTAACAGCCCAAAGTTCCAGTGCTGGAATGACCAGGCCGCAGACAGCCTTGAACACACCTCTATCACTGTTCCGTTAAATATACACATTGCTCATTCCAATCAGTGCCTCAAAGTAGGGATTGAATAGCTCGAATGCTATGACGAACCAGTTTGTTACGTACCAGTAGTATCAGGAAATTTATGAACCAGAGGAATGGCATGGTTAAGAAGAAAGTAATCTAACTCCTCAGCTACTTCCCGCCAATATTCAGGCAGGCTGTTATGCTCGGTACGACCAGGCAAGCTGGCCGTACGGTTAGGGGCACGCAGCTGTGAGTTTGCATCCGGGAGGTAGTGGGTTTGAAAACCACTGTCGACAGCCCTGAAGATGGTTTTCCGTGGTCTCCCATTTTCACACCAGGCAAATGCTGGGGCTGTACCGTAATTAACGCCAGGGCCGCTTCCTTTCCATTCCTTGCCTTTTCCTATCCCATCGTCGCCATAATAACTGTGTCGGTGCGACGTAAAGCACATTTTAAAAAGATACTTAGTATACAGCAGTAATCCCATATATCGGGCATGACTGGCAACAGAAGCCACAAAGCACGTCACAACAAACAATGGTCAATGTAATGTTATTGTTGTTTAATGTTATGAGCTTTCTGTACTGTAGGTCTTCACATTTAGTTTTGTTTCGACTCTGTGATATTAGGGCGCCTTACGAAATTAGTTATAGCGTAGACTATAGTTCCTTATTCCCCGACTTTACATAACGATTTTCATTAAATTCTGTTAACCCATTTTCTCGTGACTTGGTGCTGATATGGACTTAGCAAAAAATCCAAATTCATGAATATCTCTGTTATCATAGCCGTACGGTAAAAATATATAAGAGATAAATGACCGGAAATTTAATACTATATAACTTAAGTAATGTAGTGTTTATAGATAGGACCACTAATAACACAAACATTTGAGTTAAATTTTATGCCTTCTCCTGAACTGCCATTCCACTCAACGTGAAGAAATTTATTTATGGCGTAGATTATAGCGACTTTTTTCCTGACTTTGCATACTTATTTTCATTAAGATAGGACTACTAATAACGTAAAAATTTGAGATTTTAAATTTAGGCCTTCCCCTAAACTACCATTTCTTTCAGCGTGAATATGATTATTTATAACTTACATTGTAGCAACTTATTTCCCGACTTTGCATACCGATTTTCATTAAGATAGGATCACTAATAACATAAATATTTGAGATTTAAATTTTAGGTCTTCCCTAAACTACCATTTCTCTCAGCGTGAATAAAATTATTTATAGCCTAGATTGTAGTAGCTTATTCCCGGACACTACATACCGATTTTCATTAAATTCTCTTCAGCCGTTTTCTCGTGATGCGTGTACATACATACATACATACATACATACATACATACATACATACATACATACATACATACATACATACAGACAGACGACAGACAGACAGACAGACAGACATAAATTACGGAAAATTAAAAAAGGCATTTCCTTGCTACTATGGACACGACCGATACAGAAATACCATCCTTTTTTAATTCTGAGCAATGTACAGACAAAACTCTTATTTTATATATATAGATTTATTGTGTGTATATATGTGTGTGTGTATATATTAGCATCAAAATAATGTAGAGTGAGACTTAATGCCTAATATCAGATATGGATATGTTTTGCGAAACCTTTTGACACTGCAGCATATGGTGTAATACTGCTACCGTAACTGTCAAGTCATCGTTCTATCATTGCATGCATTTAGCGATGAGATTGCATTTAGGGAGTTCTTAGTTCACCTTAGGCCATTTCACCACAGTACGTAACATTTGTAGCTGGGTGGGAGCGACATCATAGTTACTTGGGGAAATGAAGTGTGGGTGACAACTTTTAGCTATATATAAATATGCTATATATATGCTATAGCATCAGTCAGTTGGATAGTTCAGTTGCTTGGAAGCAGATGGTTGGAAGGAAATAAATGGAGAGACTTGCCATGAAGCCAATTGGAGTCAATTGGAAGGAGACGAATGGGGAACAGTGATATGGATACGTAATCGTCAGTGACCAAATGGATTACATGTTCGGAGTGTGTTTCGTGTATCTGTTTGGTTGAGTTATTGTGTCAGTTCGGTGACAGCCGAATACTGAGTCGTCGTATTGCAGACGAACAGTTACAAGCGAATTAATTGCAAAGTTGATTGTGAAGTGTAAATATAATTTCAAGCCATACTATATCTCGTTTGTGAAACTAAAAGGACACATCACCAAATTAGGCTTGAGATACCTATACCTGATACCAACTCAAAGGAATACGTCGTGATAACACTCAAAGTGTTCAAAGTACAATAAAGTGAACCAGTGAGGGATAAATTTCTTGTATAACTTTTAAATGTCGGGTCAAGAAGATTTCAAATTTAATGCCTACAGTTTCCTTCAGTTAGAATGTCAGAGTTTTATATTATTTTTTGAATTATCGCAGTAAATCTCACTTGTTAAAGTCAATTTTTAAAGAATACATTTTGTTTAGTATCAAATGTTCTATAGTTCTATAGTATATCAGATAACCTCACATTTTAATGGGGTAACCGAACGCCAGTCTCCTTTTCCCAGAACCTATATGTTATCCTGACAAAGTAAACTTATTACCTCACACCCTAGAGATATTTAAGACTCTCATTCTATTATCGTTACATCTATTTGTAGTTGGCACCCGTCAACAATTGTATGTGAACGTAATCAGGTAAGTACTAAGTGTGAGTACATAGTCCGACGAATGAGTATTTTATTTCATGAATATTTTAACATTGTATTTAATTTTAATTCAGTTTCATAGTTTATAATCAATGAGTAATAGCCACAGCAGCCGTTTCACGTCTGAGATTTTTAGGTACTCGCTTTACCAGGCCTGGCAATCCCGACAAATTAACGGAGGGTTGATGTCTGAGATTGTAAATTTATATTTTGTGACACATTTGAACTTATTTACTTCATAGTAGTAAAAAAGTTCACCTTTGATTACCACCTGTTGTTTGTTTGACTCTGATCTTCGAAGAATTTTTTTCATCGGTGCGAATTTGAAATGTCACAGATTTATCGATTTGAAAACCCTGTAGCCTCACTGAGCCAATCTCCAACACAACAATCAACCCCCACTTTTGCTACAGTTGCAAACTATGGTATAACCTCTACATATTGTTCAGGGTTCTCAATTTGCTGAATGGATTTGAACTGCTTCTCACGGTGGCCAAAAACCCGGTCCGGTGGCATGAATGAAAGTGCACGTATTGAAATATTATTTCAACGTCTTTCAGATTTGGTGGGGCATCCAAAAGCCATCTGGAACATATTGCAAGAATGATCTGGTTGTTATTTTGACCACCGCATCCATCTGCAAACAGCCTCATTTGGTTTTGCCGGTAAAACCTGTGTTTTTTAAATAGATACTGGTGGAGACATGGTGCAATTTCGCTCGAGCCTTTCTTGTGAACACCTGCATTCCATAAATCGCTTGTGCAGTTATCTTTCGTTAGCTGATCCCCAGAGGTACCTTTTACAAACGTGAGATTGTACAGATAAAGCTGCCGTCTATAGTAAACGGCCTGGTCTGGCAATTTAGGGAATGGTAAGTTTTTCTGACAGTCAAATGATCATAAATAGCCTTAGCCCTCTTTTGTGTATTGCTCTTTGAACTAAAAAGTCTTGTTTCTTCCCTGCGTCCTTTTCCACTTTCATTCTTCCTTTAAGTTCTATTCATATGGAACACATATCCAATCTTGGACTGCCAAAGCCAATGTTAAAGATACGATTGAAGGCTTAAAATTAGCACATACTTTTTAGATAATCATATGACAGTTTTATGCATTGCGTAAATATCTGTCGGATACGTGTTTTTGCAAAGACATTGCTGTGTTGGTGCAATAAGTGGTTAAAGGCAACTCTGGCTTGGGGTATGGCGAAGGAGAATCGATCATTACACCACCATTGATGTTCGTTGGGAAGTCTAACAACAGAAATCATCAGACGCAGCGGACTCACTGGTATAAATAATATGAGTAAAAAACTGGAATCGCAAATATGACTGTCTGCGGATGGGATTCCACAAGGGAGTATTGTTGGACCTATGTGTCACATTTATATACATGGTAAGAGTAAAGAAGTGGAATCACAAATAAGGGTGTTTACGGATGATCATATATTGTATATAGTAGTAAATAAGTTACAGGATTGCGAGCGACTACAAAAGGACCTCGACAATGTTCTGATATACACAGCAGACAATGAATGGTATGATGATAAACAGAATGAAAAGTCAAGTTGTAAATTTCACTAAGAGGAATATTCCTCTCATTTTCAATTACTGTGTTAATGAGCTAAAATTACTTCATTGTGATCACTGTAAGTAGTTATATGTTAATATAAGGAAATATCTTCATTTGAGTAATCACAATTATGAGTTGTAAATGAGGGTTGCAGATCTTTTCGCACGCCTCTGTAGTGTAGTGGTTAGGGTGATTAGCTGCCACCCCCTGGAGGCCTGGGTTCGATTCCCAGCTCTGCCACGAACTTTGAAAAGTGCTAAGAGGGTTGGAATGGGGTCCACTCAGCCTCGGGAGGCCAACTGTGTAAAGGTGGGTTCGATTCCCAACTCAACCATCCTCGAAGTGGTTTTCCGTGGTTTCCCACTTCTCCTTCAGGCAATTGTCGGGATGGAACCTAAATTATGGCCACAGCCTCTTACTTGCCCGTCCCTTTCAATCTTCCCATCCCCCTAAAAGAGCCCTGCTCAGCATAGCAGGTGAGGCTACCAGGGCGAAGTACTGTTCCTACCCCATTTGTATCCCCCGACTCAATGTCTCACGCTCTATGATACCGACAGTGAGGCGGTAGAGGTTTGATCCCTCGATGAGTCCGAGGGAAAAACAACCCTTGAGGTTAAACAGGTTAAAAAAGAAAGAAAGAAAGAAAGAAAGAAAGAAAGAAAGAAAGAAAGAAAGAAAGAAAGAAAAATACTTTCTCTTCACATGGTTGTGATGGTAATTAGGGATTGTAGTAGGTATGTAAAGGAGATGGCGAATAAGTGTCTGGTAAGACCCCATTTAGAATATGGTTCTAGTGTGTGAGATCCACACCAGGGTAGCTTGATACAAGAACTGGAAAAGATGCAAAGGAACGCAACACGAATTTTGCAGGGTGTTTGCCGACAAAGTAGAAGTATTACAAAAATGTTGTAAACTTGGGCTGGGAAGACTTGGGAGTAAGGAAAACAGCTGCTCGACTAAGCAGTATGTTCCGATCTTTCAGTGGAGAGATGACGTGGTATGACATTATTAAAGAAATGAGCTTAAGTGGAGCTTTGAAAGATAGGAGAGATCATAATATGAATATACAATTGAAATTCAAGAGGATAAATTGGGACAAAATATTCCTTTAAAGGTCGAGGAGTTGTGGAGTGGAATAATGTATCAAAGGAATTGTAAACACATTTCCAAGTTCTTTGAAATATTTTAAGAAAAGACTAGGTAAACAACTGATGAGGGATCTGTCATGTGGACCATAGCCCTAAGTGCAGATCAAAGATGATTGATTGATTGATTGATTGATTGATTGATTGATTGATTGATTATTGATTGATTGATTGAAATGTCTTGATGACGAACTAGCTCATCAGAACCATGCTGGCACAAGCTGCCAGTTACATAACTAGTCTCTTTTGTATTCTTCGCCAGATGAAGTATATTGCATACCCTCCAGTACTTTCCATTCTTGCAATGCAATGTGCATTAAAAGAGCCCTTTGCCTGAAATCAGCGAGTTAATAATGGTTTCTCCATGCAGCAACTAAATATGGTTTCCTATTTCATAATGTGGTCATACTGGTTACCTTTCTTGCTGGCAGTCTCTGCCTCTTGAAGACCTTCGCGTAATCTGTCAAGGCACACACGGTTCTTTCTGAGCAGGGCAGCCTGAAGGGAGAGCGAATTTTCATCGAATTCATTGTAAATTATTTCGTTAAATTCCATCAAATTATGAAGAAAAGAGTAAGAATCTAGGAAGTCGTCTTCCCGCAACTCCAGAAGCACAGCCTCGTGGTAAGGTATTGCTCGCCTGAAACAATCAGTTTTGCAAGTAATTTTAAGATGTGTTTTACAAGTACAATTTTCAAATCTACTGTAGGTGTCACGTAATTCTCCTCGGTAGATTATGGTATGTTACACTACTGTATAATATTGCACCGTATCCTGTTTCAAAATTCGGCTAAGCTCAGGGTAGAAGCGCGCGGTAGTTCGAAAGTGGTCATCAATAAAATTCACTGAATAAAGCTATACTAAAAATATATGGACAGGAAATACGGATACATAGATGAATTAGAACTTCAGATATTCGGGTAAGATGGATTTATTAATCTAAAAACATACAGTTCATACTAATAAAGATGAATAATGAAAAATCGACCATCAAAATCTGTCAAAAGGTGACACGCACATAAAGATAATTACATGTTATCATAAAATTAAACAAATCAACACGGGTGACGACCCGTAAATTAAATTACAAAATATTACATCGAATTGGAGTCGCGTTACATAGCTTGGAAAGTGTGACCGCATCGTTAAATTCTTATGTCTGTTGCCTGTAGGCTCGATCTAAAACCGTCCATTATATGCGCAGGTAATAATCGGTATACGAGTAATTGGTTAGAATAACATATTTACATTCCGAATACTCGGGCAAAATGAAATAAAACACTTGTTCAGGGCTGCCCCTACTTTTTCCTTCCAAAATAACACATATTCTAATAATGGGCGCGTTCCCATTTGCAAGCGGATTAGGATAAACCTGCTTCCCTTAGTAGCCGTGCGGGCTAAAGTATCCCCTTAAATCAACACAAGATATCGTCACAAACATACAAACGAAATAAGACAAGACAAAAATATACACAGCACACGGTACAGACGTGAAATCACCTACAAATAAATCACGTATCCAAATGCACTGAGAATGATAGAGTTGTTGGGAATTGATCTCGACATATCCAGGATCCGTAGACATGTGTCTCAGCAAGACACCACTTTGACCTGAATCTCAACGTGGCTTACACGATCAGCTGTAGAATGCCAACCTTTAAATGACCAGGGTAGGCATGCGGTAGTTCTTGGAAAATAGCGGGGGACACAAAAATACCTTCTCTCTCAACGGGCTAGCAGCACAACAGCTGACGAGGGGCTACCTGACTGGGGAAACAAACAATAGGTCAGAACCAAGGGCCGACTTTATCTCTGCAGCCTTGCACAACATCTCTCTTTCAAATACCTTCGCTCAGCCAAAGCATTCTCAAGCTAATTCACTGGCTGGCTCCTTTCCACATTAAAATCAGTGCTTCCAGTCTATATCACATAAATTTAGCCCCATCAACATTTCATAGCATTTTCAGCCTCTCACACAATATATCATAGGTTCGACACCGTAGCGTTCCTTGAACTCGCCTGCTCCGAAAATCGACGATCCTGATCTAATTTCAGTGATGAATGAAGTTCTGTCGCATAACTCGTAACAGCTGAAGTATTCATGCTACATGCATAGAAATACACCCTGTTCTATCGATATCTCTAACCTGTTTTATACCACACGCAACGCTGATGGCGTACAGACTAATTAATACTGTGAAGACTCTAACAGACCTAATTTACCCTTTATCCCATCTAAATAAAGTATATACTGTTTTCACAGGGCTCGAGCATGTATTACAGCCTTGAACGCATGTACCCTTATTAAAATTCAACAAAACAAGTGCCACTCTGGCTGACATTAAATCAATTACTACTTAACTAGAAAAATCCCATCACTAGTATGCGATTACGATACGCTGCATGCATATGACATATGAACTTAACTTTCCATCCATCTTTCCACCGGCGACGAATCACATGACCGCTAAGTCGTGGTTGTCTAGCTCATCATCACTGCACAGACACAGGCTGAATGGTCTTCCTGTCGAATCCGGGGGATGATATGATTGCCTTCTGCCTGATCCTGGAGTCGTCTGCAATGATGCTAAGTGTTATGGAGTTCTGCTTCTCCGCTTAGCGTGACCGTATACAAGATCTCGACCTTAATGTTAGACTATACTTTGCTTAGCCTACACACAAATATTAGTCATATTTGTGCGTCATCAATTTACGTATATTTGCCCGGTCGAAATCAGTCCTTCTCGACGGTAAAAATATATGCGGAAAGCACACGTTTCTTCGCGACAAGCGAACACGTATTAACAGTTTGTGCTACATAATAGCGTAATTATTTCTCGTGAGCACACTCACAGTTACTGAGTACTAATCTTATGAGACTCACGAATTAAAAGTTTGTTTGTCCAACCCTTGTCCCGTTTCCCTACGGGGTCGGGTATGAGGTGAGATGAATTTGTCGTGGCGGTTTTTATGACCGGATGCCCTTCCTGACGTCAACCTCATCAGAGGAGTTAATGGGAGATGAAATGAATGACGTGATATATGATAGTAGGGAGAGGGTGAAACCCGGTGCCGGCACATAGCCTACTCCTGTCGAATAGCACCAAGGGGTCTGCTCAAGGCTTAACGTCCCCATCCGACGGACGAATCACCATCAACAGCGTCATATGCCCTCACTCCATATGAGCACTGCGGAGAGGTTTGGAATTTAATCCAGGCTTTTGGCACGCATTCTAACTCACGAATTAAAAGTATTTAGCAAAAATTTCACATTACGCCAGGCCGCATTCGGCGTTTCATTACAGTTAATAAACCAATAGACAACGCACGGTCTCTCGTATCTGAAAGTCTCACTGCGATAATAACAAACAAGTCTGAGCAACACGTACACGACGTTCACAAAGAATGAATAAGAAAACAAAAAGAGTAGAATGGAATGAGAGAGCTCCCCACTCCAGGCCAGCTCATATAACCTTGAGGTGATGCCACTAGCGAGGTGATTCCCCAACAATGAGCCTTGCTTTGTAACGGGTGAGCTCGTGTCAACGGTCTTTCTTCCAAATGCGCATTACACTCAATTTAGCACAAGTACTCCCTATTATTTGCTCCAAGCCTATGATAATTCTATATTCAATTTCATATGTAGTCGGACCTGTCGAATCTCGCTCAGTAGCCGAAATAACGACTTGATTTCCAGTGATCCCAGACCTGGGATGACGAAGTTTGTCAACCTCATACAACTGTTGTGTGGTTCCCCACGTTCAAATATCCTCCCCTCCAGCTAGTGGCAGTTGAACTCGATGTTAAAAATAGGGGTCTGCACGACTGAATTTACAGTTAACGGCACAATTCAAACTCTACAAGTTCGTTCCTACGGGTTCGATACGGGGTTCACATGACATACGGCACGGCCCTCCAGGGTTCGTGCCTTCGTTTCCAACGACACAATGATACATTAAATAAAATTATGCCACAGTGTTCTGATAAATATATTGAGGAATTTCGTGAAGTGGCTCAATATGATAGCGTTATTGAAGGAAACTGCATTAAACTTACTTGTCTGAGTACATTTCGTAATGGTTTGTTATATACAGTATAGGCACTTATGCAATTGGTCGTCAGTTCCAGCTTAATAGTCTATTGTTGATACACTATTTGTTTCAAGCGAGTAGGTGTTTTAATGACTTGATTTCCACTATCAGTACTCGATTTTTAGGTATATGAATATGTATTTCATTTGTCATAAGACATCATTCATGAATACCTTCAGAGCCATTACCACCACTACCATAAGGTATTCACACATACTTGGATATTACGTATTGTCTCTTTACTTCCCTGTCATCTTGGGTAAAACAACTAGAAATGTAGTTCCTTTGTTATTAGAAAACTTATTTTGAATTAATAACTTTGTCAGTAAAAATAACAGATTTCTAGTAGGCTAATTGATTCGTCTTTAGTTTGCTGGAGAAAGGAAGTAGATCATCACCCATGACTCATATCTATTTAACTCTATGCGGTGTTGGAGGTAGTTGTTGTTTTTTAAGAAATATAATATGATACTCATTCCACCGTAACTCTAATCAAAGGACAAAGAGAAAGAGGTCTGATCCTTCGAAGAATGAAGTTATTGGCCAAAGAAAGGCCTTGCAAACCTCATATCATCCTGATTGGACGAGAAGGAAGCCCGATAGGAAGTATGGAAATGAAGAGAATGGCTCAAGTAAGAGGAAACAATGGCAGAGGTAGCTAGGGACCCCGTGGTCCCAGCCTACGATATCACCTCCTCGCTGGAGTTATCCCTTTTAGTCCCATCCTATGACCATCGGGGGATACTATGGACGTATTATATCCTCCACCTACAGGAATTTCAATGTAATCATTGTCATATTTCACCACATACTATTTCCCCGAGCAGTTCAGACCACCGGTTATGGTAATGAGTAATTTTGTACCATTCATTTGAAGCCTGATCATTACAACCACATTGCAACAGAGAGTACATTTCCGTAACACTATTAACGTCTAGGGCAAAAATAAATACAATCTTAGAAACTACAATTAGGAGATTGGATGTAAATAGTAATTAAGCGTAATTGTAATATTTAAGGTAGTAACAGATGCATTAATGGTAGCAATAAAAGTATGCATGTATCAAAAGAATTTGGATTGCAATAAATGATTGCTCCCTCCTCAGTTCATGGCGATCCGAACTAGGGGATGCGAGTGTTCTATTCTATTCTATAAAAACAAAGATGCACAATAAAAATAGAGTGCATTTTGACATTTCCGAAGCCCACGATCTGTTCCCATATGCAATTATTCTCATTTAACCGTAGTTATTTAAAATTTTTCTTTTTATTCTTTTCCTACCGTTTTTCCCACACCTGTAGGGTCGCGGGTGCGAAATGTGTCGCACATGTGGATTTGGCCTTGTTTTACGGCCGGATGCCCTGCCAGACGACAATCCTATATGGAGGGATGTAATCACTAGTGCGTGTTTCCGTATTAACCATAGTAATTGAATTCTTAAATATTCACCATTGCGCAATACTATTTTCCTGACACAAATATAAGAGAACCTATAGCGCCCGTATATTGCAGTGCGCAGAATAGTAACTCGCTATGGTATAATGAGTAATTATGATACATACCTTCGAACTTCTCTAGATGACAGCTTGGGCAAGAAGTTTCTGATATTCTCATCGAGCTGCTGCCACTCTCTGGGTGTTAAGCCCGCTCGTCCACGAAGTCTTCGAGGCTCCTGTATTTTTGCCGCATCGTCCTGTATCGAAGGTTCAGGAGATTGTGACTTCATCTTCTTTGATGCCAGTGACGGTAATTTCGCTGAGCGTTTCATTGTCACCTGCGGTTGTGGGCCCGCTCTTTCTACACCAGGTGGATATTTGTAACGCATTGCACCGCCAATTATCACATGCCTGCAACCGCATCTGTAATAACATATGGGACAGAGGTGATTAGTAAGAAGAAATATTTGACGGATAACGTCTTTTCTCAAGAGTTTCTGTACGGTACAGCCTAATAATCAATATTCTTAAGGGAATCAAATCTGATTATTGTCAGTAAACTCAGGCATAATGAAAAACATAATAATTATTTAGTTACAAATCTCAATTCATAAAAAGTGTTTCATTTATCGTATGTTAAATTTTAGCTTATGGTTTACAATATATGAATGACAGTGGGGGTCCCTTCGTGCTGTAGAGATACACTGCGACTCTTACAAGCTCTATATGGAATGTGCTGAGCGTACTCGGTTATAAAGGTGGTTCTTATTTGATAGCGAAAAGAGTAGAACTGTCTTAATTAAATTGTGTATTGCATATGGTACTGCATTTTACAGTGTTTTTTCAAAGGAGTGTATGCATGTTTACAGGGGAGGTTAACATTAAAACGTAGCGATTAAGACCGGCATGTTACTTCATACTACACCGTCTGAACATAAACCACGTTTATCACGATAATATATCTCGAAAATCTAAAAGTAATTGATTATCCCTATTGTCTTGCAAATAAGTCGTCGACGATATCGCTGAGTAGGATTAACGATTTTCAAAATAACCAAATAGGTGCGCACAGATTTCGAGAGCTGCAGTCGCTTAAGTGCGGCCAGTATCCAGTATTCGGGAGATAGTAGGTTCGAACCCCACTGTCGGCAGCTCTGAAGATGGTTTTCCATAGTTTCCCATTTTCACACCAGGCAAATGCTGGGGCTGTACCTTAATTAAGGCCACGGCCGCTTCCTTCCCAGTCCTAGCCCTTTCCTCTCCCATCGTCGCCATAAGACATATCTGTGTCGGTGCGACGTTAAGCCAATAACAAAAAAATAGGTGCGGCTTTACATTCTATAGGAAGTACAGTAATGGCAGCAGGATAGAAGATGCGTTCGCAGAGGATACGCTGCCAAAAGCCAGTGGGATGTACAATTAAGAATGTAGAATGAAAGAGACTGAAGAAACGAAAAATGCTGAAAAATATAGAGGCACGGGAGCTTGAGAGAAGGACTATATTTTGGAGGAAAAATATTATAGCGAATTATGGGTAAACACAAATTAGTTGTGACAAAAGAAAGAAGTTTTTAAACTTAAATATAGACAGCAAGAAAATGTGGGAGAGAATCAATCAAATCTGTAGAGAAATAATTAGAACACACGTGAAGGGATCGATAACTTCAGACGGATGTTCAATGGTTACGACATTTGGAAACGTAATACCATATTTTTGTCCGCCTCTGTGGCGTAGTGGTTAGCGTGATTGGCTGCCACCCCGGAGGCCCGGGTTCGATTCCAGGCTCCGCCACGAAGTTTAAAAAGTGGTACGAGGGCTGCAACGGGGTCCATTCAGCATCGGGAGGTCAACTGAGTAGAGGTGGATTCGATTCCCACCTCAGCCATCCTCGAAGTGGTTTTCGGTGGTTTCCCACTTCTCCTGCAGGCAAATACCGGTATGGTACCTAACTTAAAGCCACGGCCATGCCTTCCCTCTTCTTTGCCTGCCCATTCCAATTTTCCCATCCCTCCACAAGGCCCCTGTTCAACATAGCAGTTGAGGCCACCTGGGCGAGGTAGTGGTGCTTCTTCCCAGTTTTATTCTCTGACCCAAGGTCTCATGCTCCAGGACTCTGCCCGCCTTGAGGCGGTAAAGGTGGTTCCCTCGCTCAGTCCGAGGTAAAAGCCAACCCTGGAGGGTAAAGAGATAAAGAAAGAAAGAAAGAAAGAAAGAAAGAAAGAAAGAAAGAAAGAAAGAAAGAAAGAAAGAAAGAAGAATACCATATTTACTCGCGCACATCATGCACTTTATTTTTTTATGTGGGATTGAGGGATAAAAGTAATCTCCATTTATATCTCGCTTCAGTTTCCTTTCATGTATCGGTATAAGAGTACAGCGAGACACAAACGGTTGGTGATCGACAGAGAAACTAACAAAGATATACAGGGTGTTTCTATATTCCCATTACAGACATTGAGGGCTTGCAGTGGAGACCAAGATGGTTAAGTTTAGCATAGGAACCTGTGTCCGGAAAAGCACCGTCTTCCTGCTACCCACAGAAAACCACCACAGCACACGTTCAAATCTCCCGAATTTTCGGCGCCACTGACTTAGAGTACGTACTTCATTGAACGTTCACGTGATGTCCCATAGCCCTACAGGTTTGTTGACATTCCATGCCATGCAGTTCAGTGTGTGATCCGCACCGAGACGTGTTGTGCCTGCTGTTGTGCTTGTGATCTTTGTTCATACTACAGTACAGCAGTAATTCTTTACCACAGCAGTAAGCTTTACGTACAGTACTGACACTCGTTCATTGGCAGTGTGATGCTGTTGACCATGGCGTACACGTTTGCGGAACACGTCGACATGTTGATAATGTACGGCGAAACTCAGTGCAATGGTAGAGCTGCTCGTTCGTTGTATGGGGAGCGTTTTCCACAAGGCCGGACTCCTTAAAACGCCCTTTTTGTTAAGGTGTATCAGCGAGCCTCGGAAACAGGTACATTCATCATCAACAGGGACGGATGTGGTGCTCCACGTCGGTGCCGCACACCCGAATTTGAAGAGGCTGTACTCCACGCAGTGGAAAAGGATAATACTACGAGTACCAGAAACATAGCAAGGCCACTGAATGTGGATCACACAACTGTCTGACGTGTTCTACATGAGCAGCTGCTACACCCCTACCACCCCCATAGAGTAAAGGTAATGCAGCCACAGAATATTGCGTCAAGAACTCACTTCTGAAGGTGGTTCTTGCACCGTTGTGTGGATGATCCCCACTACCCACAGCGGATTCTTTTCACTGATGAAGCAAAGTTCTTCAAGGAAGGTGTTTTCAATTCCCGCAACAGTCATGTTTGGGCTGTTGAAAACCCGCATGTTGCGCGCATGTTTCAGCAACGATACAGAGTGAACATTTGGGCAGGGTCCATGAATGGATGTGTGATTGGGTCATACCTTCTAGCACGAAATCTCACGGTTGCCGCGTACTTGATATTCCTTGAAGACGTACTGGATGAGATCTTAAACGATATGCCATTGCATGTGCGTCAAAACATGTGGTTTCAGTACGATGGCGCACCACCTCATTTTCTACTTGCGTTCCGAGATCACCTGCACCAAAGATTGAGCTTACTGCTGTGTACGTAGTAAAGAAATACTGCTGTACTGTAGCCACAAGCACAGCAGCAGGTATAAGACGTCTCTGTGCGTATCACACGTTCAAGTGAATGGCATGGTGGCCCGGTTGCTTGGCTGCACGTTCACCCGACTTGACACCGCAAGACTACTACCTATATGGTCACATGTAAACCTTGATTTACGAGACCCCTGAGGAATCCGAGGATGACCTACTGGCGCGGGTTATGGCTGCGGCGGATGTTGGAGAACCAGGGATTGGAGATCGTGTGTACAAGAACATGGTACGGAGGTACCGTGTGTGTGTTGACGTCGGTGGTCGTCACATCGAACCCGACCTGTAATTGGACCCAGACGACAAGCAGCAGGAGTCGGACAGAGCGCGGAAAATGTGGGTGCTGTGAACGTGTGCTGTGTTGGTTTCTTGCAGGTAGCGGGAAGACGGTACGCGTCTGGACGCAGGTTCCTGTGATAAACTTAACCGTCTTTGTCCCCACTGCAAGCCCTCAATTCTATAATGGGAATTTAGAAACACCCTGTATATTCAGTGCATATTGTTTTGTGTTTCGATCCCGCCAGGTAACTATGGTCGTTCAGGCGACAAGTTTATGCGGTCTGACCCCGTTATCCGGTTCGAGTCCGGTTGGTCGAGAAAAACTACCATCAGAATGTTGGCTGGCAGTGTAGGAGAGGTGGTGGTATACGATTTCTAATCACTAGATTGCGCGCCAATAGCCTTAATTCATTTCAGAACCTCTTCATAGTGTTCATATGGAATTAGGGTATATGACGCTGTAGATGGTGATTCGACCGTTGGATAGGAACATTGTAATCAATTAGAAGACCTCTTGATGTTATTAGACAGGAATAGGATATGTGCAGGCATAGGATTTCTCCTTCTCCTTCCTACCGTCATATATCACGTCATTCATTTCATCTCATTCAATCCTGTGATGATACTGACGCCAGGAAGTACATCCGGCTCTAAAAACTAGGTAGGAAGATTTATCTCACTTCATACACGACCCTGTTGTGTTATGTTTCGGTTGAAAGAAGGACAGAAGGAAAAAAAAACGTGTGGGAGTGAATTAATCAAGCGCATTTAAATTTCAAGTCTTCTGTTGCTTACGATCCCTTTTTGATGTGACTGTGTCCATTATGGCTTAATAAAATACTTATTGTTTATTTTTAATTAATTTTCAAATTCCCCATTGAATAAGTAGTTTAATGCAATATCTGGTTTTGTTGCTACTTAATATCTGCGGCATGCATGCCTGTTCCCAGCTCAAGGTTGAACTGCCTCCCCTTATCTTAGTCGCAGCTCTCTCTCCTTGTTAGGTAAAATTCAGGTAGGTATTTGGTTGGAACATAGAGCTGCGTACGGTAAGTCCGTTCGCATTGTATTCCAGACAGCAGGAATATTCAGCCTAGCGGTGCTACAACCAGCTCTACAGTAGCGATAGGGTAGTTGCCGCATACTCATGAATATAGGCAGCGTAGAATGACTCACGGTCAGCTGTTGCTCAGCGTGTACTATACTGTGGGTGACCTTCCTAGCATTTGCTGCAGTTCGTGTACGCTAGTGTTTATTTACATGGAAAGTTTAAATGAACATTTCAGACAACTGTGCTCTTTCATTATTGCAAGGGCAAAAATGCTTCACAAACTTGGAGGAAGATTTATGCTGTTTATGGTGCAGATGCGGTAGAAAACCGATCGCATATGCCGTAAATGGTTTCCTAGGTTTCGATTTGTAATTCGCTCCTTGAGGAACAAAACTCGTACCGGTAGACCCATTTTTACAGACGAAGAAAGAGTCAAGGAGTTGGTTGAAGGTAATTTTTTTTATTTGCTTTACGTCGCACCGACACAGATAGGTCTTCTGGCGACGATGGGAGAGGAAAGGCCTAGGAATGGGAAGGAAGCGGCCGTGGCCTTAATTAAGGTACAGCCCCAGCATTTGCCTGGTGTGAAAATGGGAAACCACGGAAAACCATCTTCAGGGCTGCCGACAGTGGGCTTCGAACCCACTATCTCCCGATTACTGGATATTGGCTGCACTTAAGCGACTGCAGCTATCGAGCTCGGTAGGTTGAAGGTAACCCAAGGATGACAATCAAGTTCTCATCATCACCATTATTCACTACTGATCTGCATTAGGGCAGTTGTCCAAGTGGCAGATGCCCTATTTGCTGTTTTACTAGCTTCTTAAATGATTTCAAAGAAATTGGAAATGTATTGAACATCTACCTTGGTAAGTTATTCCAATCTCTAACTCCTCTTCCAATAAACGAATATTTGCCCTAATTTGTCTTCTTGAATTCCAACTTTATCTCCATATTGTGATCATTTCTAGTTTTAAGACACCACTCAAACATTCGTCTACTGATGTCATTCCACGCCATCTCTCCATTGACAGCTCGGAACATACCGCTTAGTCGAGCAGCTCGTCTTCCCATCCCAAACTTTGCAACATTTTTGTAACGCTACTCGTAAATCACCCAGAACAAATCGACCTGCTTTTGTTTGGATTTTTCCAGTTCTTGAATCAAGTAATCTTGGTCGGGGTCCCATACACTGGAACCATATTCTAGTTGGAGTCTTACCAGAGACATACCCTCTCCCTTACATCCTTACTACAACCCCTAAAGACCCTCATAACCATGTTCAGAGATCTGTACACTTTATTTACAATCCCATTTATGTCATTACCCGAATGAAGATCTTTCCTGACTGCGGGAGAAATAGCTCAAGTGCTGTATATATCGTCCGTAATGCGATTAAACGCCTGAAAAAGACTTGGTTGCATACTTCGCTGCGATGTTTGAGTGCCACATGAACTTGGTGAATGGAATTTGGTATAACGCGTGTCCATTTGGGAGTCGATACTAAGACGCAATGAACATGATCCATTTCGGAAACGTCTGATAACGGGTGATAAGAAGTGGATCATATGTGACAACATTGTAAAGGAAAAGTCATGACGAAATTCCTTGTTTAATAGTGTTTTATTTTTACAGTATTGTTATAGTATAACAGACTGAACTTTTACGTTACATTTGACTGAGTCGACACTGGGAAGTACGGCTTCCTTCTTAACAAAATAAAATACGGTATCATCTCATAGTTCTACTTTTACAAACTTCTTTTCTATCGCATTTATTTTTAAATATGAAAAAAAACCAGCTTCGTGTATAATACCATTCCATTCATGATTCCATAATCCTTGGAAAAGCTTTAAGCATTTTTCTTAGGAATAGGGTTTTCGCTTGCTTTTCGACGACGATTAGTCCCCAACCGCCGTGTGATTTATTTAAGGTGAGTGTACTTCTTGCAAGAAAATAATTATTATGAGCCAACATTCAGCAAAAATTAAGCGTGTGTCAATCATCTTTGGCGTGGGAAGGATTTGGATGAGATGTCATATTTTACTTAAACTGTACATATTCACGTACATTATTCTTTATTGCAATAGTAAGTATCTGTACATAACTCGTTGCAATATAACTCTTACCGAATTCACATCATCGGCCTAGTTCTTTTTTATCATCTTGTTCACAGCGTTAAAGAAGGTTATTCCCAAAATTTAAATTTCTCGTGTTAGTGTTGCAAACTTCAAAAATGCCTCATGGATACGGTCCATCTTCACAGTCTGCATCATCTTTGTCTGTTTTTGAGGTTCAAATGAGCCCTGTAATCATCAATTACCCTGAGCAGATGCTGGATATCAGTGGTGCGATCTACTACAGTACTAGAGTAACGACATCTGCATACGTGAATATATTTGGACTATTGCATTGAAAGTTTGTTGTAGGTTGTTATAGAGGGATTCTAGGGAGAGAACAAAGGGCAACATACACAGTGGACTAGCTTGTCGTGATCTCCTATGGATGTGAATAGGCCTTGTTAAATAAGCGTTATATTCACCTTTGAAGATCCTCCTTTAAGGCCTTTTTGCAGACGATGTTATACTGTATGGAGTTATAAATACACTGACTGACAGTGACAATGCAACACCAAGGAGGAGTGGTTCGAAAATGATTAAAGTTGGGGAAAAAACAGAGTCGGCACGGAAGAATAATTGATGTTTATTTCAAACCGATATGCAGGTTACACAATGCGCACGGCATCGACTCAGTAGGATGTAGGACCACCGCGAGCGGCAATGCACGCAGAAACACGTCGAGGTACAGAGTCAATAAGAGTGCGGATGGTGTCCTGAGGGATGGTTCTCCATTCTCTGTCAACCATTTGCCACAGTTGGTCGTCCGTACGAGGCTGGGGCAGAGTTTGCAAACGGCGTCCAATGAGATCCCACACGTGTTCGATTGGTGAGAGATCCGGAGAGTACGCTGGCCACGGAAGCATCTGTACACCTCGTAGAGCCTATTGGGAGATGCGAGCAGTGTGTGGGCAGGCATTATCCTGCTGAAACAGAGCATTGGGCAGCCCCTGAAGGTACGGGAGTGCCACCGGCCGCAGCACATGCTGCACGTAGCGGTGGGCATTTAACGTGCCTTGAATACGCACTAAAGGTGACGTGGAATCATACGCAATAGCGCCCCAAACCATGATGCCGCGTTGTATAGCGGTAGGGCGCTCCACAGTTACTGCCGGATTTGACCTTTCTCCACGCCGACGCCTCGTCCCACACTCGTCTGCGGTGACTATCACTGACAGAACAGAAGCGTGACTCATCGGAGAACACGACGTTCCGCCATTCCCTCATCCAAGTCGCTCTAGCCCGGCACCATGCCAGGCGTGCACGTCTATGCTGTGGAGTCAATGGTAGTCTTCTGAGCGGACGCCGGGAGTGCTGGCCTCCTTCAACCAATCGACGGGAAATTGAAATTGTTCTGGTCGATATTGGAACAGCCAGGGTGTCTTGCACATGCTGAAGAATGGCGGTTGACGTGGCGTGCGGGGCTGCCACCGCTTGGCGGCGGATGCGCCGATCCTCGCGTGCTGACGTCACTCGGGCTGCGCCTGGACCCCTCGCACGTGCCACATGTCCCTGCGCCAACCATCTTCGCCACAGGCGCTGCACCGTGGACACATCCCTATGGGTATCGGCTGCGATTTGACGAAGCGACCAACCTGCCCTTCTCAGCCCGATCACCATACCCCTCGTAAAGTCGTCTGTCTGCTGGAAATGCCTCCGTTGACGGCGGCCTGGCATTCTTAGCTGTACACGTGTCCTGTGGCACACGACAACACGTTCTACAATGACTGTCGGCTGAGAAATCACGGTACGAAGTGGGCCATTCGCCAACGCCGTGTCCCATTTATCGTTCGCTACGTGCGCAGCACAGCGGCGCATTTCACATCATGAGCATACCTCAGTGACGTCAGTCTACCCTGCAATTGGCATAAAGTTCTGACCACTCCTTCTTGGTGTTCCATTTGCTCTGTCAGTCAGTGTACGTTTCAGGACTGTGAGCTGCTGTAAAAATACCTGAACAAAGTTTTGAAATGAATAGTGGACACTGGTGAAAATTCAGGTTATAATTTTCACAAGAGGGAAAAGTTCACTCAGTTTTAATTACAGTGTTGATGGGATGAGAGTAACTCATCGTATCTCTGTAAGTACCTAGGTGTTATTATAAGGAAAGATCTTCATTGGGGTAATCACATAAACGGGATTGTAAATAAGGGTTACAGATATCGTCCTATGGTTATGAGGGTATTTAGGCATTGTAGTATGTAATGGAGAGGGAGTATGAATCACTCGTAAGACCCCAATCAGGGTATATTTATACTGTCTGGGACCTTCACCAGGAATATGTGATATTATTAGTATAGAATATCGCACAATGTGCATGGAGTGGTTAATTTTCACAGAACTTTCTTAGAGAGAAGCCGCGTCGATTACACCACAGTACGTGATATCTGTCACATGGCCGACCGCATAGTTCACACAGACACTGTATATCCGGGACGTGGAACTTCTTCATGCTGCACACTCTATGGTGAAACCCATGTACTGCAAGACGGGTAACTATATGTCGGAGCTCGTAGTTCGAGTCCATCCAGTCAGTTGACAACATTGCTTCGGTCGCATAGAAATCGCCCCATATTTCCTTCCGTTTCTCTTGCAGCTCGTGTAATAATTGTTGATAGGCCTCAGTAGATGGCAGATGCAACTGCATGCGAAGTTCTTCCATGTAGTATTCCTGCCGAGCCAGAACATAGACCAGGCGGGAAGGGGTGAATTTTGAAAGATTCATAGCCTTTTTCAGATACCTTGCTTTGACACTTTCTAATAGTTTCAGGTCTTTCTTCTTCAGGTGGTCCCATATACATTCCAGAGCATACGTCAAGACGGGTGTCACTTTCAGCTTAAATAGGTCCATAGCCGTTTTGAGCGAAAGTTTACTGATATTCTTAACTTCGCTCATTGCAGCCACTGCAGACGCTATCTTCTCCTTTATATGTATGGAGAAGACATCGCCATGGGTTTGGAATGTCAGACCCAGATACTTGAAATTGTTCACTATTTGCAGGTTTGACCCTTCTAATGTAATAACTTGGTTTGCAGCTAGTCTTCCTCCCTTTCTGAAGGTCATCATGACCGTTTTCACTTTATTCATCCTTAGCCCATTCTCTTTAGACCATTTCAGTAATTTGTCGAAGGCTACTTGTAACTGCTCAATCGATTCCGAAGTTAGAACCATGTCGTCCGCATACATATAGATCGCGACGTTGTTCATGCTAACTACTTGTACTACATCCAAGACAGCTATGTTGAACAGTAGGGGGCTTAGTGGGTCGCCCTGCAATATACCGTTCGTTTGTTCTAACACGCTGGATACGGATCTGTTG
The DNA here is from genome assembly GCF_040414725.1 of Anabrus simplex. Classification (NCBI taxonomy): domain Eukaryota; kingdom Metazoa; phylum Arthropoda; class Insecta; order Orthoptera; family Tettigoniidae; genus Anabrus; species Anabrus simplex. Next base: position 1,077,910,635 of record NC_090265.1, on the reverse strand, counting down.
TCGTCGATCTGGACCACGTTGTTCGCAAGAATACTCCTTATAAGCATTGATATGTAGTTTTGAGGTCCAATTAGGGATTCTAGTTTCTCTATTATAAGCTTTCTGCTCACCAGGTCGAAGGCCTTGCAATAGTCAATAAATATGGCATGTAATTTGCCACCTTTCAGTCTCAATGATCTCTCGATATCATTTTGTAGGCATTTTATGCCGTCGATTGTTGAACGACCCTTCCGGAAACCAAGTTGTTCCTCAGGTAATCTTTTGTCCACTAAGTCTGATAGTCTTTCCGTCAATAATCTTGTCAGTATTTTAAAGCCTGCACATTCTAAAGCAATGCCCCTATATGAGTTAGGGTCACCTATGTCTCCTTTTCCCTTGTATAACACCTTTAGTAATGAGCTTCTCCACTTGTCTGGCACGTTGCACTCTAGTAGGCAGTTATTAAGCAAGTGTGTCCAGTCTTATGTCAGTACATTTGTGCTCTCTGTTATGTGTTCGTTGAAAATCTGGTCAGGGCCGCATGCTTTTTTCTTCTTCAGCTTTTTTAGTGCTGTTTCGACTTCCTTTGCAGTAAACAGTTCTACGTTTACGTTGCTCTTGTGATCTTCAGCTGGTGCCGGTCGTGTTTCTTCCTTCTGTAGCACATCTTTGAAATGCGCTTCCTAGATCTCCATGGGTATATCCCTGGGGAATTGAGGTTGTTTTGCTTTCAGGGCTTTATATGGATGTGCCTTGGCTTCTTCTATTAGCTTCTTTTCTTCATCCAGCAGAAAATCTTTCCTTGTAGCTCTCAATATGGTTTTGTATTCTCTATTTTTCTTTGTATATTCCTGTAGATCAGACTGAGACTGGGATTTTCTGAATATGTGCAGCGCTTGGAGCGCTTCCTTACGGGCTTTGTAGCATAGCTTATTAAACCATGGCTTTGCACGTCTGGGGTTAACTAATGGTCGTTCGGCAGCTATTTTGATAATGCTCTCAAGATAATCCAGTATCTGATTCAGATCTCGCCCATCTGTGGGATTTATGTCTTCGCGTGCCTTTTTAAGAATCTCTTGATTTAGTTTCCTAGAGTATGGATTTCTGGCTTCGGTCTTCTTTGGTGACATTCGTTCTACACAGAGTGTGATTTCTACTGGTAGATGTTTTCTGATGACCACATCATCCCTTACTCTGCCGCCTGTTATTGTGCACGTTTTCATGTTTGTAAAAACAAGGTCTATTGTGCTGCTCCCATTGCTGCATATATACGTCATGCGGTGAGGATCATTTACAAGGGACAGCCCTTTCCCTTGTATAAAACTGAGTATACGGTCTGTTTTCTTGTTAACTCGGTCCACCCGACAGTTCAAGTCTCCTGCTAGTATAACTGTCTCACTACTGTGAATTTTAGCTAGCGTTGTGCCTATGTCGTCTATTATTTCTTCCTCTTTGCATTCTGGTTGGAAGTATGCTCCTATAATTACACATGAGTTTGTTCTCACTGCCAATACATTGTCAGTATTATATATCGTCCTGATCGGGGCTAGTCTCGGACTCACCAAGCATGTTATGCCGCCTTTCGGTCTGCCTTTCTCTCCTTGTATAGCAAGAACATGCGCTGCATACACGTTATTTGGACACCACTCCTTTGTCAAAAATGTCTCCACTAAAATAACTATGTTAGTAATGAGCTTCTCCACTTGTCTGGCACGTTGCACTCTAGTAGGCAGTTATTAAGCAAGTGTGTCCAGTCTTCTGTCAGTACATTTGTGCTCTCTGTTATGTGTTCGTTGAGAACCGGAAAATATTCAAAGGAAATCAGCTCGATTTGCCCTGGGTGATATTCGGACAAAATAGCAGTGCTACGAGAATGTGGCAAACTTTGAGCTGGGAAGACTTGGAAACATAGAGAAGGGCTGCTCGACTAAGTGGAATGGTTCGAGCTGTCAGTGGAGAGATGGCTTTGAATGATATTAGTAGAATGAGCTTCCATGAAATTTTTTAAAGTGGGAGACATCATAAAATGAAGACAAAGTTGGAATTCAAGAGGACAAATTGGGGCAAATATTTGTTTATAGGAAGATAAACTAGGAATTGGAATAATTTATCAAGGGGCATGTTTGATAAATATCCAACTTCCTTGAAATCGTTTACGAATAGACTGATGTCATAGGGAATCTGTCACCTGGACGACAGCCCTAAATGGAGGTCAGTGATTGATTGGAGAGTTTCACCCATGAGAGTAGTAATCCCGTTTATGTGATTACCCCAATGAAAATCTTTCCTTGTAATAATACCTACTGTAGGTACTCACAGCAGTGGTGGCTCGTGCTGAATAATGTTGGTGATTCTGCTCTGTGAAGCACAGTCCATTGCAGTAAGTGTAATAGACAAATCTAAATTCGTAATGCACACGGAAAATGTCAGCTGCGCTCGTGTGAATCCTTCCTCCAACCCCGCGGAAACACTTACTCCATGTCCTATCAGTATGAAGTTCTCGAAAATGTACCGAAGTAGTACAGGTAGACGTTCATCTCAATTTTTAAGACTCCGATTTCGAGGGACATCGACAATATAAATAACTGACTTGTACAAAAAAACAACAATTAAAAAGTTACAAAAAATAAAGCCCCTCTTCCGCTTATCGAAAAAAATGTTGACCTATCGACTCAGTCATATTTACAAAGGTTCCGAGGCCTGCATACATTTTTGGAAGCCGGCTTTCTTAATGGAGGGGGAACATCATCTAATGGTACTAGCGTTTCTGTTTTCATTTTCATGACTACCTAACTCGGAAGAATTCACTACCATTACGGAGAAACATAGTCATGATTACTGTACATACTTGTAGGCCTAAGAACTCGCTCATTCGCTTCGTACGAGAGAATGTTTTCGGTCGTTGGATTTAATTTTGCTGAAGTCCTGGTCATTTACACCAAAGACAGAAAAATATACATACCCCCAATCATAAGATACGTTGTTTGAAGACTTAACATGGACAGTAAACTGATTTTCTGTTAATCACAACCATCCTCTTTTATCACGCATTTATCCTGTATTTAAGCTATTTGGGCTTTCTTTCTACTGATCAGAAGCATCGAAACTATACTGTAGTATCTGAGGATGTTGACATGGAAGAATTTTAAACCATATCAATATCCACACCGTTTTATAAGTTCTCTATTTACACTGAGGAGTACACTGGAGTGAGCTTTTCCCAAACAGCTGAGATTATAACATGCTCGCTCGCTGCAGAGATTCTCTCACGGACGGTGGCGCTGTCTAGTGTATTATTTACTAACTCTATGGTCACGGGAATACGTCAGACGTACTGCAAGGCGTGCAGTTCATACATAACCTTATGGGCGACCCTTAGCCACCTATCGAAAGAAATCTGTAGTTAAGTGTGCTCGCCTAATATTCTGTCGGTTCTGTCGTTCACAGTTCTAAACAGGGTTGCCAGATCACCAGCAGCTGTATGGGTATCGACCTTTGGCTCGACATAAACAATCAATATGGGAAATGGGATCGCTAATCGCTACATATTACAGTATATCTTTCATTGTGGTGGTTCCGCAGCTATACAGATTGTATTATGGAGCCGCGCCTGACTCACAGCGATACAATGAGTTACTCTCATCCCATCAACACTGTAATTAAAACTGAGTGATCTTGAATATTTTTGTGATCGTTTCACAAAACCTACTGATATTATAAAGTTCCTTCTTACCGCTGACCAGTGACTCTCTAATAACATCTAGAATGGAACATGTAGATTTTATTATACATATTGCCGGCACTCCACCTGACCGGTGTTTGGATGATGCGCCCTCCTTAAACGCATTTAGTTTGTTTACACATTTAGTTAATAGTTTAAGAGCGTTATCGGTCGAAAATCAGATAGCTTGATTGGATGCATCACCTTGGGGAGAAGGGTTGTCGATGTACCTTCCCGAACAACAGGCATCATTCAATTCTGTGACAATAAATAATGGTCCAAGGTATCATGCAGAAAGCTCTCCCCAGACCATCGAACCCACGAGATTTGTTCGGTGCGCTTTGTAGTATTGATTGATGCATTTCTTCTGAGGCGGTGTCTTGGATCAAGCTATCTTGTTCCTCTTATACTATCAAAGAACGGGTGCTGATAATTCATGGCGTTGAATGAATCTCTTGTATATAAGGACTGAAGAAAGACATCCGCCGTTTCTTGTAGTAGTTCATGGCCATCCGTCATGTGTACGTCAGATGTAGCAATGCAATGGATGTATTTCTGGCGTCCTCTTCTACAAGTCCTTGTAAAGTGGTATATGGAAGGAGACTCTTTAGCAATATTTCGATGATCTTGTGCTTGGAATTTTGGACCTTCCAGTTCTCTTCCTTTTATCATGAGCAGCTGCGCTCTAGTTTTCTTCATTCTTCGATATGTGTCAGTGTTGGTAGGATACTCCTTATATAATTGTCTAAGATTTATAATACAATTCTGCCTTCTCTTCTCGACACTGTATGTCTTCAACAGTCATATCATACGAGGTTTAGCGCATGCCAACCACTAACCAAGAGTTTTTTGCTGTGGTTTAACGTTGCACTAACGCATCGAAGGTTTTCGGCGACCCAAGGATGGGAAAGGGATAGGATTAGAAAGAAAGCGGCCGTGGCCTTAATTAAGGTACAGCCCCAGTACTTGTCTGGTGTGAAAATGGAAAACCACGGAAAACCATCTTCAGGGCTATCTACGGTGTATCCCTACATCGGGGTATACATTGTTTCCATTTATTTGTTCGTGTTTACACGAAGATCCTGGCAATTTAGTATTTCTAATTAACTTTCATACCTTATTCATTACAAATTTTTTACTTCACGTCATCTACTTACGGAAATTTAAAGTATTACTAGCGTGTTTTGAACGGCCTTAATAAGCCGAAACGTTTCAAGAAGAAGAAGATTTGCGTTTTTCTGTTTGACCTTTAATCATTTGTTTACAAGTTGCCCTTCACAGCAATGTCCGTTTGCCGGTTCGTGTTTCACTGTGCCACTCGCTCCTTCCAAGCAGCTCTCCCTCCTTGTTTGTTTCCTAATTTTCTGATTTGAGGCGTTCCTCTACGTCATTCCGTCATTTTGTTTATATTGGATATTCATGACGTAACGTATTCCTCCACGTTTTCTTTTCTCTTTTCTGCCTATTGATCGGCTATTTTATTTAACATTATTTACTATCTTTCTTTAGTTATTTATTGAAACTTTTATACAGATATTCCATTAAGGGTTACATCTGATTTTTAGAATTATATTTCGTTTATTAGTTAATTCTACCCTAATATCTTTTTAGCTCTATTTTCTTCGCCTCGCCCTGATTTGATTAAAAGGGGGACCCTTCTACATTCAAGACGTCTGTTCTTCGCTGGCCCGCATGCTTGACTGCCGCTTTACCTAAAGAACCACGCTACTGCATTTCGTTCTGAAGTACGATTTTTTCATTCACTTATTACGCTGATTACTCTGAAACATCGACAAACACCAGCACATCACACCTCGCTCGAGGTGTACGCTACGTCGTAAGTGGTGTGGCCGTATAAAGACAGCAGTGGGAATGGAGTGAAATTTCTTATTTTATTTTATTCAAACTTATTTGTTGTTTTATTCTGTTTGGACTTTTGGACTTGGAAGAATTATTTTGATTACATTAACCTGGATCCATTCTGATCGTTTAAATTCTGTTTTAGTAACTCTTATTTACGGGTTTTATCAAAATTAATATTTTTTCTGTAAATTTTATTGTTTTCATTTTTGTCGAAATTTGTGAAATGTATCATGCTACACACGCAGTTCTGAAAGCACGCTTCCTGTTGCATATACCAAGACTTTTCTCGAACATTTAATATCACCGTAACAGCAAGAAAGAAGAGACTTTTAATTGGAGAGAATAAGAGTAAATATAATTGGTGAATGTGAAAGTCGAAGGTGAATTCTGTATTCTGATTGCTTAACTTTGGTGGTTGCACCATTACCTTTTTCTTGATCTTAGCCCGCTCCGTCGGTGGAAACAAGGTAAGATCTGTGTCTTTGATCATCTGACCATCTTAGCGAGCGGACGTGCTCGTTCTTCGGTTCCCTTGTGGGAAACCCGGTCTCAGGGTAAGGCACTGTTTCTGATTTAACTTTGTTTTCTAACTATATCTTAATGTGATAAATTATCTTTTTCTTACGCAGGAGCTTATCCTCGAGTTTCACGCTCACCGCTAAATTTCTAGAAATGACATAGCTTCTCAGTTAAGACCATATATTCCTTGTTTGGGGGCAATACCATTTTTCTTAATCTTTGTATTATGTTGTAACTATCCCTCGGATTTGCCTCCCGGTATTTCTGTGTCACCTTACTTAAGTACTGAAGATCTATGCACATTACCTAAAGAGTTTTAGATCGTGGTGCAAGTTTACTGTACCTCTGTGTTTGGTTTTATTTCTATATTTGTGTAGATTGGGACTAACCCTCGTTTTAGTCGACATGTGTCGTCGGATTAGTGTTTCTATACATTAAAATTCAGTGATTAAATTTATTTGAGCGTACTGTACATGCCTGCAGGCGTGTTTAATAACTTCTTAATTTCCCTCTGTCAAGCTCTTTCAATATCGAGTTCCTGATTTTATTTCTTTTTAAAAATAAATGTTTAATCCAAGGGCAATTACCCTCTCCGTTTTCTTTCATAGCAAAAGGCTGAGTTCCATTACCTCTCTGGGTTCCATGCCGCTTTCCACATGCATTTTGTAGTTGTCATGTTTCCTAACATGTTTCTTTACAATTTGTGCTGCGATGCATTTGTTGGATCTAAATTTTTACCAAGGTTAAAATTTCATACCTTTTTAATTAATAATATTTGTGTAATCAGTCAAAAACGGTTGTATTGGTAGCAGAGCGTGGTTTTGTGAACGAAAGATTATCAGATGGTAATTCACCCAAACTAACTGTAAAATTAGGTAAGAACGTAAATGCACCTTACGAAATTCTAATCCTGTAATTTTTTCTTGAAACTGACAATCAGGCATTGAATTGGGTATTGGCCAATCCAAGACGCACCGGTCGTCTTGCGCGTTGGGCAGTACGCATCTCAGCATTTCAACTTGAAGCCCATCACATTCGTGACTCTAAAATTTTGTGTCAGGTAGCCTCAGTAGAATGTTCTATCCAGATAGTTCTGATCATCAGAGTCTTCAGATTCCTTCTCTAACCAAGATTCGGCCTTTGTGAATGTGGTTTTAACTAACTCACATTTCCTTTTTAAAAGATATTTCCAAACATCAGGAAGATGATTCTGAATTGAAGGCTATTATTGACAGGATTAAATCTGGTGAACATGTTAAACCTTAGTTCTTAAGAATCGTGTTCTATGTTGTCCTGCTCGCGGTGGACGAGTGCCCAAAATTGTTCTTCTATCTAACCTAGTTCCTGCCCTTTTCAAATATTTTCATGAATTCCCAGCGGGTTTTATTGGCGTTTTCAAAACTAAAGGGAAAATCCGTAAACATTTCATTTTGAAATCCATGGAGGATGAATTCCGTACTCTTTTCAAATCTTGCAAAACTTGAAACATTAGAAAACCTGCACCTAATACTCGCCTAGGTCTGTTGTCATATGAACAAGCTTCTCGTCCAATGGAGAGATTATTCATAGACTAGTTTTTTTCTTTCCCGAGGTCACAGATCGGCCAACGTTTCATACTCGTGTGAGATGGCGCCTTCTCGCGTTTACGTGGCTGTTCCCAACTCGAATGGTTAATGCTAATACTACCATCTCTTGTTTGAAACAGATCTTTGCTTCTTTTGGTCCTTGTCAATTCCTAGTGAGCGACAACACCGAAGCGTTTACCCGTGTTCAGTTCCGTAATTTCTGTTTTGATTTGTCAGTTTCTCACATAATCACCACTTCGTATTATCCGAGGCCTAGTTACGCCAAAAGAGTTGACAAAAATCTTAGAACTGCTCTTATTGCTTAACACTCTGTTGACCACTCAAAGTGGGATTCATCGCTCAGTTGGTTGGTTGTCTTTTGCCTTTAATGCTGAGTCAAAAGCAAACTCCCGCTTCATTAATGCTAGCTTTCACTCCTGACTCTCCACTCTCGAATCTATGATCCATTAGCGATCTCCTTCCTGATGCCGCCAACCCAGAAACGAGCCGTGCTACTTGGAATCGTACGCGTAAGAAATTGAAGGTTTGTTACGCTAAAGTTCAACGAAACTACAATCACGAGCGAAGGCTGCACAATCTGTCTGTGGGTGACGAGGTTGTTGTTAAAACTCATCCTGTTAGTAGTGCTCCGGACCATGCTATTAGTAAGTTAGCCTCCCGATTTCGAGGTCCCTGCACAAATTTGAAACTTCTTACCCAGGTATCTTTACTGGTTAGCAATCCTGAAACGAAGAGAATCAGTAGAGTGTATTTATCGCAGATGAAGGTAACCTAGTTGTTGGTATTGCTGAAGTACATTCCTTTATCTGTGATCGTTTATGTCTTGGTTGTAAGAAATGTCTGTATTAAATTAATGGCTGGCCAGCCCACATAAGTTTTATCCCTGTCCATATAAATATTTTGTGTGATTAGTATCAGTAAGTTATGGAATTGTAATTGTGATTTTGGGATTATATTAGGTAGCCGTCTCCGTGGTGTAGGGGTAGCATGCCTGCCTCTTACCTGGAGAGCCCGGGTTCGATTCCCGGGATTTTTACCTGGACCTGAAGGCTGGTTCGAGGTCCACTCAGCCTACGTGATTGGAATTGAAGAGCTATCTGATGGTAAGATAGCGGCCCCGGTCTAGAAAGCCAAGAATAACGGCGAGAGGATTCGTCGTCCTGACCATATGACACTTCATAATCTGCAGGCCTTCTTGCTGAGGAGCGGTCGCTTGGTAGGCCAAGGCACTTCAAGGAGTGTGGTATCCCCTTTCGGTGCTTTTTAATGCAATGGGATTTTGTGTGGTATTGATCAGGTTATGTAAGATTTTGTTTTGATGGTGATGGCTTAGGAATTTTATAACTGTAACTTTGAGGTTCTGGAGTGAACTCCTGTAGACTTTCATGTTTCATCTTTGGTCCTTTTTGTAATTAATAAAATAGTGCTTGCCCTGGGTTTACCGGTATCCCGAGTGTGGGAGGGAGTCTCCTAAAGGTGCACACGCTGAGTCACCTGTTGGCTGACGCTTGCTCTAATATTATAGTTTCGTTATTTTAGCAAAAAGAATCACCCTTAGATATCATCGTTGTTTGTATTCATCAAAACCCTTCTTCAAAATTGTTGGACGCTGGCTTTGTCTGTTCTATTCCCCTTTTCTGCTGCTTATCTGTTTGTTGCAGTTGCTGGCATGCGGCCGGTGTCGACAGCTACCTAAATCAGCGATACCTGAAAGGAAACGAAGTGGGTGCATATTGACGTTCCTATGGTTAATGGCATCAAAATTGCGTGGCAAATCCTCCAATTCAAGTGAAATATTTCATGTGTCAATAATTGAGTGTAGCCCGAGTTTGTGAGGTGGAGGATGTGGCACTATAAAAACAGCAGTGGGAATGGATTGAAATTTCTCATTTTATTTTATTAAAATTGTTGTTTGTTGAATAAGAATGTATTATTTTTTAGTTTTTTGGACTTAGAGGAAGAATCGCTTTGATTTCATAAACCTGGATCTATCCAGATCATTTTAAATTCTGTTTTAGAAACTATTATTTATGAGTTGTATCAAAATTATCATTTATCTGTGAGTTTTAATATTTTCATTTTTGTCGAAATTTGTGAAACGTACTTTACTACACGCGCAGTTCTGGAAGCGCGTTTCCTGTTGCATAAACAAAGACTTTTCTTGAACATTGTAAAGGAAAAGCTTCTCTTAGATGTCAAAAGTAGCCTCCCTCTTTGACTACGTCAATGACATAAGGGGCGCTGGACTAAACTCCACATTTCATTGTTCTATGTACACTGACTGACAGAGCAAATGCAACACCAAGAAGGAGTGGTTCGAAATGGATGAAAGTTGGGGAAAAAACAGAGACGGCACGGACCAATAATTGATGTATGTTTCAAACCGATATGCAGGTTACACAATGCGCACGGCATCGACTCAGTAGGATGTATTACCACCGCGAGCGGCGATGCACGCAGAAACACGTCGAGGTACAGAGTCAATAAGAGTGCGGATGGTGTCCTGAGGGATGGTTCTCCATTCTCTGTCAACCATTTGCCACAGTTGGTCGTCCGTACGAGGCTGGGGCAGAGTTTGCAAACGGCGTCCAATGAGATCCCACACGTGTTCGATTGGCGAGAGATCCGGTGAGTACGCTGGCCACGGAAGCATCTGTACACCTCGTAGAGCCTGTTGGGAGATGCGAGCAGTGTGTGGGCGGGCATTATCCTGCTGAAACAGAGCATTGGGCAGCCCCTGAAGGTACGGGAGTGCCACCGGCCGCAGCACATGCTGCACGTAGCGGTGGGCATTTAACGTGCCTTGAATACGCACTAGAGGTGACGTGGAATCATACGCAATAGCGCCCCAAACCATGATGCCGCGTTGTCTAGCGGTAGGGCGCTCCACAGTTACTGCCGGATTTGACCTTTCTCCACGCCGACGCCACACTCGTCTGCGGTGACTATCACTGACAGAACAGAAGCGTGACTCATCGGAGAACACGACGTTCCGCCATTCCCTCATCCAAGTCGCTCTAGCCCGGCACCATGCCCGGCGTGCACGTCTATGCTGTGGAGTCAATGGTAGTCTTCTGAGCGGACGCCGGGAGTGCAGGCCTCCTTCAACCAATCGACGGGAAATTGTTCTGGTCGATATTGGAACAGCCAGGGTGTCTTGCACATGCTGAATAATGGCGGTGGACGTGGCGTGCGGGGCTGCCACCGCTTGGCGGCGGATGCGCCGATTCTCGCGTGCTGAAGTCACTCGGGCTGCGCCTGGACCCCTCGCACGTGCCACATGTCCCTGCGCCAACCATCTTCGCCACAGGCGCTGCACCGTGGACACATCCCTATGGGTATCGGCTGCGATTTGACGAAGCGACCAACCTGCCCTTCTCAGCCCGATCACCATACCCCTCGTAAAGTCGTCTGTCTGCTGGAAATGCCTCCGTTGACGGCGGCCTGGCATTCTTAGCTATACACGTGTCCTGTGGCACACGACAACACGTTCTACAATGACTGTCGGCTGAGAAATCACGGTACGAAGTGGGCCATTCGCCAACGCCGTGTCCCATTTATCGTTCGCTACGTGCGTAGCACAGCGGCGCATTTCACATCATGAGCATACCTCAGTGACGCCAGTCTACCCTGCAATTGGCATAAAGTTCTAACCACTCCTTCTTGGTGTTGCATTTGCTCTGTCAGTCAGTGTATATTCTCTGTGCATGCTTTGAAACTTAATAAAAACTAGTGGACCCGCGCTGCTCCACAGCATTGGTTATAAACAGATCAGATAACTCGTCTTGATATACCTGTCACAGTCAAATTGTTTCGCTTACCCTTTTCAATAGTTTTATGAACATTTAATACCGGTACATACTGTAATAACCGATTCATTTGTTATGTAGTTTATAACATGTCTTTCCATGCAATATACAATGTGTTTCGACCATTCGGGGGTATCTTAACATTTTCAAATGATCTTGCCAGAGATAGTGCAACACACGGTAGCTAGAAGAGAGTCGGTAGGTGTCACGAGACTGACGTCACTGGACCGTCCCTCCATTACACTACGTATTGTTTGGCGTGCCAATGTCAGTCTATATACTCTTTGGTGTCGGTGTTTTCACCCAAGCAGTGAAGTTAAGTGCATTGCTGTTCGTCTGCGGTCTGCACATTGTTTCCTTAATTACCTAATTACTTTCGAGGCTTGCGAATGTTTCGAAAGTCGTGAACTTGTGTTTATCGTTCGTGAGTGAAGTGAATTCCAGTGTGTACGTCGTGTTTGTGCTGTTAAAATGTCGTGCTGTGCGGTTGCAGGATGTACAATCATTCCAACAACGAAAAGAATCGTAAGTTGTTCTTTTAGAGCTTCCCAAAAGACCCAACTCTATACAAACAATGGGTACATTTGTTGTAAAAGGAAAGATGCTTTTAACACTAAAATTGCACGTATATGCTCCGAACATTTTTTGTCCTCTGATACTGAAAGAGATTTACAATATGAACTGTTAGGCCTCACCCCTAAGCGTTTGTTGAAAAAAGGAACACTCCCACGTTTTCTGCATCAATAGACAATTCAGAGAGAAATACACACGCCGATAGGGAAGGCCTAGGAATGGGAAGGAAGCGGCCGTGGCTTTTATTAAGGTACAGCCCCGGCATTTGCCTGGTGTGAAAATGGAAAACAACGGAAAACTATCTTCAGGGCTGCCGACAGTGGGATTCGAACCCACTATCTCCCAGATGCAAGCTCACAGCTGCGCGCCCCTAACAGCACAGCCAACTCACCCCGTTTCTTTATTGTTGAGCTATGATTTATTTAATCTGTACGTGTAAAGGGTATTTACTTTAAATTCTGTCAGGTAATTGGGAACTGTAAATACTAAATTTTCCGGTGTTATGGAACATTTAAAAATGATTTGAAAACTAATCTGACTCTTTTAAAGTAGGTCTGCATTATTTACGAAAGCACACAAACAAAACAATAAAAATAATAGTTGTATGCAATATCTTAATGGGTTTCGTGTGAAAATATTGTGTTACAACGTAAACGTACTTGTGATAAGGAAGATGAGCGAGGCGCTCGGCACATTGATTTGAAGTAAGTTACAGCGCCTGGCAGACTAGAGTCCGCTGATGTCATACGCTCCTGGGCGGTTGCGCGTGATACCAACCGTCTCTCTTTAGCTACCGTGGTGCAACATACAGTTGGCCGTGGCGGAATACTGGTTGGGGTGAGTAGATACCCATGTTTTCCAGAGGTTGTCCCTGTGCTTATTATTGGTAATTGTCATACATAATGCTAGTCTACTTGATACCTTGCCGTCTGTGCGTACGTCGATGTTTTCTATTAGCAGCATGTAAGTCATTTGGAAAGTTCTGCCAACTGTTGAGCATATTACGAAGCTGAGGAAGGCCAGAGAATCAAAGGGTATCTAGCAGGGAACAGTATTATCGCCTGATGAGAGGAAGTGTATACTATGGCTTGACAGATAGTAATCAAACATGGCTGCATGCAATTACAATACTAAGGATGAAAATCACATATATCGGAATATTAATGAAAGTGTTAGTCGCTTAGCAATCGCTGAAAACACAATGTATTGCGGGTTAGTGCAAGCCTTCGCCTGCAATTATTTCAGTGATCATTTAGTGATTTGATTTTATGATTACTCAAAGTTGGCTGAACTTAGAGACCTATCAATGCCTCATAATTTACCGGCAGGTAATTCCGGAGAGAATAAAACAGAAGTGTAGCAAATCGGACCAGTAGAACAGACGGACGGATTTGCTAAAGTTGTTTTAGTAAACTCTTTTAATATATAGATATGAGCTGTTTGTTTTATGCTGGAAGTAAGTGTGTGTCTCCGCCATTTCATTTTCATCATGTTATGGGCCCAGGATCGTGAACTGCGTGAGTAGATTACGAATTCTTTATAAAATCGTACCGTAATTGTGCAACATGCCTGTAGACAGTATAAGGTTAAATGTCCCATTATTGAATGATGGCAATTACATATTTTGGAAAACAAAGATTCATGCTATTTTTGTAGGTGACGATTTATGGGAAGTTGTCACTGATCCAAAACTTGAAGATGCAAACGTTGACTGGAAAGAGGAGAATAACAAGGCTATAGCGCATATTCAGTTAGGTGTCGAGGACAGCCAACTCATTCATTTTGCTCATCTGGAAAACGCGTATGATGCATGGAGAATACGAGAGATTCATCTTCGGCAGCAGGCTGTCTTGACGCAGTAAGTAGTATGGAATACACAATCGTGACGGCTCGATGAACAAGCATATTGATGCCATCATGGAAGTGGTCGGATTACTGCGCTCGTTAGGTAAGCCTCTCGAGAATGATGAAGTCGTGGTATTATTGGCAAGCCTTCCAGAAACATACTCAGGACTGGTTACGGCGCTCGAAGGTGATGACGAAACAGATTTAACTGTGGAGTACGTAACAGGAAAAATAATCGACGAGTATCAAAGACGTGCCGAAGCAGGCGAGCCAGGAAATGATGACTTCGAGACAGCACTACAGTCAACCGCAACAGGCTCAGGTAATGTTAGTCATCATAATAAAACGGATCGCACAAAGATGCGAAGAACGAAAAAGTAAATCAAAATTATAAAGAGACACGAATATGTTATTTCTGTCAAAAACTCGGCCATTTAAAGACGGATTGTCATTGGTTCAAGAAAAGCCAACAAAGTCAAGTGGTAAAGAATCTGCCAAATCGTCGGTCGAGGTAGAAAGTAAACAGAATTATGTGTCATTCAAGATACAAGATCAGAAAAATAACACTCGACCTGACGGATGGTGCATTGATTCCGGTGCAAGAAGTCACATGACTAGCAACCAACAATTTTTCTCAATTATACGTGATCTAGAGTTTGCTTTTTATCTTGCTGATGGTTCCTCAGTACAGGAAGCTGGATTGGGAGAAGTACCATTGTATTGTGAACTACCAGAAGGAAAAGTCCAAGAAATAAGGCTGCAAAACGTTCCTTATATTCCACAACTGGACTGTAATTTGGTTTCGGTCAAGCGGATAACAGAACAAGGTCATCGTATAAGTTTTGAGAAGAATTGGTGTGAAATCTATAGTGGACACATGCTTACTGCTGGGGCAAGAAGCGATGGTAATTTATTCCGACTTCATACTGTAACTTCAAGGCAGGTAGCTAACACGACCAGAGAAGAAGGATGTCCTGTAATCTATCACAAGAATGTCTGCATCTAGACATCATCGTTTGGGGGACATGGATTTGGCTGCGATTAAGCGATCAATTAATGAGCAATTGACCACAGGGATTCGATTATCTTTATGTTCGGAGGAGGTAATATGCAATACTTGTCTTAAAGGAAAACTAGCTGAGTCAAAGTTTTCAGATGGTATTCCAAGGGAAACAGAACCGATGAGACTTATCCATTCCGGCCTTTGTGGGCCTAAGCAAACGGCGACACCTAGTGGCAACATATGTTTTCTGACTCTAATCGATGACTGCTCGAGGCTGAATGTAGTGAGATCAGTCAAATCCAAGGATGAAGTATCAGATGTCATACGCGAATATATCCCCCATATGTCAACGAGATTTGGGAGAAAAACAATTTCCATTCGCACGGACAATGGCAAAGAAAACGTTTGCAAATAACTCGAAATTTGTCTGCGGAAAGAGGGCATACAACATCAGCTTACTCTTCCCTATACTCCTCAGCAGAATGGCGTCGCAGAGAGGAAAAGCAGGTCACTAACTGAATCTGCGAAATGTATGCTATTAGATGCTGGACTGGACAACCGTTACTGGGGAGAAGCTGTATTAACAGCAGCATACTAACAAAATCGGTCGGCGACTCGGTGTATCAATAAAGCTCCATTCGAGTTATTCACGGGAGTGAAACCTGATCTTAGTCATCTACGGGTTTTTGGATCACAGATTTATTGCTCGATTCCCAATCAAAAAGGCAAGAAATGGGATGACAAAGCAGCATAAGGTGTTCTTATTGGACATGATGACTGTATTAAAGGATATATGACCAAGTTCGATAGCTGCAGTCGCTTAAGTGCGGCCAGTATCCAGTATTCGGGAGATAGTAGGTTCGAACCCCACTGTCGGAAGCCCTGAAAATGGTTTTTAGTGGTTTCCCATTTTCACAACAGGCAAATGCTGGGACTGTACCTTACTTAAGGCCACGGCCGCTTCCTTCCCACTCCTAGTCCTTCCCTGTCCCATCGTCGCGATAAGACCTATCTGTGTCGGTGCGACGTAAAGCAACTAGCAAAAAAAAAGGATATATGACTTTGGACCTTTTGACAGCCAAGGTTTGGGTCAGCAGGTCTGTGAAAATAGAATATGACACCAGTCACACGAAACTTGTTGGCAGTACATTGCCAGAAGGGAAAACCAGTGTCATCTCGAAGTCCAACTCAATAATGAAGGGAATTCCTATTGAAATGTATTCAACTAATGACAATGCACAAGATCCTTATGAAGAAAAAGACGACTTGGAAAAATGAACAACTGAAACTGAAGAGGAATCCCAAAAGCGTGCTTCAAAGGAAGAAATAAAGGAGTACAACCATCAAGATTGACCTACAAAGTGGAAACAGATTACGTGAGGGAGCCTAGCACATGGGATGAACTGCTGTAAATGGAGCCCCGAGAGCGAAAGTTATGGTCGACTGCTGCTGAAGAGCAAATATGTATTCTAAGGGAACGTAAAGTATGGAGATTGGCAGATATTCTGCCTGGAAAGAAAGCGACTTCATGCAAATGGGTTTTCAAAGCAAAACAAGACGTAGTTGAAAACGTTCACACGTATAAGGCCCGTTTGGTAGCTCGAGGTTTCTTGCAAAATTTTGGAAAAGATTTCGATGAAACATTTGCACCAGTTGTTAAACATGAGACTATTAGAGTTTTGTTCGTTGTAGCCGCACCGAAATGTCTCCGTGTTCGACATGTGGATGTAAAATCTACATACTTGAATGGCGAATTAAGAGTAGATGTATACGTGGAGCAGCCACAAGGTTTTGAGGAACTGGATCAGGAAAAACAGAGTATTAAAATTACGAAAAAGTCTTTATGAATTGAAACAGTAATAAAATGGCTCAATATGTTTTATTGAAAATAAAGTTTCAACAAGGCAAGGCTGATCAGTGTCTGTATTCCCGAAGAGAAGAAGATT